>NC_135784.1:140971927-141338593 GCF_051106095.1 Pogona vitticeps | reverse complement strand
AGCGGCTAGAAGGTTCTACAGCTTGGTGGTCCCACAGAGCCTGGGGAGAGGGAGGCTTGCTGAGCCAGTGCCCCCTTCCAATGTCATCTGCGAGAACAGAGTTTCTATGAAGCGCCTGGAGTCCCCCTACTAGTGGCCACCGGGGAGGAATCAGTCACGTGGGGTAAGTGAGACTCCGGCGGCGGCTCTTCCGAGGCTTGCCATTTTGCCGCCGCCCTGGCCGGTCTGTCGTGCCCAGAAAGATGTGAGCGACGAACAGATATTCGATCGGCGTGGTGAGCAGGCACGGAGATGCAGCGGCTGGATAAGTCGAGCTTTTGGCTTGCCAGGCAGCTGTCAGAGGTGCAGGTGGAACCCTGCGGGGGAAGACGGAAACCAGGGTCAAGGCAGAAAGGGGTCGACTTCCAAGCCGGCTTCTGCTCCGGTGCTTTCCCATTCCGGAGATTAAATGCTGTGGCTGTTTTAACACAACATGTGCAGAATCGCCCTCTTCCTTCTTTTGATTAGTCCACAATAAAGTCCGACGCCCTGGTAGAATGGACGTTCATTCACCTGGCCTTAGCCACCATTAGCATCAACTTTAACGCTACACCTTTCACGTGGAAAAAGGCAGTCCCCTTCTCTTCCATCGTTCTAATGTGTGGGTGCGTGTGGGACAGGAAATGTTGAGAAGCCCTGAAGAAGTAACTGCTGTGCGTGGAGTAATTCTAGCGAGGCGCACTCAGTCGCCAGAAATAGCGTTCACTCCCTTCCAAGGGATAGCCGGGATAGATAGGTGGTGAGTAGAACGAGGGACTGGGAACCGGGAAACGTGGTTCGAACCCCAGGGGGGCCATGGAAACTCATGGGTGGGTGGGGGTGGCACTCCTTTATCATCTCACTGCTTTTGAAAGTCCTGTTGAGGTCGCTGCATGTCGGTTCCGACTTGATAGCACAGAACACACCCTTCCAAGTCCTGCATCGTCTTCCCCTTTCCAAGCAAGGAGAGGAACCCCACCACACAGCCGTTTGTGGCTTCCTTTTTGAAAGTAAGCAGAAACACAGATACTAGAACTTAAAAGGGGAGAGCATTAAAGGCAGCGAAGTGAGGGGTGTGTGTCATACTGTCTCCGAAAGAGGAAGAAGCAACTGGGATGCCGCTGTGTTTCTCTAGATAGCTGGCAAGACTAAGACTTATCCACATTGCCTAAACACGCACCCACTGAAGTCTCGGGCAGCTGGAAGCCTAATTACGTCATAAGACTTTCTGGCTAAAACTTGTCTAGATCCAACACTCTGTAGTAGGTAGCTGGGCTGATTGGCCAAAGGCGGGGCGGGTAGTGGAAGGAGCCAAGAGAGGCAGGCTATATAACAGTCATTTCCGATCTCCCAGCTAGCCCTTCTCTCTAGGGGTCGTCTTTTGGCTGCTTGTTTATCCGTCAATATCGTAAGCGAGGTCAAAAAGTCTAGGCACGGTTGGGATCCACCAATCGGTTCAATGGGACTAGTTGAATTTAAGTCTATTTAAATCAGTGGAGTCACAATCGCCTGGATCAGGTGACTTGGGAATCGAATCTTCGTGCATTGGTGGTCAGTGGATCCTTTAAAATGGGTTTTCATTTCGAATTGTTTGCAGCTTCCGATCCTGTCATGAGAAACAGAACATGCTTATAAAGCCCATTTCCCCCTCTCAAGCTGGACAGAAGATTCCTCTTCCTTTAACATACGACGCTACATGATGTGATGTTGATGGACTCTATGTGGGTTGTGACTCTATGTCTACCCAAAGAGCAGTCTGTTATCCTGTGATTCTAATCGAATCCCATGTCCTGGGGTTCAATCCCCCCATAACTGAAAAATTGCCTCATCCATGCCCATCCAGCCTTTATACATGTTTGCAACTGTGTATTTGGTCCAGTTCCTTGGAAATGCACATTTGAGTTAAGACAAGAAGTTGCTCGACATACAATATGTTCCTCTGCCAAGTACAATCTGTTGGATTCAAGGCAGAGGTGGTTCTCTAGATGTTGGAAGACTAGAACTTCCATTCACCCTACCCAACATAGCCAGTGGGGAGAAATGGGAGGAATCGTAGTCCTCATCCCTGTTTTATTATCAAGGGCAATTGAGGCGCCCCGTTGTGCATTGGTGGTCAAAAAGCTTTCTTGTAGGTAGCAAGGAGCACAATTAAATGTTTCCCCTAGATTATTGTTGTTGTTGTTTAGTCGTTAAGTCCTGTACGACTCTTCGTGACCCCATGGACCAGAGCACACCAGGCCCTCCTGTCTTCCACTGCCTCCTGGAGTTTGGTCAAATTCATGTTGGTCGCTTCCATGACACTGTCCAACAATCTTGTTCTCTGTGTCCCTTTTTCCTCTTGCCGTCACACTTTCCCAACATCAGGATCTTTTCCAGGGAGTCTTCTCTTCTCCTGAGATGGCCAAAGTATTGCAGTCTCAGCTTCAGGATCTGTCCTTCCAGTGAGCACACAGGGTTGATTTTCCCTCCCCCTAGATTACACTTAGTTAATAATGGAAGAAATTCGACTCACAAGGAACAGGTAGAATAGAATTGTCTTTCTTGCTATTTCTCTCTGTATTTCAGGATGCTAGGAAGGGGGTGGAGGTGGGGTGATGCTTGATGACTAGATTCTCCTAGTGTGTGAACCTTTAGGATCAGCTCGTTTTTTTCCTCCCAGCACTTCCCCCATCTCTGTGAGAGGACTAACTGCACTTTTCTTAAAGTATTCTTAGGCCCTAAAACTTTAGGAGAAATTTAAGCACAAGGAAACCTTTGTGGTCTCGGCTTTATGTCCAAGTCGGGAAAGAGGGGATGATGGCTTTTGGACACAGGAAACACATAAAGTCATGCATAGAGTATATGAGGACGAGAATGGACCTTATATCGAGTCAGCTCCTTGGTCCATCTATTGGAAGACTGTCAACTCTGACGGACAGCAGCTCCACTGGTTTTCAGCCGAGAGTCTTTCTCTGCTCTACTTGGATCTGCTGGGGACTAGAGGGCAGGGCCTGCCACATATAAGAAGACATCCAGCCCAACTCTGAGCCAACATCGAGGCATTTTTAACGGATGGTCATCACTACTACCCACACACTACTCTTGGCTAAAGAGACGCCTCTGGTCCACATGAGTGAGCATAAATCGATTCCTTAATAAGAGCGGATGGTCTCTTCGCACTGGCAAAGGTACTCTGGTCTTATAGACCAGATGGGCGGGGTACAAATCAAATCGAATCAAATAAATAAATAAATATTCGCGAAGGCTTTCACGGCCGGGATCTGGTGGTTGTTGTGGGTTTTTCCGGCTCTTTGGCCGTGTTCTGAATGCTGTTCTTCCTAACTTTTCGCCAGTCTCTGTGGCTGGCATCTTCAGAGGACAGCACTGAAGTACTCTGGCCTGTTCATAGTAAAAGATTGAAATGAAAACCTATTTCAAATCTTAATGTGATGAACACACTCCCGTCCCTGGAAGAAAGGAGAATTGCAATTTCCCCTTTTGTTGTTCCTGAGGCGTCAAATCGTTTCCCGCTTATGGCAATCCTAACAGAGTAATCGGGGTACCTGAGATGTCCAATAACTGGCTTATCACTGCCCCCTCCTCCCCGGTGGGTTTCCCCTGGTCGAGCGGTGATTGAAACCAGGCACAACGTCGAAGGAGGACTCCGTTGTGTCCACCGCACCACACTAGCTGTCACTAGTCCATTAGCGGTGATTAAAAAACCCCAAAACCAGTGATTACAACCACCACATACTAGTGAAGAAGAAAAAGAGAGCATGAGCTCGTCAGAAACATCCGGAGAATGCGCGGGTGGGTGCGTGGGTGGGTAGCTGCTGGCGAGCGAGAGCGCCAGGCGCACGGAGGAATGGCAACAGCGGAATCTGGTTCCGACCGGCTGTCTTCAAGCAGCCAATGGCCATCTCGCTCTCTTCCTATTGGCCCAGCGCCTTCCTGGCGCAGAATCAGTAGTTTCTCCCTGTCCTTTTTATAAATTGTGCTTTCGCCCTTAAAGTCTCCCGGAGACTTTTGCAGCGGTTGTCGGGGTGCAGTGCAATCCGGTAGCGGGGGAAAGGCTAACCGCGATCGCTCAGTCAGCAGCCGACAGGAAGACCACAGCGTTCAACAGCTGCGTCGAAAGAAACAGAAAAAAGAAGATAACTTTATTCCATCTGTGGCGGTTAACCACTACTGTATCCTGGTCAGAAGGAGAAGAACGTAAATGTCTGTCTTCAAGGAGCGTCCCCTCAGTCTGGGATCTTGCCTCCACACCCCTTTTTATTCGGGAAAAGAAAAGAGGAGGCGTGGGGGGGGGCTCTCTGTCTTTCGGACCTGGAGTTTTCTATTTTAAAATGCCTGACGCGGTGTGCCTTTTTAAAGAACAGCGATTGGCCACTGGAGTTTTTGGAAAGGAGTCTAGAGAAAGGCCGTGGGCTCCATGGCAAGAAAATATAAAGTTGGGGCGTTCCTGATTTGCGCTGTCTGCACATCCGCTCAACTCACAGGGAGACCTTGGGACAATCTCCGACTTCGTCCATGTAGCTGTTTTGAAGAGAAGGCGGCTTGGGCTACCGGGAGCACGACGATAAACCTGGTCCTGAACCCCTGGAAGAAGCATGAGATAAAATTAGAATGACACCGTAAGGGTTTGAAAAAGGAAAACACATGGAAATGTTAGCGTCTGCGCTTCTTCCCCTCAATATTTTTTTTACATCCCGATCCTAAAACAGTTGGGCTGAAGGGGATTCACCTGCAGGCAGGCCTCCTCTGCCTTGTCTCAGGCTGCGGGAGCCCTTTGGGAGTCGTGGGCAGGAGAACCCCACTCCATGTTTAGAATCTTCTCTAGATCAAAGAGAGGAGCTCTTCGCTGAGGAAAATACCTGTCAACAGATTCAGTGTGAGGGAGTGAAGCGGAGGAGGAAAGGAGGAGAGGTACAAACTCATAGCGTGAGCTTCGGCCAAAGGGTCTAATCCACCTGGGCAGGTCCTTGTGAGACTAAGGGGGGGGGGAGAGAAGAGCCATGCACGGAGCCTTGAGAGGACTAAAAGAAAGGCGGGGTATTAGTGGAACACGCAAACAAATTGCCTATGCGGCGCTGGGGGCAGTGCGGGGTGGGGGGTGCTGCAAAGTAGCCGGATGACGAATAGCAGGGGTGAGCAACTGCCTCCTTCCGAATGTGTTTGCCCTGCGACTCCTATCAGCCCTAGTCAGCAACATCTGGAAGGCCACATTCCCCAACCACAGTTATCACCTTTTATCACCTCTCACACCAGTTAGGTCACAATGCAGTTCAGTAAAGGTAATTCATGCACTCGGCTTAGTATCCTCAGAGGATGAGGTGTGCGTCTACGTGTGAATCGCCGTTCTCCCCCCCCCCCCAAGATATCCCTTCCTTTACTGATTTGACTGTGTCAACCAGTAAATGTGCCACTCATTGCGAACAGCTTGCTGAGTCCTCTACAGTCGCCAGCTCTTTGTTTCTGGAAAGCTGATGCGACACGACTTGAGTTTTTCCATTTAACAGGTGAGGCGGATGTACTGTTTGCCTTGGCAGGCAAATGTATCTCAAGATTCACAGCCGACCAAATCACTGGTTTGACTGAAAGTCCGATGGGGCGGACAGAGGGAAGGCGACCCCCTGCCCCGTGGAGGGCACTATGAAGCAGCAGATGCAGTTCAGAGAGGTGTGTGTTGCCCAATCCTACGTGTTTTTACTCGCAAGTAAGCCCCCACAGAAAGCAATGGATCTGATTCTCACAGACAAGAGTGTCCAGGATTGGGTAAAAAGTCAAGTCCCAAACGGAAGTGTAACTGAACGCAAGTTGCAGGAGGCTCGGAATCCGAGGTCCAATCCCGTCCTCCTCCTCTTCTCCGCAACGAAAGGGGGAGAGAAGCTCGGTGCAGTCCACACAGGGACACTGAAATGAAGATTACGCCTCCTCCCACCTCTTCAGCTTCCTGATGACGGCTGAAGGGACAGCTAATCCGTGTCCCCTGATCTGCGGTCCTGGGTCCGAGGCCGGGCCGCCTTCTTCGACCTTTTCTTTCCTTCTCCGCCCTATCGGTGTGGTCTTCCCCAAAGTAGCCGCCGCTTCCTAGTGACATACACCTTTCTTAATCCTCCAGTCCCCTGGACCCCAGTCACGTAGAAAAGGTCCTGATCTCCCCGGCCCTGGGTTGCCCTCTGTCATTGGGGGAGGGGTGCGGTCCCATTGCCTCAAAATCGCCCCCGCCCCAAGATGCGGAGAGGCCTTGCTTGGAGGCAGCAACGGCCGGGTCAGCCTTCCGTGACCTCGGTCATCTCTTCCTCGGGCTTCCCCTTCCACCTCCCCGCTGTCGTGCTCCCCCCCCCCAAGCCCCAAACGCACCCCCGCCGTCTCTCTCCTTTCCGCTTCATTCTTCGCCCTCCGGCGCAGCCAAGCGCGTTGATGGGATTGAAGGGACACCCGCTGGGACTTGCCTGGACCGGCCGCGAAGCGGAGAATTTCCCTCGGTCGCTGAGCCAGAGTCGGCCTATATGAGCTTCGGGCAGGCCTTCCAGCCAGTCCTGAAATATGACCTGCTATTTTTTTCCAATCAATATCAGTCAATCAATCAATCAATCAATCAATCAATCAATCAATCAATCAATCAATCAATCAGGACGGAGTTAGGGTAGCGGGTAGCTCCGCCACCGGGGGCACAGGCGAACGATGGTGAACGCGCAATGAGGTAAAGGCCTGTGTGTCCATCTGTGATACATGTGCCCCCGAATACGCGACCTCTTCCTTCCCGCACAGCCTCCGACGGTTCAACGTGGGCTATTGCCGAGCAGGCTTACCTCTGAAATCGACGCGGTAGTATTTATGCGGATCAGGGTTTTTTCTATGAAGGGGGTCAAGGGTCGTGACATCCTTACCCCCACTTCTTTGAAGAGCAAACAGAAGTCTTGAGTCTATTCAAGGCCTTTCCGATCTGAGAGTTTCATCCAATGGGTGACCTAAGGGGAGGGGTCTGCAGCTGGATCCAAACCGAGTCCCCGGGACCGTTTCCTCCACCAGTGAGTTTCCCCGTGAGTTTCCATGGCTGAATGGGGATTCGAACCCTGTTCTCCAGAGGCCTAGGCCGTCACTCTATCCACTACAGCACATTGGGAGTTCCTCTGTGACAAATAAGATTGATGGATACGCAGATAAATTGGAAACCCATACAATAGAAAGAAATATTCAGGTAAAGGATTGGAATGTTTTTTAAAAAGCCTCACTAGTTGAAGAATATTCAGGTTCTAAGTAAGGCAGGGGGTGGGAGAGGGAGAGAGAAGCCTGGCCAAGCATATCTTGTTTCTTCAGCAAAGAAGCATTTCCTGACCTCCATCCACCCTCCCCTCCCCGCCCCGGCCCCACGGAGCGATGGTCGCAGAACAGCAGTTTAGCCCCTCTTTGTTCCTCCTGCTCGCCTTTCCCCAAGATCGAGTTCGGGAGTGGAGATATTTTGAAGACCGACAATGCCACACATTCTCAGGTGGCCGCCGGTCCTACCCTTGAATCCGTCCTGCAAAACCTCAGAAGGAAGGACAGAGTTCTGCTTCCTAGCACACACTCGAGATGAGAAGCCTGCGCTCGGCGGTGCTTTCCCGGAGACACGCAGGAAGGAAGGCCACTGGGCCACGGCCTCCGGCGTGATCTCCACCTTGGCCCTCGTCCTGTGCCCGGGGTTGTGGAGGTGAGGACGGTTCTGGAGTTCTTGGAAGCAGCTCCCAACCCCTGGCCTTTCTTGCAAAAGTCACTCTATCAGGCCTTTGAGACGGATTCCACCGGCCGAATTTCTCAAATGAGCGACAGTGAGAGTTTAATGCCTAATCAAACGTCGTAGTGCCGCGGGATTGTTCTTTGTTTGTGCTGCAGTAAAGAAACTCTTTTTTTCCTCTCCACCGCCGGAAACATTTCGGGGATAAAAAGGCAACAGAGCTGTTTGGTCTTAACATGTTTCCAAATAATTTATTTTAAATTTTTTTTTAGCTTCCTTTCTTCATTTATAACCGGCGTCTCCCCTAGTGCGGGACCCAAGGCGGCTCACAGCATGAATTAGAACACATAACAGCTAGCAGAACAATAGGTTATAGTATTAAAACTCAATTGACAGCCAATTGACAATGTCTCGGAAGAAGCAATGGCACGCACGCCAGGGGTAGGAAACCAGTCTGGTAATAACGCGTATCCTTCCTCATTCTCATTTCCCCACCGTGCCTGTGCCTGGGAGGAATGGGTTAAAAGAAAGGTTGGTGACAGCTCTTCGGCCCCGTTCCTTTCACCCTTTGCCTGGCTTTGGTACACCAGGGGCCGAGACTAGATCCTTGACTGTAGCAATGTGAGGCACAAATCACAGGATCTCTTTCTCTTCCTCGCTCCCGCTCCTTGGCATAGAAATCAGTACAGTACAGTACTTGGCTCGCCGAACCAAAAGTCCTTAAGGGACGGAGAAGATGGGCAAGACCGACCCCTCCCTCCCTTGGTCCAGAAGAGCACGCTTTCGAAGGGGTGTTGGAATTAGAACATCCCACCATCAGAGATCACCTGATGAGTTGGGGCAGAGACAGGAAACACCCTTGAGAAGAGAGACAGGTGGCCCGCTGGAGGCTGGCGATATGCCATCGGTCATAGGCAGCAAGGTGGCGGCGCAGAGGCTTCCTACTGAGAAGAGGGGATCGAGGCGCCCCCTCCGTAAAGGGAAAGCGCTTTGGTTCTGCCAGGGCATCTCTGCAGAACATTGGCTTCCTTTCCCTTTCCCTTCTCCCGGGGTCTTTTGAGGGCGACCCCAGAGTTGGCACAGGCTTCAGTGACAAGAGTGCCGCCGGGTGCCTCTGCCCCAGGCAGGAAGAGGCGTCTGTAGCCTTCACGGGCCGCCTGCCCCTTGTCATTTACCAAACACCTCCGCCACCCCCGTCGCCGCCCCAGGCCAGCTCCTAGAGACAGAGCGACTGAACAGATCGGGAGACACTCACCGTATTTTTTGGATTAGTAGCGCCCCTTCTACCCATGAATCATACCTGGAGATAGAAACGCACATGGAACCTGCCTCCAATTGGGCTACTGCTCCTTCCCTTATGTCATTCCCTATTGCAACACAGGATCCTCTTACAGGGAGAAAGTCATTTAATTAATTAATAAATAAAGCAAATAAGACCTATTGCTATGTCAGTTAATGCACGTTGAATTCTTGATGAATTACCTGCAATTGCTAGTGCCCAGCTCATTATCCATAAACATTAGTGTGCAAGAAAGGGATACCCTCGCTCATTGCCCATAGGACAGCCAAGGATGGCTTGGGTAACAAGGCAGAACCGCCTTGAGAGAGAACTCTTTAAAGTTGCACTGATCCCGACGGGCTTCTTGGGGAACGAGCCTTACCGGTTCTTGCCCTTTTAGAGTTAAGAGCAGCGAAGAGACGGGCCAGATCCTTAAGAGGCGCCTGCCTACATAGACTCGTACATAGTGTACCGCGACTATTCATCCAAAGCTGAGATCCTAAGGGTCCAAGAGTGCGTACATTTACTTCTGCGCAACAGTCACACAGAAGTTCAAACTGTAATGTTTCAGATCGGACTGAACTCAGCTTTTCTCGGACGTCAGTCAGTTTGTCTGGAATGAATGAAACCGCAGCGGCTGAAATCCAACAGTAAGACGCAGCTAGAGTAGACACATTGAATTAGTGGGAATTTGTCGAGTCAACTCCTCCATCAAGTCCGTTGATCCCATGTCCCTATTCTAGTTGCGATTCACTACAGGATTTCAACCAGGGTCTCATTGACTAATCCAGGAGAGGAGAGACGTGTCCTCAGCCCGCGACCGCACACCGCCCCTTCTCTAAACATTTCGGTGTTCAAGCTCCGCAGCGTGTACACCCAAACTGGTCCCAGGCAGCCATGTCATGCACAGTTATTTATTTCGACGCCTCCATGTCTGATGCTCATTCGCAGAGGCACATGGAAACAAATACACAAGTTACTATTTGCGTACCTTTGTTGCCACACTTGCGCGTTATAGCGTTTCAACGCATTTCGGAGTCACTTGATTGCCTTTTGCAGCTCGATAAGAAGACGTGCTTGAGGTTTATGAGGGGAAAACCCTCGCAAGAAGGTTTGCTAGGGAGTCTGGAAAACAGGCAGATGTCTCTGTACTGACTGACGATGCATCTCAATCACCCGCTATCCTATATATATATCGAGGGCCATCGCAGCATTATTGCTATTTAATCCTGTTATCATGTTGTAGGAAGCGGGAACGATCGAGACATAATTTATTGTCTTAACTTCCTCACATTGTTGTTGGTGGTGTTAGGTGCCGTTAAGTCGCCTCTCAGTTATGGCGATCCTATGAATGAGCGATCTCCAAAATCTCCTGTCCTCAGCAGCCCTGCTCAACCTTTGCAACCAAGTCTGTGGTCCTTTAGGGAGTCAGTCCGTCTTGTATTTGGTCTTCCTCCTTTCCCGTTGCTTTCACCCTTTCCCAGCATTACTTGTTCCCCTCCCCCCCCCCCCGAGAATCCTGTCTTCGATAAAACGGCAAAAAAAACAAACAAACCCAATTTCACTTTTGCACTATCCTGAAAGGATATATATGTATAAACTTTCGAGTTATACAGAACTCATCTTTAGCTCGACTTAAGAAAACGGGGCGATAAGGCAGGAGACTGGCAGAACCGCGAGGAGACAGGTGTTTGGGGATCATCCACCCGTATCAGCCAATTTCAGGCGGAGGTAGGGTAACACTGTCCCTAGTCATGGTCTCCCTCTGGCTGCCTCTTTGGTCAGCGGAGGGACTTACGCTCAAGGCAACCTGCTGACGTGCATTCCCTCCAATCGCCGAGCTGGCGCGCAGGCGCACAGAACCTGTTAGCCCGAGGCACCCGCGAAGCGACTCTTCCCAAAAGCAGCCTAGCTCGCAAAAATCCTCTTAAAAAACTGCTTAATATCCTGAGCCGCTTCCAGGCACCAAGCGGGAGGATCGCCGCTCTCCCCACTCTCCTGTGCCGCCCGCCTCAGGGCGGTTTCGGTTATACATTATACAGTGATCCATCCCCAGGCGCGAGGCGAGATTTTGGGGTGGAGAGGTGGGGGGGGGGAGCTGCTGGCAGGCAGCCCAGAACGATTCCGGTTTGGAATGCGGAGCGAGCCGCCTTCTCCTGGGTTCCTCCTCGCCCTTGGCCAAGGCATCCCTAGGCAATTGCCTCCCTTCGCTAGCGAACCCCGATCTAATGAGGAAAACGTATATAGTCCGCTGCGTCCGGCTTCTCCACACACCCTCCCCATTTCCAACGCCCTCCTGGTCCCGGTTTCAGCTCCGAGCCCAGAGAGACAAAAGCCTCGAGTCCTAGTAGGAAACAGGTGTCTTGCAGCCCGTATTTCATTAAATAAACACACGCACACAAAGAGAGCGAAGGGAGGGAAAGAGCGAGCCAAGGAGAAAGCTAATTTATCACGCTGCTAACGATCCTAAATGGAACTGCTGGCATTTTTTTTTTCTTCATAAAATCGCAATACTAGACCGTTTTATTTCCACTTTCACACAGGCGCACGCACTCAGTTCGAGACAGTCAAAATTGCAGCCAGATGGAGACAACCTAGGTGGAAGGGAAGGCCTTTCCCGTATTTATTGAGGTAGAGGCGCAAGATCATTGGCGGCTCTGCAGTCCCAGCAACCTTTCTCACCGGACATTTGTATGTAGGACTGCAAAGCTGTCATCGCTTTTAAAGAGCCTGGGGAGGGGAAGCTGGAGAGGAAAGACAGAGAAAGCGCATGGACTTAGCTTGGGTTTCCAAAGAGATGTCAGGCGAGTACTATTTATCACATTGCTGGTGCCTCATAAGGATCCGACAGAGTCTCCTGTAGGGCAATGACACCCGTGCAAACCAAAGTTGTAAGATCAATTTTTTTTTTTTGCTATAGATCTTACATCGACTTTAATGCTCATATTTGAGTTACAAGTCCTACGTCTTCCTCTTCATCCTCGTTGAGGAGGCACTGGGACCGCTCCGACGCAGAGATTTCTTTCTCCGGCTATAAAAGGGAACACGTAAGATCATGGAGAGCTCTGATTAAAATAATTTTCATAATGAAGTTCATCTGGCACAGAAAGGGCAGTAACGAGTTTCGTACAGCTCCTAGCACAATACTTGGGTGAAAGAAGACACCGATAAGAACAGTAAACGGAGTGAAGGGGGCGCAGAGAAACTTCACTTGGAAAGCTAAGCAATCCCTTACCCCAGGGAAAGGGGTGACCTTTCTTTGCCAAATACTCTTGGACACGTCCAAAGCCAGGCAGTGGTTTTAGTAGGGGTCCTCAGAAATCGACGCACCGTATTCCAATAGAGTCCAACTTTGTTGGTCATGTTTCTCTGGAAAGGAGAAAGGGCAAACCTTCCCCACTTCCCGAAAGAGCAGCAGTGAAAGGGCGGGAGAAGTCCCCCCCCTTTTTTTTCTTTTCCCTTTAATGGTCTTTATCCCCATCTCGTCTTCCCACATTGCCTGAACCTCTACACCCTTTAAAGGGTCTGAAAAGTCAACACAGTTAACTGGAGTAAAGAGGCCGTAAAGTCACTGAGGGATGAAATACAAGGAAATACTATCTTAGAACAAATAACTGAACTCTTAAAGCACCATTAGTGATTTAAAGGAATTGCCGAAGGAGGGGGTTGAAGGGGATGATTTTGCAAGAGGATTCAGTGACAGGCGTCCCAAAGCGCAGGAATGCTTACGTGCGTCTGTGTGTCAATGAAAACTCGCGAGCAAGCGCACACAAAGGAAAACTTGGCCACTTTGCTTACAGGTAGTCTTGCTGTGTCCTCCCGGCCATTTGAAGACGCGCCCCCCCCCCCGTGCGATGGGACATGTCCCACACCTTCCTCCCCCCTAAGTCCTTTCTCCCATCGCTCCGCTCCCTCCGCCAGCCTTGTGCTCTCCTGCTGGAACAGACCTGCGAAAAGTTAAGCCCAGAGGTACTCAAGGCTTGGAAACCAGAGCCTCATAGGCTCTTGAGGTCGACTTTATTTTCACTACCCAAACTGTTGGAAAGTATTTAAACTTAAGCAGAAACAGCTGTACTGCTGGCACCTCTCTTGGTTGCTGCGAAGAAAGACTTTGTCGTCCAGGGCTGACTTCTTAACAGGGAGGAAAGTTTTGCCTGCTATTGTCCGACGAGGTGGGTTCCCCCACTCCGTTAACCTGTAAATAACCCTGACTCCCCAGGACCGGCATGTGCTGTAATCTCA
Organism: Pogona vitticeps; assembly: GCF_051106095.1. Lineage (NCBI taxonomy): Eukaryota > Metazoa > Chordata > Lepidosauria > Squamata > Agamidae > Pogona > Pogona vitticeps. Next base: position 141,325,352 of record NC_135784.1, on the reverse strand, counting down.
TACGCTGTTTAAATAAGAAAGGATTAATTGAACTCTCTCAGGTTTGTCTGTGAATCCATTCTTCGTCTGAAAGATTGTGGGTATACTGTAGAGTGTAGAATATCAGGCTCTCCATACGAAACTCGGACCTCATAGGGATACATTGAATGCTGACCTTTTTCTTTGCCTTTGGCACCAACCATCATCCTACCACAGTCATGAATTCTCAAGAGGGAGAAAATCTGTATCCTTCCTTGTAGGGCGGTGTGCTTCTCTCTTTCTCTCTCTCTCTCGGGAGGGGGGTGGCTTTTGCTTTACAAGCAATTATTTTTTTTAAAAAAAACACCACAACAAACTTTCTCTTTAAGCCTGTTCTAGGGACCCAATCAAAATACTCCGGCTTAACTGACTTGTGGATCTGGAAAACTATGTCTAGCTGTACGCTGTGTAGGCGCGCGTGTGTCTCGTTCACAGCCTGGTCCTACAGTAACCACTTGATAGAAAAATCCCATTGATATCAAAGACGCTCAAGTATACTTAGGGCCGTAGGTATATAGATAGCCTGCCCCTCATTTCCTGGTCCCATAGACTCTTACTCTGAAGTGAGACGGACTGATGCCCATGAACGTCGTTTCCACGTGATTGGACCTCAAAGTTAGCGCCCGACGCTTAGCTTATTACCGCTGAGATACTTACCGTACAGAACGGAAAGGTCAATAAAGATCGGTAATAAGTAACAGAAACATTCCATCTCGCTTTCCTGTCTAGCCAAATTGTACATGTAGGGTTTTCTATTACATATTTCTGCATTACATTCTCTCTCTCTCTCCCCCTGTTTGTCTCTCGTTGAAAAAATACGCCGAAGTCAAAGTTCACAGGGTTTTCACTCAATAAGTTGTAATAAAACTGAAAGGCTGCCGCGTCCTAACTACACACACACACACACACACGCAGAGGGGGGGGGATTCCAGTTGAAGGGGAATTTCTCACTGGCTGGAAAGAACAGGCTCTCCTCTGGGCCCGACAGAGTGCAGGATGCGAGGACGCTGTTCGGGGGACATTGACTTAAAGAGGTCCGGCGGCATTTGGATTTGGAGCCGAAGGGGCCAGTTCGACGGGGAGGATCAGCTTTCCTCCGGTGCCACTGAGAATGTGAGGAGGACCTTCTGTTGTTAACTTGTTCGGACGTTTGTATGCCTGGTTTCAACCCTTTCCCTGTACAAACGTCGCCGTCGCTTTTCAGGACATGTTTCCTCTGCTTTAGCCGAGTGCATGAGGAGCCAGCGTGTGGGAGCAGTAGTGGGGCCCGACGGTATCTTTGGGGTATAACTGGTCTTACCTCCCTACTCCCTTTAAAATATACCACTTCCTGCGATCCGAGGCGAGGGAAATTTCTGATCGGACGGGATTTAAATGTAATTTCCCCCCCCCCCGCAACACACGATGAGAGCTCGCCATAAAATCTTCCGCGTCCAATAACCCGATACAACGACCGATGTTAGAAACGTCTCTTTGGATAGTCCCAAGAAAACGTGATTCTTCCCCCCCCCAACCCCATTTGCCGGACACGGGCACTTCCCCTCCCAAATCGCTCCTTACTCTGCGCCCCACCCGTGTCATCGGAGGAGGGGCAGGGATATTTCTTTACAAGCCTAGGAAGCGGGGCGTTGTTTATTTTGATGGGGGAAGGACGAAAAACAAGAAGCATTCTCGTGTCACCGGTTTCTATAAATGCCATTGATTTGTCCCCGCCCGCCCGGGGAGGGGGTCTGACATCGGGGTGGCTGCATTGGAGGGCTGCAGTGAGCCTGGCTGAACATGAAGGAGGAGGAAGGGGAAAGGAGGGGGCGGCAGGGGAAGGTTGCATAAATCTGCACCCTTCCCCCCGCCGGTCTCCACCGCCAGACAGCTGAAGACGCCCCCCCTCCCTTCCCCCTCCTCAATCGCTCCGGAGGTCTCCCTCCCCGCCGCCCCCCTCTTCGGGATGCAGCCTCCCCGCCCCCCCTCCGGTCTCCTTTGGCTCCGCCCCTTTGTGATTGAAACGCAGATCACGTCGTAGGGAGGCGGGTGTAGCTGGAGGGGAAGAGCTGGGCCCAGGCAAAGCCAGCGCTCGGGAGGCAGCGGCGGCCTCCCTCTCCGCTCCTGCAGGCAAGGAAGGAGGCAGGCAGGCAGGCAGGCAGGCAGCGAGCGACCGAGCAAGCGAGCAAGCAAGCAGGGAGGCAGGCTGGCTGGCTGGGCCAGCAACAAGTGCGGAGGCAGGCGAGGCGAGGACTGACGTCAGCGACCGGAGTATTATGGTCTGGGCTGTGCTGGCTGCCGCCGCCGCCACTGCCACCGCCGCCGCCGCCGCCGCCGCTTTTCTGCTCCCAGCAGCCGAGTAAACATGGAGCTCTCCGCCGTGGGGGAGAGGGTGTTCGCGGCCGAGGCCTTGCTCAAGAGGCGCATCCGCAAAGTAGGTGCCCGCCACCCTTCCCTGGCAGCGCAGCCCCGGCTTTGTGCGCGCGGCACCGGGGACGCCAGGCCCGCGCGAGGCCGCAGACAGGCGCGGGGCGCTTCGCTGGTGCCTCTGCTTTTGCTCGACTCCCCCCCCCCACCCTTTCTGCAGCAGTACTTCGGAGCCTGCTTGCCTGCCGCTCCCCCTTTTCTGCTTGCGCCGTGCAGATTGCCACCATCGAAAGACTCTCCTCCGCCGCCCTCCCCTTTAAATGCATGCACGTTTGAGCTGCATGTATATTTTCCTGCACGCATTTCTGCATGCATATTTCATTACGTTCTGCAGCACGCCCCCTTTTCTTGGATGGATTTTTCCCCCTGTCCTTGCAGTTCGCATGTGCATATTTCTGGCAAGCTTTTCACCGCTCGCATTTTTTTATTTGACGCATGCATTTGAGGGCAACTTTGGTTTTACATGCTCTAGCAGGCAAATTTTGCTTTATTATTTTAGTCTTCATCTCTTCCCCACCCCTTCGTCTTCTAAAATGCATGCTAATTTTTCTTGTCTTCTTGACATCTGCAGGGTCGGATGGAATATCTTGTAAAATGGAAGGGGTGGTCTCAGAAGTAAGTAACTGTCAGTGCCCATGCAGTCTAGTAAATATTTCGATGATAGTAGACTTGTTTTAGTATTTAATAAAACTGGGGGAGTGATTTCCTGCCTAAGTGGGCAGACTAGATAATCTTTTAAGCCCTTTTACATCTTGGCAAATATACAGTGTATTTTAAAAATACCTACCTTCTTTTTTTTTTATCTCCCATCTTTTGGTAGATATAGCACGTGGGAGCCTGAAGAAAACATTCTAGATGCTCGCCTGCTTGCAGCTTTTGAGGAAAGGTATGGTGTGTGTGTATAGTGGGGGAGCATATCATAATATTTGCAGCTGTAGCACAGTGTTTTGGAGAACTACTGAATTTTGTTTCTTTTAATGTGTGCTTGTGTTTTCTTTAAAAAAAAAAACTACTTTAGGGAAAGAGAAATGGAACTTTATGGTCCTAAGAAACGAGGTCCCAAGCCTAAAACCTTCTTGTTAAAGGTAAGGAAAGAAAGAAAGAAATGACACTTTCTGTGGTACTATAGTCTGTTTCTACATGCAACAGAAAGCAGTTGTTAGTTTGAAAGGCAGCATTGCTAAAGATGAAGTCTTGTATTGCACGCTGTCTCTCTCTGTTGTGTATATGTGTGTATGCTTGTGAGCAAGAGCGAGAGGGAGTCCATGATTGCTTTTTCACTTTGCACTGATGAAACTGCTGTGGCAAAGTACTCCATCAATCCAGCTCCTTGATCTGTTTTGCAGGCCCAGGCAAAAGCCAAAGCCAAAACCTATGAATTCCGTAGTGACTCCGCTAGGGGAATCCGGGTGCCTTACCCTGGAAGATCCCCCCAGGAACTAGGCTCTACTTCCCGTGCTAGAGAAGGACTCAGGCAGATTCCACTGCCCCCTCAGAGCAGCTCTACCAGTGCTACTGCCAACAGTTCTCGAGTGGAGGCGATCCAGGAAAACAGGGTTGTTGGGGCAGAAGAAGACCGATCTGAAGGAGCCTTTAAAAAGCGAGGCCCAAAGCCGAGGAAAGAGCTCTATAAGGACCTCGGTGAAACAGCGGAAGCTGCTTCTAAAAGGAAATCGATGGAACCAGGGGACAAGGTGGTGGTCGATTATCTGAAAGCCAGAAAATTGGAAGAGGTGGCCAATCCTGCTGCATCCAAGTTCAGTTCTGGACACAGTGTGATCCAGTTAGCCCGAAGGCGGGAGCCTGAGTTACCCAGCGCTGTACCCAGCCCCAGAGCAGAAGCTGGCATTAAGCTGACTGCCCCTGAGACTTACCCTCCTAGGCTAACCAAGCACAGGGCAGATTTCCTGGATCCCAAAGGGCAAAGTGGTTTGGACTTGGCTGCCCCTAAAATCTTGCACAGTTCTGCAAACCAAGGAAGCTTATATGGTGATACTATAGGACCACAGGCTGGCAGGCCTTCCCTCATTGCCCGCATCCCTGTCTCCAGGATCCTTGGAGACCCAGAAGAAGAAGCTTGGAGCCCATCTCTCAACAACCTGGAGAAAGTAGTTGTGACTGATGTGACATCAAATTTCTTGACAGTTACTATTAAGGAGAGCAGCACAGACCAAGGATTCTTTAAGGAAAAGCGGTGAATGCCCTTGGAGAAGAGGAAACATTTAATGGGTTTGGATAGAGGTTGGCTGGCTTTGGATTTTCTTTTTTTTTCTTGGGCAGGATTGAAAAATCTGTCCTTAATTCATGCTTTGATTCCTTCCTTCCCCCTTCGTCACCAATTTTAATTTTGGTTGAAAAGATTATCTCTAGAGTTATATTTTCTATTAGATGTAAATATGTTATTTAAAAAAATACATATATATCTATATACATATATATATATATTTCAACTCTTAAGTTGTTGAGTTTCTTTTTTAATTTAAGGCTCTTGGAGAAGGACAGTAAAACAGAACTGATGTATCTCTTGCCTCAGTTGCAAGAGCAGGTGTAGATAGTGACCTTATTAGCTAATTATAACATCTTGACTTAGTTTTTCCACTTGTTCCCTTCCCTTCCCCCAAAGATGATGCTGAGGGCGCAAATAGGGGATGTTGTGAGTTCCTCTGGACTTCAAAAAAGAGGAAAGGCTCTAGTGTTTGATTCTTATATTATAAGGTGTTGCTTTGTACAATCAAGTGTGCTGTATAAACAACTGTTCAAGCTGGACAGCTGATGAAGTAAGCACTTGACTTTACAGTATTGTCTTGCTTTTGTTTTGCTCCAGTTGGGGAAAAATGTTTGTTGGTTTAAAAAGTGTCCATTAAAAACAGTTGAAAGATGTTTTAGCAGAGAAGTATTAACTTGAATGACCTTTTCTTTGCAAGTGAAAAAGAGATGTGTGTTTTAAGATTACGAGAAGGTGTAGCTGCTGTCATGCACTTTAATATAAGGATTGTTTTGTCATGGGGAAAGGGAAGTGAGCCGGTAGTTTAGTTTAACTTTCTCTGCCTCCTCCTGCTTCCCCCCCCCCAAAAACTTTTCCTTAGTCTTTCCCTGCTCACTCCAAAAAGAAAATCTGTTTACATTCTTTACATGCCAGAAAAGTTGGGGAGGGAAGTATTTCACTATTTACATTTTAGGTACTCCTGCTGTTATGCTGAAAGTGGATCTCTCCCTTCCCTACCTCCCTTGAATACAGTTTGTTTCCAGGTCATTGGAAGAATCTTAAAGGCTTGTATGAAAGCTGGATCCTCTTCATAAACATAAGTCTCTCATTAGGGATGCAGAGAGAACAGCTCCTCCTTGAAAGCCAGTTGACTCGTGGGGCAGGAGCTGTTTGAAAGCAAGCTGCTCTTGCACATTAAGTTCTTTCTCTTATACTTTCAGGAAAGAAGTGCCCTCTGTTTCTCCACCCCCACATCCTCTCATGAAGTTTTTATGTCTGGGATTTTTTTAAAAAGGACCAGTTTTTATGGAAAATATAGCCCCCAGTCTTTTTCTGCTCTCTTGTAGAAAGTGATATGTGAAATCTAAAGAATTTAAAACATCTTGCTGAGCACTGTTTTCCTTTATGGGAAGGCAGATTTGTTTATCAATTCTTGCAGTAAAATGGGGAATGCAGAAGGAGTAGGGATCACTGGCCGGGCTGTTTTCATTTATGTTTAGCAGGTGCTATGCTGTTCCAATAGATATTGATTTAAGCATCTCTTGTTGGTTCAAAAAGCACAAGTCTGCCTAGTAGCCCCTAAGGGCCTCGCCCAGTGGGGTGAGGGCGAGTAGTTTTCTCTATCTTTCTCTGAATGGACTACGCATTGGACCCTTTTAAAACATTTTCTAATGTTTGGACTGAAAACGGGATGAAAGCACATGTGTCATAATGAGAAGTGGTGTGGAGGGAAGCAGGTGGATGTAAAAAGAAACATGAGGACCTTTGCCCTTCCTGCGCTCAACTAGAAATAGTTGCTTCTTAACCCACTTAACTTTGTCCATTTATTCCTTGGAGGCTTTTGTCTCCAAGGTGGGCATTTCATTTGGAAGGAACAAATTTCTTGTATGGAATGGAATACTTTCTTTCTGTAAAGCTTCCTTTTGTGAAGGAAAAGTCCCCCCCCCCGCCCCCTGGTTCTCTCTGTCCTTAAAATAAAGCCAATATTTTGAATTTCCAGCAGTTCAAAGAAGTTGCATAACAAGTTGCAGATGTCTTGTTCTCTTACACAAAAAAGGTGTGCGTCTGTCAGAGTGGGGGTGGGTAGGGATGGAGAGATGTATGTCAGCGGAAGTATCTTGACAAAGGTTCTGTGGTCTTGTTAGCAGAGGCTGGAGAGTGGAAGAGGATCATGGCCAGGAGAAAAACCTGCTGGTTAGAAGAGAGCATTAGTGGTGTCCCTACCTCCTCAGGTGTCAGAGGTGGCATGTGCCACTTACGCTGTGTATTTCTGGACACACACACATGGGTATATAAAAGCTAGACAAACATGTGGGTGTATATGTGTGTGTACATAGTTACATATATTGAATGTATGTGCGTGTGAGTTATTTAATTCTCTTTAAAAATTTGTTAAAAGGAAAAAAAATACTTATAATCATTGCTCTGAACTAACAGTCTCAGAATCTTAAGTAGGTGTCTTCTGCCAATGTTGAATGTCTAATATAGTACCTGATTTTTATGTGAATTGAAATATATATAATACTTTGTAAATAGAGACTTGGCTTTGCTTTGTTTGTTGCTGTGTGAGGTGCAAAGATGTCTCCCTGTTTTCAGGGTGGAAGGTAACCATGCATTTTCCTTGCAGGATAACCATCTGTTTATTTCCTTGGTAGAGGAGTTCATGGAGAAGGCCAGAACTGAGCCACCATGGCTGGTTCAGCAGCTTCTCCATCATTGGAGCCAGAGTGGTGAGGGTGGGGCTGCCTTGGTTTCTATTTCAGTGCAAGTTTAAATTTTGTTGTTGTTTTTTTTTGGGAGGGGGAATCCTAACTGTCTTGCTGAGAGAAGCCTCTTCAAGAGCTGCTGAGCTCATGAGCAAATATAAGGCTTCTCAAGTCCTCCCTTGGGACTCATGGAAGACCTCAGTCAACTCAAAAGAGGGAGGCCAGGGTCTGGACACAGTTCTGCCCAGGGGCTGTTTGGGACTCAGACTATCCCCTTCATGTGGGGTGATGGCTTCTGAGAGTTGTAGTTTAGAAGGGTATAACTGTACCAAGCTCCACGCAAAGCAGCCTCGTAAAGTAATCTGTTTACAGACTGAGAATGAAGCTAAAGTGGAGATTTGATTTCTTTGTTGGTGGCCTAATTTGCTTTTGGCCATTAGGAGGCTTTAGGATCAAAATGGGATGAAAGAAGAGAGTGTGGGCCTTAGAGCGTGGGGGATTGGTGGGTTGTTGTTTTTTTTAGTTGCCAATTTATATTCACTAAGCAGTGGACGCTTCATCTAGTGAATATTAATATGCATGAGTTGATCTTGCACTTCCTATTTGCAGATGGCTAATTAGTTCTACTGGGTTTCTAATCCGCGTGGGAGGCCAGCACAAGGAGGGAGTGAAGCGTGGGTGTCCTGACCTCAAAGGATGCATTTTAGGCAAGGGTCCCACTTCGTGCTGTAGCCCTGTAGCTGGAAGTATCGCCTCCTGCATCCAAGAGGACTGGCACTGGAGTAGGCAAGCTCTGGGACTGGGCGAGTTTTGTCACTAAGGGATCCCAGGCATAGGCAAACTGAGCACAGCAAATGCTGTATGATAGGACAGAGAAAGCCCCTTTCTTATACTTACTTCGGGCCTATCCTCTTGTGCCCCGAGACCCCCCCCCCATTTCCCTGTCTTCTTTTTTGTGGTGGTTCCAAGATGTTTATGGTGTGGGTGGGAACAGCAAGAGGATTCAAGGACAACAAGCCAATGGCTACACGCTCCAGTAAAATACTGCATCTGCTCATCTCAACCAGATGCGCCCAGCGAGGTCTCCTCCGACTTGTTTCTGAATGAAAACTCCTATCGCTATTAGAGACCCCAAGGTCAGCCGTGTTGAGATAACAGGAGAAAACCCTGCTTTATTTTCTCTGTCCAGGATTCAGAGCGAAGCAACGGTTTCATTGCCATTGAAGACTTTCCCTGGAGCCTGTCATCTAGCCTTGACATTGTTTTGAGTGTACATTTCTTGTAACCCTGAGAAATAATGATGTGCTTTTATTCAAAGAGTTGGCTATGCTTTTCCAGCATCTTCCCTGCAGGTCTGCACTACAGTGGCTCTCATTCCACGGAAGAGCAAAATCTGTCAATCTGAATTGATGGAGTCTTCACCTTGCCTCTCAATGAATATAGTCGGTCCGTCTAGCTAATATAGCAACCTGGTATATCTATTATGTGAGAATAAAGGCAAACTCACACTGAAAACCCTTAACCACCACCACCCCAATCAGAAATATTACGGGGAATTCTGTCACATCTTCCCACCCATGCACCCCCTCCGTGTCTCCAGCTACCCTACCAGGTAGGGTTAAGGTGAGCATTTGAACAGAAATCTCCCTAATCCATGTAACCAATCCATGGTTGCGCAAGTTGGGACTCCTCAGAAGCAGGCAGTCTTTGACGTTTTCCATCCGAAAATGAGCCACCTTTCAGAATTGGTATTGCCGTCCTAAACAACCATCCGCTTTGTTTGGGGAGCAGGTAGTGAAGTAATTCACCTCACTTTGCAGTAAAGTACGCTTTGCCTACTATGAAAACACCTGTATGGCAGGAGCCACTGCGTGGTCGAACAGAAGAAGAACATCGTGTAATGGGGCAGCTGTATTTACCCCATAACGGTGGGTCGTCTTCTCATGAAGAAACGGTGGGGTTATTAGCGGTTGTTGAGAGAACTCCAGGGATTTAACTTTTTTTTTAAAGTAAAATCGGTGGTGATGGTGGAGAGACACGACTCCAGAAAAATTTTGCTGCTTCTCCGGTGGGATTTTTCTAGCGCGACAAGATTTCTCCCCCCCCCCTTTTTTTTGGCATGCCCGCCCGCCCGGCCCCCTCCCCGTCTGGCATAGCAGACGTCTGAGACCGAGACCAACTTCGAGGCTCACCGGCCCCCTCTCGGCTCCTGGCTACAGAGATGGAGGAGGCAAACTCGTGGTATCTGCTAGCTAAGGCGTGTTTTGGCTGCCTGGGAACCTCTCCCTTCCTCAGCCGCCCCGCTTGTTTAATTATTATTGTTGTGGCGTGTTTTCCTTCTGTTGTGTGTCACCAACCAGGCAATTAGCAAGTCCAGAAACACTGGTCGGATTGCGTGGTCTTGCAAGAAAAACATCCAGGACTCTTCTCAGGGCACGCAGATTATCCTTGAAGGCTTTCTGCTTTCCAAGCGTCGCGTGTCTTCATTATATTTCTGTCCGGTCCTTCCTGCAAGGAGCCGACGGTGGTCTTTCCTGGACCACCTGATTCTAGGGAAGATACACAGCGAGGCTGGGCCGAGGGCTCTTGGGAGAGCTCCCTGGGTTGAGGAGAGATTTGAACCGGGCCCTGGCAGTCCCCAGCTCGGACCCGCTTCCAGTCTCAGCTGTGATTCTGTCTGTCCCTGTGGAAGCATCTGCTCCTGCCATATACGAGGAAGAGGAGGCTCTCCCGGCGAAAGAAAAATGCCCGCTTAATTCTGGAGATCAGGGGCTGGAAAGGGCAAAGCTGCATCCCCCCCCTCCCCACTTTTTTGTTTTTGGAAGCGAATTCCCTTTTCGTCCAAAAGGGGAGCCAAACGTGACATAGCAAAGCAATCCACTGCATGTTTGCCCCGCAGTAAGTTCCTCCCCGGGTTTCTGCCTACTTGCTTCCATATCGTTACACAATAAATTGGCACCCTCCGTGGTTAATGTCGAGGAGGCCAGGCTGTGGCGCACAATCATCATGATTATCATGTGCCGTCAAGTCAGTTCTGACTCACAGCAACCCTTTTCAGGGTTTTCCAGGTACTGAATGCTCAGAAGTGGTTGGCCATTCCCTTCTTCTGGGGGCGCCCTGGGGCTGTGTGCAGTTTGCCCCAAAGGCCACACAGGCTGACTTCTCTCCTTTGAGGCACAGAGGGGAATCGAACTCCCAGCCTCTGGCTCCGCAGCCAGATATCTAAGCTGAGTTACATCAAATGGAACAGAACAAGCACCCGGGTCTGTAATTCTTGAACGGGCGAGGGTGGAGGAAGCTGTGATTATGCCTCGGCGATGAAGAAGAATACGCAGTGGGTACCTCAGAGGCATCTTCATTTTTAACTCTGCAAAGTTTATATAATTTATGGTTGAGCTGTGGCAGAGAAAAAAAGAATTCGGAGTGGACCATTACTAGGTCTCCCCCTTAAGTTCTCGCTTTGGGAAAAAAATGTTTAAATTTCCCAGAGAGGAAAGAGGTGGATCGGGCAATTCCTGTCTCGAGAACAGAGGGACCAATGAAGAGCCATGCTGGACCAGACCGGAGGCTGATCTAACCCAGTCTCTCCTTCAGGCAGTGGCCAGCCAGCAGCCTCTGGGAGCCCCAAGCAGGATATGAGCCGCTGCTGCCTTTCTCTCGCGTTTCCCAGCAACTGGTATACGAAGCCTATCGCCTCTGATACTGGCGGTGATACATCGCCATCCTGTCTAGTCACCGTGGGTAACCACCTCCTCCATTAAATTCGCTCCTCCCCTTTGAAGCTCTCCAAGTGGGCAGTCATCGCTAAATCCTGTGGCATTGAATTCCACAGCCCCAGCTCCCTGTTCCGTGAAGAAATTATTCCTTTTGTCTGACCCGAGCCTTGCCGTTCTTCAGCTTGTCTTGGTTACGGCGTGGGGGAGAAAAAGGTCCTCCAGGCCCTCCCTCCTGGAGCAGGGATATTTCACTTCCCCAGCATTCCCGCGAGCGTCCCAAAAACGAACCAAATTTCTCCCCTGCTGCAAAGTACTGGGTGAGATCTTTTTTCCCACTTCGCCCTGCGGAGGAGTTGGGGGGGGGGGAGGCCTTTGACATCAGACCTGACCAGATGCACGAGGTTCAGAGTCGTCTCGAACCTGAGGTGAGCAACAGCCTAGAGCAGGGCGGAAGAGCGCAAACCAGGGTGCCCATGAAGCTCCACACACCGTTTTTATATAGTAAGGCAGGGTTCGGAAGCCGGGACCCTCCAGAGCTGTCAGACTCCAGTTTCCTTGAGCCTCCAGCAAGCAGCTTGCTGATGAAAGGCCATGTAGTTCAGCAAACTCTGAGGAGCCACGAGTTCCCCTTTTGAAGCTCCCCATATGTAGATAACTACAGGGTCCTCCCTCACTCTCTCACCTTGCGAGAACTTCAGCCTTATAGCTCATCTGTCTCTCCACTGAATGGGCGTAGGCACCAGGCATCCCAAAGGCTAAATCCACGCGAAGTTTACAACGCTTGTGTGAACGTTCGACCACGTGCGTTTCAGAAACGGAGTCTTCTCCTCACCCCCCCCAACCCCCATCAACCTTCATTCTAGAGGCAGGGTTGCAACTCAAACGTCGGCTTCTGTTCCTTCGTTGGGAGGTGGTGTTGAAGAGGATCTTCCGCTCTTTAGCAGGTCTTTCGGCGTTCCGAGTCTGTGGGGATCAGCTACTTATCCCAAGAGAGACCCAAAGGATCTTGCGAGCTGGACCTCAAAGGATCAAGGAAACAGCCGTCTCCTTGACTGTCTTAACGAAAGCGCTGTGCAAACTTCCTGAAACTTTATTTTTTTTAAAAAATAAACTTTGTAAACATCGCCGGCTTTTTGCCTTTTCTGAGCAGTGTTTCCCGTAAAAGCTTAACCCTATATTTCATACCATATTTGCCTGATGAAGCGTTCTGTAGAACGTGAAAGCTCGCAAGAGTTTGTAACTCTTCAGTAACACCACACACTTTGTAAAGCTATCATCCAACCCAGAACTTTGCAAGCAGTGGTATTGACCTCTGATTTTGGCTGCTGGTGTCTCCCCATCTCTGATCTAAGGCAGTTTAATTTTCATTTGATGTTATATAATGGACTCCTTATATTTTCTCCCCCATTTGCACATACAGCAAAAGTTATTTTCTCTGAGTGATAACATGCACATGTGAGCGAACCCCGTGTTCTAGCTTTCCCTAGTTCCTTCCTCCAAATGTTATCGTTTTGATAAACTTACCCAGTTCCCAGTCTCCAAATCAACTGGCAGAGGCAACCGACCATTTCCCCTCCATGCCCAGGTACTTTTTGTTTTGGTTTATCCAAATTCCATCACGAAGGGGGATGACAAACAAACCACACCCACAACCAGATAGTAGGCTTAACTTCCTTCTTCCGTGCTTTGAGCTCTCATAAAAGCTTGCCCTCAGGCTAAATTAACAGAAAGAGCCGGACTCACATGTCATACAGAGGCTGGTATTATGGGTAATCAGAAGCCACGGAGATAATACTCCGCGAGTCTTTTCCTCTTTTTGCGACGGCTGGAGCAGAATCGCTCTTTATTGCGGTGCTAACAGAGCATGGAGAGAGAGGGGCCAGGTAAGCGGAGCAGAAGGAGAAGAGGAAGAAGGGGTGTTAAAGCATTCAGCAGGGATTTTGAAGAAAGAGGGAAGAAAGGCTGAAAGGGGCTGGATGAAAAGCAGCATGCTCTGAATGGAGCCCAACTCTAGAGCCAGAAGGAGGTAAAAACAGTCCTAGAAAAAGGATCCACCCCCCCCCTTTCCATGGAGATTGTGGCGGACAGATCGCACTCCCTCGGAACAGATCGCGCTACCACCCACCCACCCACCCACTTCTCGGCTCCCTCGTCAAACAAAACAGGGAGATAACCAGGGGCCTCCGCAAGAACTCCGGCTCATTAAATTAAATGGAGAAGGGGCCCAGCAAGTCTGTACCCTGAAGCGCCTGTGGCCTTTTTGATCGCACGTAACTCCCGGGGGAAGGAACTGTTCTTACTCCAGAGTGAACGGCTTGGCATCCTAGGGAAGCTGCCGCCCTACACCCGAGTCAGCCCTGGGTCCCTCCCAGATAAACTCTGACAGGCAGCGGCTTTCCAGGTTTTTCCGGCAGGGATCCTTTCCTAGCAACCCCTGGAGATCCATAATATTTCCTAGTGGTCTCGCATCCAGGTACTGACCCACCGGCACTTTGTTTAGACAAAACCGGTCTGGTTTCAGGGAGAAATAATAATGTTGTCATCCGTGGTAAAGCAGATCACGGTCCGAGTCCTGCTCTAGAGAGAAACTCTGCCATCATACCATACAACAGATTTCGCGGAGGAGCAGGCCCGAGGGCTCTCTCAGATCTTCTTTTGGGCGGCCGATGCCTTTACGGGGCTGCTTGTGTTGCACACAACCTTTCCTTTTGCAACCTGAAACCCATCTGCCGTATTATAAGAGAGGGTACTGTCTTAGGGGCCATCGACTCCGGTGGTATTTCTCTCCTCACCTCAGCCTCTTACAACAGAGATCGGCGAAGGGGACCAAACAAATGGAGCCTTTATAACCTTCTAGTCTCTTTATAAGGGGCTCAGCCGCATCCCGCTCTTGTGTTCTCCCAGGCTCATAAGATGAATCAACCACGTTCTGAATCAAATAATTTTTGTGAAATTCAGCCGCTCCTTGGGGGCACTAACTTCACGCTGCGGTTCGGGAACTCAGGGAGCCTCCCCCGCAGTCTTCCTTGCTTTTCAGGGAACTCAGAACTATCGCCTCCCAACCGCTACTTGTTAGGACCTAATGAGAGTTGCCCGCTTCACGTTTCCCTCTGGAAGCTCTTCGGAAGGTTCTCTCTCTCTCTTTCTTTCTTTCTCTCTCTCTTTTTCAGGGCCGCCTTTGCAGCCAAGCCACGCTGGGAAAGAGCGACCTCTAGCTGCGGAGGGCGGTTTTGGGGGGAGGAGAAGGCTTTCTCTGCCCACTTCCACCCTGATCTTTGCCGGCTGTTCAGCACGGGGTGGGGTGTGTGTGCGTGAGTGGGTGCGACCCGTCCATTTCTTACATGACCTTCGCGTTCCTTCGCCTCTTTAATCCCTAGATACCGCATCTGCTTGTTAATTTCCCTTTGATATCTTCTACAAACCGTTGATCTTTAAGAAAATAGAATTTTTAAAAAAAAAAATTAAAATACAGTATACGTAATAACTTAAAATAGGTGGCGCCGCTGGATAAAAATAAGGTTTTCATTCCAGCCGTCCACCATCCTTCTCATAAGGCAGGGGCGAAAATGGATTGGTGGACTTCGCCCGCTACGACAGGCGCTGCCAGCTGTATTAGGATGACACCTTCACAGAAAGAAGGATGAAAAGGAAGGAGGCTGCGGAGGTTGATTTCACCAAGGGTGTGGACGCCGTCGCCTACAACCCTGACACGCTTTTGCTCCAAAATTCATGCCTCTGTATCAGTGGCTCGGGCTGACCACTAGGAGCGCTTTGACGCCCGAGCGCTACTGGCATGTTACAGAGAAGGCAGTTGTTGGAAAAATGTTGCCCCCATCCCAGACGGTGCCGTTTTTGGATTACAAAGCACAGAATCCTCCAAGCTACCTGGCCTACAGTGGCCATACTCGGTAGAGGGTTCCAAACCAAAAAGCTAATTTCTAAGCATTGCTCAGGAGTACTATTGTACTTGTCCATGTAATCAAAGGCAAGTCATATTGAATTGTTTCAATGACGATACTGCCCTTTCCTGACTTTTAAAGAAAAGTCTGTGGACTTTTGTAATGAAACACTCTCAGGAAAGCTAGATAATGCATGTTGTATATTCCGAGGAAGAAAGAAAGGGAAAATATTTTCTCCATCAGCTTCTGCAGTTCTGGGCCTCCTTTTTGCAATAAAGTTGTTCTGGGCCAGAGCATATATGTTGGATAGCCTCTTGACTTCTCTTTATAAAGAGACATTTTTAGCTTCATTGTGATTTGGCTAAGTAGTTGCACTGAAACTTACTTGGGGTATTTTGTTTTCATATCATTTATTCCCATGCAGAAAAATGAGCCTTCACCAATGAATAATAACGATTTGCCACAATTAAATTTAGAACCAATGTGTGGCATACAAGGTTAACTGCAGCAGTAAATGTGAGGATGGATGGCAATGACATTGTTCTGAAGAGTTTACACTGTAGTTCTTTGTTTAAAGAGCTGAGTGGAAAAGTCCAACTCAGCGTTAAGTTTGGGGGTGAAGTTTGAAACCGCCCTCCAAGGTGGTTTGCACCCAGCATCTGAACTCATTTTAAGAAGTATAACTGCCATGATTTGTTTTCTTGTTTATAATTATTTTTTCTGCAGTATTGGTGCATGGCCTAAAGAAGTGGGATTTGGCCTGTAAAAAATTATCACTTCACCTGCACTTCACCTATACTAAATGTTACATACAGCACTGATGTTACCTGTCTGTCATGGGTTTGGAGGGAAAGTTCCATCCTATGGGGAGTGGAAGGCGGGACATCAGGAGGAGGGGCTGTACTGTATAAATATGTGATGCGTGTGTGGAGAAGCTAAGCAGACGAAGCAGCAGCTGGGAAGAAGGAGTTGGTGTGGGAGTCTGTGTGTCAGACAGGGTACTACTGTGTGTCAGAGTACCAACCTGATAGGTTCAGGTGTCTGTTGGTTAGCCAGAACTGATAGGTTCAGGGTCTGTGCTTTAAGTTAAGGTTCTGGGTGAACCAAACTGTGTGTATGTATGAGTGAGAATAAGCCACGTTACTTTATGTTATTCACCTAATTGTTTTATTTACCCTGTTTGTATTTAGAATAAACCTTATTCTTTTATTGTTTGAAAATCCATCCCTGGTCTGTGTGACTTATTATAGGGAATGGTTGGTGGCAGCTTAGTGTAACTGTGTGACAGGTCCCAGTAGGTCTGGGTTTGTCACATTGATTGGTGTCCAGCGTGTGGGATACGACTGGTCCAGTTGTCCAGTGGTCCAGCAAAGCCTTGGCAAGTGTGCCCAGAGCAAGGGGGGTCTAGTCAGGGACAGTCTGAGGCGCGTAGGTAATCTTCTAGGTGTACCTCACGGGGAGGTGCGCTAGTAGAAGAACGTGCCAACTGGGGAGACTTAGATTAAGGTGCTCTGAGGCAGCCTAGTTTTGGCGGGAAAAAGCTGAGGCAAAACTGCGTAGCAACAGTGAGCTAGCTTGCCAGCTGAGAGGCCCAGCAGAGGGGGGTAGGCTCTGACTCGATACTGTTGCAAATTTAGTGCTGAAGAACAGCAGCAATCTCTAGGGAGAGCTGGTTCTGAGGCAAAAAGGAAAAAAGTGGTCGTTTTATTCTGAGGCTTGACTTTTTAAAGCAGCCTGTTCTGAGGGGGGATTATGCCCTTGACTCGAAGCCAGATGGCAGAAATGAGTGACGTGAAAGACCCCCAGATTGACCAAGGTTCTGAGGATGAATTTGGCTCAGTGCAAGGTGACAGCACAGGAGAGCAGAACCCAGAACTCAGAAAATTGATCCTAGTCCAACAGCATGAACTGAGGATGAGGCAATTTGAAATGCAGGAAAGATTGGAGAGAGAGAGAATGGCGTTTGAATTAAAGAGATTGGAACTGATGAACCAGAACAATAATAATAATAGGGATTCTGAGGGAGGCCAATTGTCTAAGGCTGACCTGAAGAAATTCCCTGTGTACCACAAGGGAGATTGTCCTGAGGTGTTCTTTTCCTTAGTGGAAAGAGCGTTTGTGGACTTCTCAGTGAGGGAAACTGAGAAGATGACCATCATGCGGTCTTTAATCAGTGGTAGCCTGGCTGAGGTTTATGCCGAGATGCCTGAGGAACTGATGAAGGATTTTGCAGAGTTTAAGAAACTGGTGTTTGCCAGACATGGGATAAATGCAGAGCAGCTGAGACAAAGATTCAGGTCCCTCACGAAAAAACCAGAACAGACTTTTACCCAAGTGGGGGCCCAATTGGTGAGGCTGCTTGAGAAATGGCTATCGCAGGAGGGAACAGAGACCTATGAGCAGCTTAAAGATTTGATAGCACTGGAACAGTTCTATTCAGTCCTGCATGGGGAATTGAAATTCCAGGTGAGGGAAAGGAAACCGAAATCTGTGGCAGCAGCCGCAGAGATCGCGGATTTTATTTCCCAAATAAGAAAGCCCTTGGGTGAGGGGAAATCTGTAGGTAAACCCAAAGAAACCTACAGCAAGTACTCTCAGGGACCAGGGAGAAGCCAGCAAGGGGGAGGGGCCCATGGTGAAGGGAAGCCCTCAGACATGAAACCAAGACCTCAGATTTTGGAGGGAAAACCAAAACAAGATGAGAGAGAATCAAAATACACCAGAAAATGTTATTTCTGTCAGGGAAAGGGTCATCTAATCTCAGAGTGTGAGAAATTAAAGCAGCTAAAAGGAATGGTGCCTCAGAATTCTAGTGGGACCAAGCCAAAAGCTGTGTTCTGTGTCCAGAAGGAGCAAAGCTCATTGTCACAGAGGGAGCCTGTTGCCATGACTACTCAGTCTGGAACAGCTACCTCTGCTGATCAGGCTGAGGAAAATGGTCCTCTTGTGGAGGTAAAACGCTGCTTGCTGGTGAAAACAGATTCTCAGTTGTTTGAGACAGCAGGGGTGGACGTAGGAATACTTGACCGTCAGTATAGGGGGCTGCGGGACACTTGTTCCCAGGTAACCCTGTGCCATCCAGATATCATTCCTAGGGAGTTTATAATCCCAAATGAGAGCATGAAGGTGGCAGGGATTGAGGGGCAGGTAATCTCTCTGCCAGTAGCAGAGGTACCTGTCAACTTTCAAGGCTGGAGGGGAGATTGGCGGATAGCGATTTCATCGACTCTGCCAGCAGCCGTGCTCGTGGGAAATGACCTGGCTGAACATGTGAAACGGGTGCTAGTGATTACACGCTCACAAGCCACCACAGGGACAGTTCAGGGGGGTAATGATGAGCCAGAGACGGAAGCAGAGGGGAGTTCAGAAGCTGTGGTGGAAACCTTAACCACAGACAGCAGATTTGGACAGGAGCAAAAGGCAGACGCCACTCTCCAAAAGTGTTTTGAACAGGTGACTGACGCCCAGCTAACACCTGAAACCCCAGTGAGATTTCTGGAGAAAAAGGGGATTTTATATAGAGAAACCCTGAGGAATATCTCAAAAGGGGGAGATGGGATCAGAAGTCAGCTGGTGGTACCTGGAAAGTATCGCCCCATGATCTTACAAAGGGGTCACTCTGACATGTTTGCTGCACACTTAGGGGTGAAAGGGCCCCTTGATTTGATCAAACAAAATTGGGAGCAGATCACCCAGGATGACCCACAAGATGTTGTGACATACATAGACACCTTGATGAATGACCTAAGGAGAAATCTAGAGCTGGCAGCAGAAAACCTGCAAGCTCAGAAGGTCAGACAGAAAACATGGTATGACCGCAAAGCTAGAGAGAGGCACTTTGACCCAGGGGAGGAAGTGCTTTGGCTTAGGCCCTGCAGAGAGAATAAACTGCAGCTCAGATGGGCAGGACCATATAGGGTCATTTCCAAGATGTCAGACCTGAACTACCTTATAGAGCAGGAGGAGAACCAAGCAAGGAGGGTGGTTCATGTGAATGCCCTAAAACCCTACTACAGAGGGGAACAGAGGGTTTTATTCGCGATAAAAGCAGCTGAGAGTGAGGAAGCTGAATTACCCTTCTGGGAGGGTAGAGGGGAAGTAAAATACAACCCAGAGGAGGTAAAGATTAGTCCTGCACTCACCCAAGACCAGCAGCAAGAACTAAAAATGCTGCTTAGTAAATATCAGCAGGTGTTTTCCAACAAGCCGGGGATAGTGAAGGGAGTGATGCATCGGATCCATACAGGGGATGCACCCCTGCAGGCAGTATCCCCATACCGAGTAACGGGACCCTATAGGGACAAGGTGCGGAAGGAGCTGGACGAGATGCTGAGAGAGAACATAATCGTCCCCTCTTCTAGCCCTTGGTCCTCTCCGATAGTCCTTGTGGACAAGCCTGATGGGAGCATTAGGTTTTGTGTTGATTACAGGAAATTAAACCGTGTAACCACTCCTGATGCCTACCCAATGCCCAGGCTAGACAACCTGATTGAAACCATAGGGGGTTGTCGGTTCATTTCATCATTGGACCTGGTAAAGGGATATTGGCAATTAAGAATTGATCCCAGGGATCAAGAAAAGACTGCCTTTTGCAGCCCTTTTGGTCTCTATGAGTTTCGAGTCCTGAGCTTTGGTCTCAGAAATGCACCAGCCACATTCCAAAGGCTGATGGACCAGACCTTGGCAGGGCTCAGTGACTTTACAGTGGCCTACATTGACGACATAGGGATCTTCAGTAATACCTGGGAAGATCACCTGATACACCTGGAGTTAGTGCTGCAGAGGTTAAGTGCAGCAGGGCTAACAGTAAAGGCCAGCAAGTGTCAGCTGGGTAGCCCAGAAATAAAATACTTGGGTCACATGGTAGGGGGAGGAGTGATAAAACCCCTGGAGGCCAAAATAGAAGCTGTTCGTGATTGGCCTAGACCCAACACCAAGAAAAAAGTCAAATCATTTCTTGGGTTGGTGGGCTACTACAGAAAGTTCATCCCGAGGTTTAGCGAGATTGCGGCTCCGCTGACCGATCTGACGAGGAAGAAGGCTGATGACCGCATCCCGTGGACCAGCGACTGTGAGGCGGCGTTCCAGAGGTTGAAGGAGGCGTTAATCAACTATCCTGTCCTGCGTGCTCCAGACTTCGACCGGGAGTTCATCATCTACACCGATGCGTCTAACAGCGGGGTAGGAGCAGTTCTGTGCCAGGAGGATGAGAATGGTGACCAACATCCAGTGTCCTACCTGAGTAGGAAACTTCAAAAAGGTGAGAGACATTTGGCAACCGTGGAGAAGGAGTGTTTGGCCATAGTCTACGCGATCCAGAAGGCCAAGCCTTACATCTGGGGAAGACATTTTATTCTGTGTACTGACCATTCACCATTGCAATGGTTAAAGACAATGAAAACCCACAATAGCAAGCTTATGAGGTGGGCTTTAAACCTACAGGACTATGACTTTGAAGTGAAGGTGGTCAGAGGGTCAGTGAACTGTGTTGCTGACGCCTTATCAAGAAGACCTGAAGAATGAAGACGGCGAAGGAAACATGGACTATGTGTATATAATGCTGATAAAAAGTAAAATGTACCTGGTTTTGAATTTGGTTTGTATTAATAAAGGTAAATTGATGTACTGTATATGGTAAATGTTTAAATGCATATTTGCTATGGTTTAACTTAGAATGTAAGTATATGTAAGTATAATATGGTATGTATAACTGTTGTTGTGTATTTTATACAGGTTGTTTTTTTGGTGAAAAGCACCTTAGCTTTCCCCCTACAAAACAACTTTTAAAGAGGGGAGGTGTTACATACAGCACTGATGTTACCTGTCTGTCATGGGTTTGGAGGGAAAGTTCCATCCTATGGGGAGTGGAAGGCGGGACATCAGGAGGAGGGGCTGTACTGTATAAATATGTGATGCGTGTGTGGAGAAGCTAAGCAGACGAAGCAGCAGCTGGGAAGAAGGAGTTGGTGTGGGAGTCTGTGTGTCAGACAGGGTACTACTGTGTGTCAGAGTACCAACCTGATAGGTTCAGGTGTCTGTTGGTTAGCCAGAACTGATAGGTTCAGGGTCTGTGCTTTAAGTTAAGGTTCTGGGTGAACCAAACTGTGTGTATGTATGAGTGAGAATAAGCCACGTTACTTTATGTTATTCACCTAATTGTTTTATTTACCCTGTTTGTATTTAGAATAAACCTTATTCTTTTATTGTTTGAAAATCCATCCCTGGTCTGTGTGACTTATTATAGGGAATGGTTGGTGGCAGCTTAGTGTAACTGTGTGACAGGTCCCAGTAGGTCTGGGTTTGTCACACTAAACATCTAATTCCAATTCTGTGAAAAGGATAAAAGTTCCTCTGGTCCTCACTGGTCAGAATACTGTGATAAGGCCACTACCAGAGACAGCAGGAGCCACCCAAAGCAATACTTGGAACTTAAAGAGAGCCAACTGGCCACTCCTATGTCACTTCACCTCCCTATTTTTTCTTTACACAAAATGGTGGAACACTGGAAAAGACCCACCCCCCGCACCCTCCAGTGGCCAATTTTTTAAAAAATCAACATTTATAGAGGTGTGGAGAGGCTACAGTGCTGGGAGGTCCTATAGAATGTGACACATTTAAACCCAACCTGTCACTTCAGGGCAAAATACTGTATGCCCTTTTGAGCCACTTTCCTCTCATTTTTCCATTCGAAAAATGATATATGAAATACAGAAATCCTGGAGCCCACAAGCAATCTTTATGCCACTTTTCCCACTCCTCCACATAGATCAAAGTTTGAGAACCTCTTCCAGCCCGAGGTTAGAATTACATTTCAGATAAATTCTTGGGGGCATCAAGGCAAAAAAAAAGCTGTTCATTGGAATGTGACCATCAAAAATTATTTGAAAGTTAATTGTGTCCAGCATATATATACTGTATGCACTTATTTTAAACTAAAGCTGTGTTACTGGTTGCAACTAAACCTTAGAAGAGGCATTTCAGCCTTTTGGAATCGGGGTAGTGGCACCTCATACAATGCTGGAAACCTGCAAAGTGATAATGCCACATAGGAAGAATATGGCTGTATGGGGGGTCTCAGGAAGGTCTGAGCTTCTCAGCCTCTGAAATAGAACAAGAGGTGGTGCTAATTTTCTGCCTTCCCTTTGCAGAAAGTTCTTTCCTAATTAATTTTACCTTTGCCATTGTAGCATCCCATTTGCTTGCACATCTCTCTTCTGATGCAGTATAACAAGAGGAGTTTCACAGTCCTGAAAAATCATCAGGAAAGGCCACAGACATTTGAGTACAGACTTTACGATCATTGCTGATGTGTTTACTCCTTGACATTGTGCTAACATACACCTGAATGTTCCAGACGAGCAAAGTGCTAAAACTTTGCCTTTTATAGAGGTGGTCACACTTGCTGCTGATCAATTAGTCAAGGGCATTTGGTTAGCAGCACCTGGCTGCTACTTAGGTTCTTAATTCCTGTGGGAGCAGTAAGGATTTACTTAGTTTTTCACACATGGTGTCTCCATTTTGGCTTAATTTTCATCTAAAAAATAAAGACATGGTGTAATATGTCATGTGTTGTAGTTCATCTGAAGTTGTATTTATCTAATTTTCAGACCGGCTGTGGCCCAGATGATTTTTATTATGTCCTGATATACAAAACGATAGAATTCAAAGAGGGTGTACTCTCTTTTTCACATGAGTGTAGGATAATCAAGAGAATCCAAACATCTTTCCACTCAAAAAGCTAATTGCAGTGATTTCTTAGGTTGAGGGGGGAGGAAATGGAGAAATATCAGTTTCATATCTGCGAATGTGAGCAATAACACTAAGGACAGGAGACCCAAAGGGTGCCTTTGATGTTTTGAGTAACTCTGAGTGTCCAAGACACTGCCTGGTTCTCTCCCCACTTTTCCCCCCAACCCATACCATTTTGTGAAATATAGTTCTTGATGGATTTAAAGCCTTCTTGGTGCCATTCTTAAACATCCTCAACTTATGCCTGTTGTTCTTTTAATTTTGAAAAATGAGGTGGTTTTGCATCTTTGCTGGAAACTTTTAAGCTATTGTTTAAGAACATCATTAATGGCCATGCCTCCCCTCTAGAAACTGAACATGGAACTTTTGCTTCTCTGTCTCTTGCCAACCATGGCATTGCTTAACAGGACACAAACCTGTTTGTCTACATGGGTTGAAAATTTAACTACTGGTACCAAGGCTAGCAGATGACTCCCCGCTGCCCACTGCTGGCAAGGCTAGCAAAAGATGTTAAAGTAGTTTTTAAAAATAATTGTGAAGAGCTTTTTCTGTTACTGTTATAACCTGCAGCCTGTCTCCTGATAAAAAGTGTGCTGGTTTAATTGTTAAACTAATGTGACAGTTTATCTCCTTCCCTGTCTACTCTTTTAAGAATACCAACTTGACCAAGGATGTGTACTGGTTTTGAAGCCAACCCATCTTTAATAAACAAAAACTAGAACGTATTTGTGCAAAATTGTACTGATCCAATTATTAAACCTCAAGAAACTGCCTATTGATAGAACAATATATAAAAAATCCTATTTCCACAAACATGCTTCCAGGACCAAGACTAGGCAGGTGGTATGAAATGAAATTTACACACATTGTCTATGGAATTTTTTTTTTCAAAACCACATGGAAGCGTGGAGCTCATTGGTAAGCTGATCAATTGCTGCAAGAGGATACAGACAGTGTCCGTGCTGAGCAGCTTTATGTTCAGGATGTTTCCCCAAGTCCTCTGATCAGCAGAAGCCCCATTATTTTAATTTTCTTCTTTGTTTTTCATATACCTTCTATGTCAAACTGGCTGTTGGGATAACTGATACTATATTCCTCTTAGTTTGCAATCCTGTAAATCAGGCCCTGGAAAATATGTGGCCCTCTGGATGATTTCGGACTCCAGTACCCATCAGCATCTGCCAGCCTCATCAATAGTTAAGGAGGACGAGGAACAGCAGCCCAAGACTGGGTGGTAGTGGGGGATTAGTCATAGAATCAAGACCCAGGACAAGCATAGACCACAGTACGCTGAAAAGTTAAAAAAATATTTATTGATACTAAAACAATTAATTGAAAGTTATACAAAACTGTCCAGTATAACATCTTCTATGAGTTTTTTTATCCTGAAAAATAAATTAAAAAAAAAACACAAATGAAACAGCCTATTAAGTCTAAACTAATGTTAATGGCCAAGGAATACTGGAAGATAAGACAGCACACAAGAGAAGCAAGCAAGTCGGTCAGGGTCAAGCAAACAAACCCCCACAAAATGCATCAGTAAAGCCCACAGTGAAATCAATGGGCAGACCTTACTTTCAGCCTTATTTAATATTCTGGCTGGGAAGTCTGTCCCACTCTAACAAAGAACCTAAGCTTTCCCAGGGTAACAACATCTCCAACTTTTGTTCTCTTAGCACAAAAGCAAAGAAGCAGCTCTAGTTAAAGCAATTAGAAAATGTCATACAAGAACTATTTGGCTTTTTAAAAATTAAACACACAGTGATTGACACACATTACAAGAAGCAGTGAACCAATTTTCACAAGTTTCCATCTTGTGAAAGCTATTTCTTTTGAACTCAAAACTGAATACGCTGAATGTTATCGGACTGTCCCATACAAAGGAAATCTGATGTCTATGTATGTGTGTGTTTGATATTGTATATACTTCTTTTAAACTAGGGGACTAAAACTGACCACTTCTTTCAATCAAATCCTTGGTGGGAGAGGCCAACATCCAACTGAAATACAAAAGGTGTAGCACCGTTCAGTTTTTTTTTCCCAAATGATTCATAATTTGAGAAATATAGCAGTATCGTTTTAAGTTTGCCACACAACTAAAACATTGACAAATAGCAGCAAACTTAAGAACCCCCCCTCCTCATAAAGATTGGTTTTGAACACTAACATTTAATCAATTGATTAAATTTAACTGTGAATTCAAATGCAGTTTGCCTATGAGATGCCAATTTGTTTATATTTTTTAAATGTTCCGCTCACTTTAACACCTAGCAACTCATGGAGCCAACTCAAGTTATCAGAAACTTGTGGACCATTTTCCTGGTTAAGGTAAGGCGTTTTCAAGATTACAGACTTTGGGACTGAAGTAGCTGGTAAAAGAAAGGCACAGCATTTAGAGCTTCTAAATAAGAGAAAGACAGCAACAGGCCTTTCGGTCTTCCAAGCAAGCAAAGGAATATTAAAATGCCTGTTGACAATGGCACTGCCTGAAGACCAGAGTCAAGTGCTGCAAAGTGACAGCACAGAAATTTGAAAAACACATCACCCTAGCAAACAGGGAACCTGTTGCACTTTAAATTTACAACAGGAGAGTAAGCATATTGAAAATGAGCAGCTGCACAGGCTAGGAACAGAGGTTAGAACAAAGCCAAACAGGGCGCACTAGAGCAGAATAGATGTGGTGCAAGCTGCAACACTGGGAGTACAGTATAAGATCAGGCATATGTGTATATGTACACACACACACACATACTATAGCTAGGGCCTAAGATACATTAATGAAGATAGTGTGGCTGAATGGAGGCAATGTCACTCCTGATGTCTCAGACTGCATCAATGGGCACCTTCTAAAGAACAAGATGCCCCATTAATTCACCAGAAACCAGTCTTGTTTCTCTCACTTGTGAAAAGACAACGTCCTCTACAAAAAGAGGAAGATGGTACATCTAACCGAGAGCCGCCCAGCCAATTTAGCACAAGCATCAAGTGGGTATGAACTCTCTTCCCTTCACTTTGCTTGAGAACCGTGGCACTCCATGAAAAACAGGAACACCCACCTAGTTGTGGCAACAGCCTCAAACCACTGCAAGCAGATCCTTCTAAATAGGCACGCCATAGAGGTTAAAGGGAATTAAGATTTACAAATGCTAAATGTGGTATTAGTTTACATCCAGCAATGACAGTGAGGTAGCAGGTACCACCAGTTTGTCGATCCATCATCTTTAATACGAAAGCAGGGACCAGCCAATTCTATCTAAAGCACAGAAATAACCTCAGCAGCTTATTTGTCCAAGCCCAAACTGGCCAAGTTTTATCAAGTTTTCACTTCGTTGCCTACATGCAGAATCCCCTGGCTTGAGCTTAAACAAAAAAGACAGAAGCACCAACACACTGTTACATTATGCCACTCAGAATGGAAGAGACTGTTTCCTTGCTTGCCGGGGGGGGGGGGGGAAGAAATCATATATGCTAAACCCACACAGGTCTTAAGGGTTCTAATATTAGAGTAAAACAAATACAGCTCCCAAAACAGAGAAAACAGGAAGCCATGTCTCCTGAGTCATTCACTGTTCTATGAGATAGTTATATAGCAATTCACAGGCTCAACACACAAAAGGAGGGCACTTGAGTGGAGAAGATGAAAGAAAGATTTCCCCCCCCCCATCTCTGTGTACTTGTATTCAAAGTATATGTCGTGCTCCATTACCATTTATACAGATAGCTGAATTCTCAAGTTGACCACTATATTAGAAGAAGTGACATTCCTACAGATCTCTGCTTACTTTAGATGCAGCCAAGGTACCTTCTTATGATGCCATTGCCACTAAATAAACATGGAGGTCCATCTGTGTGCTGTCTGGGAGAACCAATCTCTCTGAACAATTGGAAAGCTGACTGTTTTTGCTACCAGAAAATGCATGAATTACCTAGTCAACTTTCACCACTTTATTCTATTCCATACTTCAGAGGCAGAAATGAGTTGGCAAGAGGAACCAGGAACTGTGTTATTGTAAAAACACTTCTTAAAACACAGTATCAATAGAAATCTTCACCCCAATTTTAAATGCAGCTAAATGGAAATGAATGCCACTGGATTTACCATGGCATTTATTTCTATACAATAAAACTTAGATAAATCCAGCTATCCATTTCTGAAGTAGAATCACTCAAATCAACTGCAGGCACCCATTTAGTGATGCAAGTTTTCAGGCTGCCTTTTTCTCCTCTTCCTTTTAAACAAGGGCAAAACATTGGTTTCAAAAGGTCCAAAAACCTGCAAACCAGTATGCATGATATATAAACAATAGGCCAAGATGCGCAAACCATCTGCCTCCTTTTCAGAAGCAAGTTAAGAGATATCACCTGTTGTCTGCATTGGCTCCAATCAAAAATATTTTAATGCCAATGTGCCCTGTGACTGTATTAGTCTTTGTAGAAGAATCCAAGGTTCGAGGGCATTTCTTTGGGAATAATTCAGCCACAACTCTTACTCCTTCCTGTATCTCCCCTCTTAGTATGCTGTGGGCTTGAGAATTCATCTAAAGAGCTTATCAAAGTTCTGGTTAAATAAGATAACTCAGGTCAGAGCCAAATATTCTGTTTAGTGCTAGCCCCAAGTGGCATACAGCTTTTGACCTACAGGAAACATTTGCTTCGGGATATATCTAAACTGATCTAGATCCTGGTAAATTTAACTGAAGGGCAAATATTGGTCTCAAGCTGCTTTCCAGCCCACCCGCCCCTGGTTTCATGGACTGGTGTCCAGTTGAAGGATGGTGTCACTGTAAATTCTTATTTCAGCTAAACAAACGTAAGGAGAACTTTCAATCCCCACTATGTCTGAAGATTAGCACTATGTCACAGAGGGATGCAAGACTTTAGCCTATTCATCCATCATTTCTCTTTGAGCACAGAGAGTGGAGCTCTGGAGTCACATTCAGCCAGATATGATTACAATTCCTTTTCAAGCCTTTCCTCCAATACTGGGAAGGCAGGAGGAGCTGGGGCTGAAGCACACACTCCCTTCTCAATGTGGAGAAAAGGATGCTTGAATAGGGCTATGGAGTTCCAATGCCTAGGACAGGAGAAAACGAGGAAATGGAATCTCCAACTGAACATTAAATCTATGGGATACTTAATGGTTAAGTCGGAGGCAAGGGTACAAGTCTGACAGAAACCCAAATCTTTCTCTAAACATCAAAGGCCCTCAATGGCTGTTCATACTTTACACCATTTTCTGAGAACACTTCTGTATCAGTCTTGCTTTTCTGTTTCTTCTCTGTAAGAAACACCATGCAACTGGTTTGGATACCATTTATCATTACTGCATGTACAATTCTTTTCCTATGGTTGTGGGGAGCCAATACTGACCGCATACATACAGAACTTCACTATATGGTTTTAAAAATGACCTGCATGCAACATGCACGACATTTTACACATGAATGCTTTCCTTGTCAAATTCTCGAACAGTTGTAGAAGGATAATCATGTTAGTCTGTGCAAGCATTATAGGTGAAAATGAAATTTTAAAAAGGTAAAATAAGAGACAAAAATGTGGTGGCATCTTAGACTTATATATATTTAACGTGAGCTTTCATGGACAATCTGATGAAGTGGACTTGTCTATGAAAGGTCATGTTAAAAAAATATAAAAATTAGTATTTAAGGTGCCACTATGTTTTTTTCTTTTTTTGCCTTTTATTTTTATTTTGTTTTCACCTAAATTCTCTAATGTGTGAGATACTCCTATGTATGCACAATCACACATACAGAGGTATTGATGAGGAAAAGAAGGCTGTGTTCTCCACTGAGTGTTGTATGGTAGCATGTGGCAAATGAAAGGGCATGCTGTGTTCATGGAAAGATCTGGTACTTAAAATTTCCAAAACTGCCTCCCTCTCCTGATTATTTCCTATCTACTGCAGTACAAGGATTTCCAGATAGCTCAGTTCCCTTCAAATGCTCAACCTGAGTCCCCTGTGTTCTTTATGCCCAACCCCTCAAATGCTCAGGGGGCTATGCCTCTTCTTCAAACTACCTGAGCTTCAGAAGCACGGCATACCATGTTTTCATTTCTTCTGCCCCTTTGCAGATGTCCTAAATGTAAAGATTTACTTCCAAGATTAGCTTGTGTTTAACTCACCATGGACAAGATCTGGATTGTTTGTTGGAAAAGCAAAGAACCATTTTCCTTCATGTTACTGTTTGGTAGGTTTATTTTTAGGACTTCTCTCTGCAGCCTATCTGGCAGTTGGATATCCAGTCTCTGCTATTTCAAAGGATAAAGCTAAGAAACCCAAGTACAGGGGGTGGGGAAGGGCTAGAAGCTAGCACCCAACTTCCTCTTTCCAACAACTAAAGCCAATTCTCATGGGGTTTCATGGGGGGGGGGGAAGAGTCTCAAAGCCCTTCTCTACATACTGATTGGCAGCTGCATAATATCTTGGCACCCAAGAAGAATTCCCTATAGGCTTCAGGATGTTTCCACAGATAACACTAGCAGAAGCCAAAAGCTACCAAGGCCAACATCTACAGAGTCTTCCAATACAGAGTTCTCATTTAATGGCATATAGCTTACAAGGGACAGTAGCAGCTGGGCTTCCCCACCCCCACCCCCACCCCTTTTTCTGGCATCTCAATCAACCATCAGGTAGAGCCAGTTGAGACAGACTGAGAGGGGAAATATTTCCCTTGCATGGCTCAGAGCTCAGTAATGTCTGAGATTAAAAAAGCCAACACTGGTTGGAGATTCTTTGACAGTGACTGTGATCAGATTAGCAGTCACATCTGTGACGAAGACATGTTCAATGAGGCTGCGAGTGGGCTTCCAGTCTTGGCTAGTCTGGATGGAGACAGACATGTTCTGGCCTCCTCCGGGGAAAGAAGCAGAGTCTCTATCGGAGTCAGAGCTCGTCTCCTCCTCTCCGGTGCTGACCTCTGAGAGGGCTGAAGTCTTGTGATTTTCTGCGGCAGGACATCCTTCCTGGGCACATGGGCCTTTTGTGGTTGGATCTCTCTTGTCAGTGGCTGTTCTTTGCACCCCTGACTTCTCACTCTTGCGAGTTTCTGGGTCCATCAACACTGACCCTGCAGTGGCAGCATTTGGACTCCCACCACCAGCCCCACTCCCTTTGGCTGCACCTATGCTTGTTGCTAGACTGCCGCCGCCGCTGCTTTTGGCTACAGTCCCACAGCTGTGGCGAGAAAGGCTGCTGCTGCTAGTGGAGCTCGGCCCGTTTTTCACGCTCTGCAGGTTTAAAGCTTGGAGATTGATCTCCTGATTGGAGGCTGGCTGGCTGCTGGGAGAGCCAGCAGGAACTTTATTGCCATTGTGCAAATTCTGAGCACCGACCCCGTACCCTGTCTTCTGTTCCCCCAATGCACTGCCGCTGGGCCTCTTAGTCACTTTGGACCCCTGCATGGTCAACTCCAGATCCCCAGCCCCTTTCTGGTTTTTCAGTTTCAAGTCCAGCCCTAGGCCACTGTTGACAGCCAGCCTTCCCACAGGGGAGGCATCTGCTGAGTTTTGGCTCTGGGACATCCTGTTCATATAATGCACAATGGAGCTTTGCCAGCTGATGCCACAGTTTGGGCTTCCAGGCGAGGTGCTCTTCACAATGCCAGAGAGCTTCTCAGTGGCAGGCGTTCCGGAACAGAAGCCACCCAACGCACCTTGGGCTTCCTTCATGTGGGATTTAAGCATGGCAATGCCGGAACTCTGAGCGCTGTGCGGCGGCAGCTGCATCTTGCTGATCAGTTTGGGTCCCCCTCCTGCTCCCATGTCCTTCCGGTTCGTTTTAAGCACCTTGGTCAGGTTGACGGTCTTCTTTGCTGCCTTCTGCTCTGGAGGCAATGGTTTGCGCCCGCGCTTCTTCCTCGCGGGCTCCTTGTTCTCAGGTTTGGCCACAAGAATCTGAGCTTTCTTTTGAGGCACCGGGTGACTCTCTCTGCTCCGCTGGGCTCTCTTTGCCTCAAGGTCACTTTCATCCTCCTCTTCAGAAGAGGAAGAGGAGGAGGACGTTGAGGAGGAAGAACTGCTGGATTTGCTCTTTGAGGGCACCTCAGGTTCCTTTAAACACAAAGTTAAAGACAAAAAAACAATACAATGGGAGCAACATTACTACTATGAACTACTCCTTCAGTACTACTGCCAGTAAAAAAAATCTGGGTGTCCAGCTGACAAGTCTATTGAAGTGGACAGATCTAGCCTGTAACAGGAAAGTGGCTAAAGCAGATGGCTATTTTTTGTTGCTAACAAAGGCTGGCTGCATCTGGTTCTCTTCCCTAGCATCCTAACCTCCGAGTGTTGTGTATAGCTGTATTATCTTAAGTAAGGTTAGAATAAGTACATTCCAGTTTTATTATGTGGACACCTTTTTGTTCTTCAAATTTGAGTACATGATATTTGCTTTCAGTTGCTTCAGTAAGGATATTGACATTAACATAGACATTAGTTATGTATTTTTCTGGTTTCCCATGGAGAGTGTCACGTCCCCCACAATATAGGATCTAGCCAGATTACACAAGAGATTCTTACCCATTAGAGCACAAGAAGCATGTCTTGAGCCCAAGCAAACATACCCCACAATGCCCAGCTATAGCTCAGCTTAGAGCTTTCTCCCAGAAGCTACCATTACTTACAATGTTTTTCCTAGGTCTTCCTCTTGGTCGCTTGCCCCTCTTCCGATTTTGCACCTCTTTCTCATGTTCCCTGAAAGACAACAAATCACATCATAATTGTTACACTCCCACATGTTCTCCCTCATCAAAGGATGGCTCATTTTAAATACAGCCACACTGCAAATTCAGTAGCACATTTTTATTAATCTACACAAATCTTTCTCTGCTTGACTGCAGCCATGCACAAATGCAGTTGTTATGTGTCATTCATTTGAATCTGGATCCTATGGTGACCTTAACAGGGTTTTCAAGGTAGGCGATATCTAAAGAGTTGTTTATCAGTACTATAGCTCCCCCCAACCATGTGAATTTACATGGCTGAGAAAGGAACCCAGGTCTCCGGAGTCTTAGTCTGACACTCTATCCTTCACACAGATGGCTATTTTAACACATGAGAGACATTGAAAGGTTGGCTGATTTCTTAAATGATCTGTTAACATGTTACAAAGCAAGATCCAAGGAATTTGGATTTGTAGAAGTCCTTGACTACTTTCTTTTATGAGCTTCTTCTGTTTCTATGGAGTAAAACTGTTAGTTCTGTCTAATCCTTTGTGCATAGCCTCATTCCCCCCCCCCCCCCGCATTTCCTTTCAGCAGATAATTTATTAGCCAGTCAAAGTGCAGTGGTGAAAATTACAGTGGAGAATCACTAGTTAATGAACCATGGCTTGTATTTATAACTTTGTACTACTGGTGTAACTTGGCATGTAACAAAGAACCCAAGTAGCAACCAATTCACTAGCAACAGTTTATTGCTGTGATTTAAGCCACTAAACCTATGCTAGTGTAAATAACCAATAGGATTCTGGCCATTTTCTTTATGCCACTTCAATCCCCTCCCCCCCCCCATATTAAGAATTGTGCAGAGGTCAGTAACAACTTCCCCTTTTTGGAGTTTCTCTGAACACAACATTCTGGTTTTTGAAAAAAGTCAACATCACTTTTAGAATAGCCAATTAAGTGTAATGCTGAATGATCTATATATTGTACCTTCAAACTAAATTGTGAAAAGACATTCTGATGCATACAATCACAAAATAAACCAATATGACATATTAAATCACATACAGTATAAGTACATCCCATAACACATAGAATAATGTATTTTTAAATACCCTTATTCTCTCATTTTCCCATACAGCAAAAGATATCAAAACACAGCTAAAGATATCAAAACAAAACTGCTTAACAGAACCAGTCATATCACTTAGATGACCATTCAACTACAGAGTAAATGTGCACAAATGGTATTTTGTAATACTCCAAATTTTCCAACACATTAGAATACATAAGAAAGGGGAAAATCACATCATATTTGTAGGAATGCTGACAACCAATCTGGTTTTAACGGCATTATGCTTGTCTTCTCCTATTATTCCTACAGTTATTTTTACTGTTGAAAGGCCTATGCAGTTGCAATGCTGCAGATATATTCCAATACCTGTATTCTGCTTTATTTCTTTCGTTTAAAAAAAAAACCCTAGATATTACATATTTACATTTTAAAGAAGCTATCTTTATGCACTGTGTCCTTAAATATGTTAGATACATATAGTAACAATGACCATTTCAGTGTTTTTACTAACTTTTTTAAAAAAATCACATTTTGATGTTCAAATGTTGCATCTTTTCAACTGTATCAAGTACATGCTGTTTGATTTCACATAACATGTACTGAATCCAAACAGATCTGCAATTTTATATCATTACAAGCAGAATAATTCTACACTGGCTTTATGCTAGAATAGAAGATACACCATTGCTATGTTGGCAGAATAGCCATACAGTACAATGGTGCCTCGCATGACGACATTAATTCGTTCCGCGAAAATTGCTGTAAAATGAAAACGTTGTCATGCAATTTTAAAAAGCCCATAGAAATGCATTAAAACCTGATTAATGTGTTCCTAGGGGCTCCAAACTCACCGTCCAGCGAAGATCCTCCATAGCGCGGCCATTTTCGCTGCCCGTGCAGCGAGGAATCCGTGCCAGAAAACAGCAGGCGGCCATTTTTTTTCCTGGTGGTCATTTTGAAACCGCCGATCAGCTGTGCGAAAATCATCGCTTTGCAATGACTGGTTACCGAAACAGGGGACCAATCATCGCAAAGCGAAATTCCCCCATAGGGAACATCGTTTTGCGATCGCTTTTGTGATCACAAAAACATCGACGTAAAGCGATTTTGTCGTCAAACGGAGAGCTTGTAATGTGAGGCACCACTATATATCAAATGCATGCTTAATTAAGGGGGGTGAATCAGTTACACAATATAAGTATGAAAGATTAGGCATTTAGTCCCCAGGGATTCAAATCACTTATGTCCACCGCAATCATTGTTTTGGAATGCAACATATACTCAAAGGGGATAAAGGAGAGTCAACAAGCACAATGTCTGCACAGCAGCCTGAGCAGGGGGTCTGTCAAGAGCATTCAGCGCCCCCTCTGGGAAAAAGGTCCAAGTCCCACCTAAGGGAGGAAACATTTTTGCAAAGCAAAGGAAGGATTAGGACACATGTGCACAGCCAGACTGGCTGAAACACTCTCTAGCAGCTCATACACACCACTCAGGGTTGGGAAGCACAGGTTTCTGAGCCCCATTGGGAGAAAAAAGCATGGCTCTACTCCTATTTTGCTTGTAGGGAGAAAAGTACGTCAGGGGCAAAGGAGCAGCTGCTCCTGGAACTGAAAACCACACTGCAAACTTCATAAAGCAGCTCCCTAATCATTCTGCTATAGTAAAAGACATACCATGGGACATTCATTTTCTCCATGATTCTCGGTTGAAGTCCCAGTCACAGAGGACCAGACTCAAAGGTTATTGGAGGAGCTCTAACCTGGTCAAACAGCTTACATGCCAGAGGTAACTCTGACAGTAAGTAAACCTAGTTCAAATCTATACCAGAACCATATACCAAGAAATGGGAAAGAAGACTCCTAGGTACACTGCCGCCAAACAGCTTGGCCCTGCATGGGCCAACCAGACTGTTTACCTCCTCTCTATGTTGCCCAATAGGCCAGTTGTTTTGGGTAGCATCCAAGTAGGCTAGACCTACACTATCACCTCTTAACATCACCCTTCTGACTCCCATATACATTCTAGTGGCAGCTGGCATTTCAGGTACAGTGGGATCTTGACTTGAGAACTTAATCCGTATTGGAAGGCGGTTCTCAAGTCAAAAAGTTCTCAGGTCAAATCTGCATTTCCCATAGGAATGCATTGAAAACCATTTGATCCGTATCTGTTCTTTTCCGACCATAGAAACTAATGGGAAGCTGCTATTCTGCCTTCGACCACTAGAGGGGGATATTAAGTTTCTTTTTTTTTCTTAGGTCAAGAAAGGTTCAGGGAAGGCAGGGAAAATACAGTCCAGGCAGTACCAGGCAGTCTGAAGACTCCCAATCCACTCTCTAAACGCTGGGAAGAGTGAGGAAGCAGACAGGCACCCTTTTCACTGGCCAACAGTTAGCTGAAAGTTCAAATTTTGCACTTTCCCTGCCTCCCATGTGGTTTTTTTTCAGTTCTTAACTCAAATCTAAGTACTTAAGTCAAGTCAATATTTTCCTACGAGACCAGTTCTTAAGTCAAAATGTTCTTAACTCGAGCCGTTCTTAAGTCAAGACCCCACTGTATATATATGGACTGATCTGCCATCTTATACTACACAGGAAAAGGAGGGGAGGCACTAACCTGCTCCAGTGTAACCCCCACCCCATTCCATCTTGACACCAGCTGAAACCAGAACATAGCATGTGAGAAAAGGCAAAAGGCAAACCAGCAATATGTTTGTATTGAGTAGCACCTAGGATGAAGTAGATCCTAAGTGGAAAAGATCCTGTGCCCAGTACTCCAACAGACACCACAGACAGTGTGCCTGATGATGATACCACCGCCTTGCTAGGAACACCTTCACCTGTTGCATCACTGAGTTGTCCTAGAGCATACAAAGGAATATGAGCCCATCTGAAGCCAGGAAGTCAAAAAAATCCAACAGGAACATTGCTGGGAGTATCCTATTCACTGCTAGGGGCTCCCTTCTGTTCTACATGGAACAGGATATAGGGCTGGCCATTTCTACCTGTTGAAGAGTGAAGTATGAGCACAGGAGATGCACAACACGAAGCAGCCAAAATTCTGTGGCTTAGCATAGTAAATTACACTAGAGTAAACTCAGCAACTCTGAAAGGATTGACTGGGTCAATGCCATAAGTTCCATAGATTCAAATGGATCTACTCCAACTGCAATGTGCTATGCTAAAGTAAGTTACAGTCAGTGTAGGCGAGAGAGGAAATACAGTATTCATATTTGTCTCCCAAGAGAGAAACATCACACCAATTGTGGAAGCAGCCTGGTTGGGGCATCCCAGCCTCCCTGTGCTGCTGACTACTCAGCAACTGAGAACAGAGATTCATCATCCTGCCTCCTTGCTGGAGTGGACAGCAGAGTGGGAAACTACAATAACTATGGGAACATTATTTCCCCTCTGGAATTGGAGGGATGCATTGCATGGTCAAGGGATAGTCGTTGTACTCCATACATGTTGCTCTCTGCTAACAGAGAGCTTGCCGGGGGAGGGGGGGCAGAAAGAATCTTCTCTGCTGTTTGAGGGCTAGGAAGTGTTAAAGCTGTACAATTCCAAAAAGACACAGTATTCACATATGGCAAAGTGGGTGGCTAGAGTCAGGAAAGACAGCTGGAGTGCTCACACATGAGAGCACATGTTCCTCATTGCCTTGCTTACCCAGATGATATTCTATCTTTGCTCTTGTAACTAATGGAATCCAGCAGAGCACAGGGTTCAGCTTTTATGCCTTGAGTCCCAAAGTGGGATACCTCTTTGGTTTCCAGGCAGAGATGTTAAAAATGTGCTTACATCCTCATGTTCTGTGAATACAGGTGTGTTTCAGAGTGCTTCCTCCCGGTATGAAGAGCACTTTCTCCACAGCTTCCTGCCACTTAAGAGTTCCCTCTTGCGACCTCTATGTATGCACAATGTGAGACTAGCACAGTGTGAGACCATGATGCACACTTTATAACCTGACTTAGTTGCCTGTGCAAGGTTTTTATGCTGGCAACGTGCTGTGACCAAGTATGGAATTAGACCATGTTGGCTGGATAGCTCATTTGAGTTGGGTACCTGGCTGCAGTGCAGAGTGGATGAAAATCAAAAATTGGTTCGGTTCAAATCATGATTTAAATGTCAAAACAAAGATTTCTGGATTCAAGTTGTGAAAAAAACTGATTCAAAAAAAGTTAATCATGATTTTAATCAAACTCACCCTGCTGCAGAGCCAGTTGTTGGAAGTGTGACTTCCCTTTGGGTCTCACAGGACAGTGGCCAGCCTGAGTGACCTTGGGAAAGCTGCACTCATCCCAAAGCACTCCCACAAGAAGGGAACTGTAAACAATTTCTGATTATTCTATAGCTTTGAAAATGCTGGAAAGGGCTGCCAGGAGTCAGATCCAGCTTGATGGCATGTAAATATTACTACAATTTTTCTGTCATGTTGATATACCCCACTTGGCTTTGCATGCTGCTGTCTATAACTTTCATGACCTTCATTTTCAGAATGTGTTCCCCCTGCCTTAGGCACTCAGCTTTCCATTTTATTTACTGTCGTTATGCACCATCAAGTTACATCCACCTTACGGAGATTCTAAATAGGGCTTCCAAGATATGTGAGGTATTTAAGGGGTGGGCTACCATTGCCACACACCCCCCACACAGAGTTTCTAAGGGCAAACAAGGATCTGAATCCCATTCATCTGAGTCCTACTCTGACCATCTGTCTATAAAACCACACTGGCAGCTCATTTTATTTATTAGCACCATCAATAGTAATATTCTTCCCATAACAACCATGACTTTTAAAACTGTATCATCCTCTTATTCTAGGGATCTTTTTTAATGTGTAGAATTAACAATTTACTGGAATTCAAATCTTTCATACCAACTGATAACATAAGATATTTTTATTTACCTTATTGAATTTGGATCAGGACAACTAAAACGTAATTTTGATGTAATTCCTACTTCTACCACACAGACAGGCAAATGAAGCTGCTGACCCTAGACTGGCTGAACTGGACAAGGGACAGCCAGAACAGGTAACAGCTGAAAATAGCAAGTTGAACCTTTAACAGTGCTAAAAGGCACAAGAGTCAGGGCAATATAAAGATAGCATTCCTGTTTTACAAAATAGGAAATTATTTTGACGTCTTGTGAAAAGTTTCACAGAAACCTAGTCTTCATATGTACTGTTCAAAATCTCCAAGACCTGCAGAAGGTACAGTCGTGGATCTCACTGCAAATAACCATAGCATCCATTGTCATGTTTTATTCTGGTAGTTCTGGGTCCTACACCTGTGAAAAGCCCTACACATATCAGCACTGAGATACAGCCAGAAATCTATGAAACACCTCTGCTTTTATCTTGTGTGCCAGAGCAAGAGATCTAAAATACAACTTCCTGCTTTTGCCACTTACTTCAGTGATATCTCTTTGGTGTGATACTGTATCTGGTTTCAGTTCTGAACACTTGCCTAATAAATTCTATCACTACACTTGTTTCTGTTACTGACAGAGTACACTGACCTGCCTAACATCTCCATAATCTTTAGTT
Organism: Pogona vitticeps; assembly: GCF_051106095.1. Taxonomy (NCBI): domain Eukaryota; kingdom Metazoa; phylum Chordata; class Lepidosauria; order Squamata; family Agamidae; genus Pogona; species Pogona vitticeps. The sequence continues at coordinate 141,287,350 of NC_135784.1, read as the reverse complement.
TTGCCAGTGTTTTAACCAGTCAGCTTCTAAGTAACACAAAGTAGTTGGCAGCTGATTAGCTAGCCAAAACTGCTAGCAGCTGCCATATGATAAGAGGTGAGAGGGAAATTCCCAGCCCGTATAATTAGGTACAGTGTTACTTTGCCTCAACAACCAGCAATATTGCAGTCAAGCCTCTGCTCACAACCCAAGTTTGATCCCAACAGGTACAGGAAGCCAACTCAAGGTTAACTCAGCCCACTTGGGTGAGTGGGTGGGAGATATGTTTTTTCCATTATTATGTTGTAAACCATCCAAAGAGTGCTCTAGCACTGTGGGGCAATTGAAACAATAAACAAATAAGCATGGCATAACACACACTCCTTAATATCCAAGCAACCTTTGACCGTTTCATCTAGCAATCTCTCTTGCTACATATCACTGGTCCTTAGGATAATTTATCAATGCATATTACTTTAAAGTTAAGCTTGTCTGCCATTCTGTTTCTTCATCACACATATACAGAAAATTCCTTCTAGAGCCCTACACAGTTTGTTCACTCTTTGGTTTAAGCCTTGTAATGACATTTTGCTGGTCACCTTCCTTCAGAGAACTGGTGAGCAAGAATGGTCTTTAGCCTGATCCACAATAATTCTTTCTTAGGTACTTAAAATGAATGAAAAAACTAGGCACACCGCAGGCATCAGTACAGATGTTTGAGCACAACAATCAATCAAGTACAATCAGTACTACTTGATTTTATAAGAAATGTTGTCATAAATACACTGCCAGAAAAATTTTGTGCTGCTAATGGGGTAACTTCTGGACGTGAATTGCCTTAAGTTAAGAAACCACCACAGACATTATCTGTTGGCCAAAATCTTATTGCATAATGTAAGCAAAGTTTTGGTCTGTTTCTCACAAGTAAATAAAGCGCCCCTGCTACAATTCCCAGGGGTGGGTGCACATGCTGTCTTAATGTCTGAGTACACAGGCCCAAGAGTCAGTGGCGGCATTTAATTTAATTACCAAGGAGCATATCAAAACTTATGCCAACAGGATTTTGGCCACTATGTGCCAAGTCAGCTGCCTAGAGTGGTCGTATAGACCAGATGGGCGGGATACAAATCAATAAATAAATAAAATAAAGAGGTAATTTCTATGAGATTTCTCAGTTTGAAACAATTTGCCTCCAAAAGTAACACTGTTAGCATTACACCAGCATAATTTCACAAGATAATGGTTTATCGCCAAAAACATTAAACTGAAAAAAATGATAAATATATTAAGAGTTATTGTTGCAATCTCACACATAGAAGAAACAACAGCACTAAAAGCTACTGTAAGGGAAAAGAAACAGAATAATTTGAAATGTAATTATCACACTCCTGCCCATTTCACTTTTTAATTTTTTCTTTCCTTAATTAGACAACGAATGTGCCCCACTAACAACACACTGAAATTAAACAGTACAACTAATTCATGATCCAACTAGTTTAAGGGGCCCTCCCCCTACTTAACATTGCTGCATATGAACGGTGCTAATACAGCATGTAAAACAGGAGAAAGAGGCTTTATCTACTTAGTCAATTCATCCAGCCCAGAAGGAAAAGCAGGACAAATTAACCACTGTCTGAGAACACCCTGAACCAGTTTTATATTTGTTTCCACACTGGTCGTTAACTGTACCAGACTCTTAAACCCCTTCATATTTAGATATCAAAGAAGGTCTGGCTGATTTAGGTGGAACAATGAATACACAATGGCGTGCTCTGTATTCTGTGTCCATAAGCCCAGCAGGTCTGCTGGAAGAAACCATGCCCCTTCCTCCCCCCATCCCCAACCCTGGCAGTCCTACTCACTTCTTCTGAAAAGCCAAAAGAAGCCTGGGGTCAAGAATGTTCTCTTCAGGTTCCCAGCTGTTGTGCCTAGGAAAGAGGAACAGGTAACTGAAAACACACCTTGTTTTCTTAAACAGCTGGACATAGACTACTCTGAATGGTAAGTTATTAATCTGAGGCAAAGCATACTCGTTTTCACAAAGACACCACTCATCTGGTGAATGGGCATCCCATTTCATTACAGGGAGCCCTCCAGAAATGCACAGAGCACCAGTAGTGGCAGGCGATTGCTGGATCCCAGAGGAAATTTAAAACATTGATTGGGAAAGTGAGGTTTCAGGACTGTGGATCGTTAAATGCAGCAAGGATTTAGTGGCATAGGACAGGGCAGGTTCAATTTGGTTAATGAAAAAGACATGGGGAAGGAATCAGAAGAAGAATAGCCACTTATGAGAGGAAAGCTCAGATGGATTAGGAATAATTTGAGAACACACATCTGAGCTGTGGGGGCAGGGGAGTAAGATGAGAAGTCAAGCAAGGAAAGGATAAAACCAGAGAGGAAAGTCTGGCTTGCAGGAGCAGCTGGCGGGAGGGGTAAACAGAGAAGGTTCCCTCCGAGGTTGACAAACCCCCCCTCCTCTTCCAAAAGAGGGGGAGAAGCCCCACCATCTCCACATGGATCAATTGGGAACTCAGGTTTCATAAGGGAATCTACAGACAAGGGAAGGTTTCCCCCATTTCCGTCCAGGGGAGTTTTAAAGCTCCCACAGGCCTCTGCTCCTCAGGTTCCCTCAGACAGACAATCACCACCACCAGCACCGAACAGACAGGAAGGAAGGTGCCCCATCGCAAAGCAGGGAGTTTAGCGCCAGAAACAGAAGAAGATGCAACACATGGACGGAGAAGGAAACAACATCGAGGAGTTTGTGTAAGGCGGGGAGAGGGAGCGGCAAGAAAAAGAGAAAGAAAGACGGGGGAGGGGGGGGACGAATTGCTGGTAAACAAAAGGAGGTCCAGGGGGAGGAAGCTTGGCTCTTCAGACCCTCCCCTTCTTCTCGACTTAAATTTCTTTTTGAAACAAAACCTATAGTCACGCACGAACTCGAGGAACTTCCCAAACGACCCCCGAGAAGCAGCAGCGCCTCCCCAAAGTAGCCAACGTTTCGCGGAGTGTGTGTGGGGGGAGACACTCTCTCTCTCTCTCTCTCTCGCCTTTCCCTCCTCCCCGCCTTCCCGCCCGAGGAGCACTCCCCGCCACCCCTCTCGCCCTCGCTTGTCCGGTTCTCCTCCACACTCCCCCGGCCGCCGCCTCGGCCCGGCCGCCGCCTCGGCTCCAAGCCCCCAAGCCCCGCCCCGGGACCCCCTTCAGCCCCCACGGGCCGGCGGGCGCCCAGCTGCCGGGTCATTGTCCGAACTCACTTGGAAGACCAGCCTCTCCACTTCACCAAATACTCCAGCTTGCCCTGCGGAGGAGAAGGAACAAGAAAGAAAAAAAAGAGGCGGGTTAGCGGGAGGCCAGGCGGAGGCAACGGCTCCTGCGCCCGCCCGGCTGGCTCGCCCGCCCGCCCGCCTACCTTGCGGAGCCGCTTGCTGAGGATGCACTCGGCGGCGAAGACCTGCTCTCCCACGCTGCTCAGCTCCTCCATGGCGCCGGCTGGCTCGGCTGGGCTCCCGTCTCCTTCTCCGTCTCCTCCTCCTCTTCCTCCTCCTCTGGCTTGCTCTTAGCGGAGCCAGCGTTGTGCCTGCACCAGGCGAGAGGCCTCGGGAGCGCGCGCTCCCCCTCACCCGCTGCCGAGGCTGGTCTCGCGGCTGCCGCTGCTGCTGCTCCTCCTGCCGCCGCCGCCGCCGCCGCCCTCCCTCAGCAAGGAGGAGGAGGAGGAGGAGGAGGAGGAGGAGGAGGAAGCGCGCGCACACCGCACCGCCACCCCCCCCCCCCCTCCGCCGCCCGCCTCACTACCCTTCGCTTCGCTTCTGGAGCACACAATGCGGCGCGCGCGCGCGCAGCCGACTCCGCCTTCCCACGCCCAGCTCGGGGGGCTCCCCAAATTCCCAACGAGCCAATGAGAAACCGGGAAGGCGGAGCGGGCAGCTTCTGGCGAAGAAAGGGAGCGAAGCTGCTCCTATTGTCTCCCGTGGCGTTCGCGATCCTCTTTGATCCAGTAGTGGGATTGGAGCGATTCTCCGTCTCTTGAGTTTAAACCGTAGGAAAACGTCGCTACATTGCCCGGATTTGTGCTCAGCGTCCGTTTACACCTTCTTGAGCATGCTGCGCTGCGCCCCCTCCCCCCCCTCCCCCCCCCCGGAAACTTGCTGCTGGCGACGTTTGCTTCCATCGGAGGTTGCATTGCGCTCTGGAGTGGGGCTTTTAAACGCCTTTTCCGTCAACTTTCGAAAAACTCTCAAGCCCATTCACGGGGCGTTTTTCAAACTGTCCTAGTGAGTTTATAGAGGTGCCCGGAGGACGCGAGAAGTTTTTGCCTCCCCCATGCCCCCTCCCGTAATCTTTGCGGGGCTGGGTGCCATCAACTGGTTTCCAGTTTAAGGAGACCCTAGAAATTAAAGACTTCCCAAAACTCTTGTCATTAACATTCATACAAAATGAAGGCCCTGACTTGCTTTATTGAGGCCATCCATCTCATGTTCTGTCTTCCTTTTTTATTGCTGCTTTCCACTTTTCCCAACATTATTGTCTTTTCTGCTGAGTTTTCTCGTGGTGTGACCAAAATGTAGACTACTACATTCAATCATTTTTGCTTCAGACTTGTTCTGATTTGTTGTTATGTGGGGTCAAGTCAGAACTGCCTTTGAATGACCTTAATAAGGTGAGGTATTTAAGGAATGTTTTTAGTAGTTCCACCCACCCAGTGAGTTTCTAGAGCAGAGTCAGTGAATCAAACCCAAGTCTCCCAAGTTCTAGCTCATTACTCTTGTCTACTAAATCATACTGGGTAGGTACCTTGATCTAATGTAAGATCCACAGGTCTTCTAGCAGTCCATAGACTATAACACTGTCTTCCAACAGCACAATTCAGAAGAATCTATTTTGTTCCTGTCCAACTGTACATTCAACTGTACATAGCAATCAGAAATACTGCAGTATGGATTACCTTGTCTTTGGTGTCCAGTGACACATCCTGAAGAGGATATTTTCGGTTTCCCTCACAGCTTCTCCTCCAAATCTCTGTCTCCTCCTTTCCTGGATACAATTTTTAAAATTTTATTTATTTTTCGATTTTTATCCCGCCCTTCTAGACAAAAGTCTACTCAGGGCGGCTCACAATATATTGTGCATAAATAAGTTAAAAACAACAATTAAAATCTACAATAATGCTATAATCAAGATGGGAATAAACAACAAAAACCAAGAAAAGCAAAAGTCAAGTATTGGCAGGAGGGAAGGCTCAAAGAAATCTCCATTTTGATTGATCCAGGTATAGACAATCTTTCAACAACTGTTCTGTTTCTCTGTGTTCTATCCTAACAGTATCCTCTTGTCCAAAATATGAGTTGTCCAAATGTTGTGACACCCATAGATTTTTATCATCCACTCAGATTTATCATAATTTGTAAAGCTCAAAATCTTTTCCTTCTGAAATTATTTGATATGCTCCAATAGCCAACGCATATCTGAAGTATAATTTCTAATGCTTTTTGCTTTTCTGAATCTAGTTTAAACATCTGACATTTTGGGTTCCATATAAAGTAAAAGTTTGTGTTGAGAACTGCTTTGTATTCTTGGGAGACTAATATAATTAATATCCTACAGTTACTTCAGACTTTGGGCTCTCTTTTGTTTTGAATTGGAATGAATATTGAAAGTTTCCAGTCTGTGGTCCATTATTTGTTTAATATATTTGTTGGCATATTCTTTTGATAGATTCAGTGCATATAGCCTGGAATAGTTTTACTGGTATGCCATCTAATCCTGGGCCTTTATTTCCTCCATGTGCTTTGACAGTAGGTTTCACTTCACTATGTAAAACTGCAGATTCTTCATTAAAAAGGTTTTCATTGTGAAGGAATCATTTATTTATTTTTGTATAGTTCTTCATTACATTGCTTCCATCAAATAACATACTCCCTTTTTCATTTTTCAGCATCCCTAATTTTGATTTAAATTTCTTTTTTTATTTGTTGCATTTTTGGAAGCAATCTCTTGCTTTTTTCCTTTTTTTGCAGTGATTATTATAACAGGCCTTTTAGTCCCTATGAGCAAATAACTGAAATGTTGCATTTAGATTTTCATCTTATTTCTGTCACCTTTCTTTTTGTTTCTCATATGTTGTTAAAAATATTAAGAGTTTCCTCAGCTCTCTCTCAAGGTTTTTCTTTTTCTTTTTTTTTCCACAGCTATAAATACTCAACTATCCAACAAACAGCAACAGAGCATGGACAGAGTTCCTACTCCTGTCCTCTGAAGATGCCGGCCACAGAGACTGGTGAAAGGTCAGGAAGAACAACCTTCAGAACACGGCCAAAGAGCCCCAAAAATCCATAACAATCCCCAGGGATACTTCATTCTGTTTAATTTCTTAGCTTGGATTCTAATCACCTGTGATTATCAGCACATCCTATTTCGGTATGGATCAATTTCCTCCTGGACACTTGCACAACAGCTTTCCATTTCTTCTTCTTCTGCATATGTATTGAAGCATAAGCCTGAATTATTGTCATGTAGATAGGATTTCCATGAATTCTGCCTGGCATTATTTAGTCCTACCTTGCATTAGAGCCTGTAACACATGTGCTGGGTTTCACTTTATTATTAGGGCTACATCATTTCTTTTGAGTTTGTCATTCTCAGGGTAAAACATGTTGCCAGAATTCTGTTGCCAAATGCAGAACATAAGTGCTCCGTGGTCAGAAAAGGTTTACCCTTATGAACTTTGGCTTTCAGTTATACAGGGTGGAGATCACCGTGTTGATCCAGATCCAGGTTCCAGGTGTGAGTAGTCTGGACTGATAATGTCCCCTGTCTGGGCATACTAATTGGTGGGCAAGATAGCAGTCTCAATGCCACCTTGGCTAGACCTCCCCAAAAAGCCAGTTCTGCCACAAACCTACAGAAATAAATGTTCTCCATCAGAGAGAATGGCTGGTCATCCAGGACTATAATCTCTTCTAAGTGACAGATGGACCTGGCATTTTTACATTTGCAGAAGGCCTTTCTTTGCACCCTCCTGGACTCTTCCAGGACAGCCTGGAACTTATTCTTGAGATGTGGATCTGGCATTTCCTGCCTTCCACATCTTGCCTTTTGCCCATCTACCTCCTTGCTTCCTGGGCTGGTTAGCTTAACTTCTGCCTTCTGATAACTTGTACCCTTCACACTAAGGAAGCCACGTGCCTCCACGGTACCCACTTTATGTGCTGGCAGCAATGCCCTGTGCTGAGTCTTCAAATAACTTAGCATGCTACTATTGGAGAGGTGGCCCAAGTCCCTGCCCATTCTCGAGCACCTTTCTTGAAGCGCATGCACTCAGCCGTGTAAGTATTTGTTGCACATTGTTGAAATGCTTCCAGATTAGTGACTTCTTGGGAGCTCCACTTTTTGACTGCATGTTTCTAACAGGGATTGCTAACTTGTCATCACTACTGGTTCTGGCAGCTGGCGGGGCAAAGGCAGCTGGAGGGGCAGGGGTGCTTTCTGTGTCACATGCTTCTGAAATAGTGCCTGCCTGAGTCCCCTCAGTCTTCTCTCCCCCCCCCCCAGGCCAGATGTGTATGTACTTGAAGAGGAGTTCCCACCAACCACAATGCTTGCTTTGCACAGGAGAGATTGGCTGGGTCTGGGGGCTGGAAGCAAACCCTTCCTTGAATATGAGAGAGCTGCATGACATGGATATGGATGGCAATGTGTGGTGCTATAAAAACCTCTTTCCCAACCACAAGCGCAGCTGCATTGCTGCTGCCCAACTTGACAATGACAGTCTGAGTGCTAATGCCATCCTTCTCCTTCTCTGGCACATTGGCTCTTCGATGGAAAATAAGTGCCTTCCTCACCATCTTGTTGGTCCTTTGCCTTGGCTAGATTGCACAAATGAGTCTCCAAGCCTGGCAGAGGTAATGTTTCCTGGCTCATCAGCCACAGCCTTGGACATTAAAAACAAAACAAAAAGAAAAACAAAACAGAGAGAGAGAGAGAGAGAGAGAGAGAGAGAGAGAGAGCAGGAAAAGGAGTGGGGTGGAAGGGAAAAAATCCTGACTCATTTGGCAGCTCATGATTTTACACTCCCACTCAGGTATGTCAGAAATCTTTGGAATGTTTTGTGTTATATGCCACAGAAGTAGTGCAGTGCCTGTTATATTTTTAAGTAACTAGCCTTCAAATATACTTTAGGAGAGTAGGAGCTATACTTGGAGTTAACGATCCTGCTTAGGTGGAGCACAAGTTATTACAGTATGTCCCTTGGCTATTAGAGTCACATTCCTCTCTCCTCTTTGCAGTACCCACATCCTTTTCTTCCAGTTCCCTCTTGGGGCCCAGGAAATGGGATGGGGTAGGTGCTGCAGATTGGTGTCCCCCCATCCCAAGGCCAGGGGAATACATTTATGTGTGGCTTCAGAAAGCCATGCAGGCTGCTGGAAGCTCTCTCTCTCTCTCTCTCTCTGTCTCTCTCTGTGTGTGTGTGTGTGTGTGTTTGTGTGTTGAAAGTCAGCTAGTAGATAATTCCTTTTACCTCTCTTCCTGCCAAGCTTTTGGCATCTCAAAAACAAAAGGGGGTGTGTCTTTGTAGTCTCAAAGCTGGAGAGCAGAAGAATTGCTTCTTTTCCATATCAATCTGCTTCAGAACTGAAATCTGCATCACAGAGCTTAAATCAAAGTGTCTCCAATTCAGAGGTCATCAGTGGAGAAAGAGCCTTCCCACCAACCCCCAACCCCCGCCCTGCTCATAGCACCCATTCATGGTAGGACTTGCTGGGGTGACTTACTTGGAATATATATATTTCAGTCACCATTAAAAAATAATAGTAAAGAAATATTTGACTTTATATTAAAGGGTTTCATTTAGTTTTTTTTAACAAATTGAGCATTGGGCTTGTTTTTGTTGTGCTACCTCATTTTCAGAAGCCTTTTTAAAATTGTTCAAGGAATTTGCTGTTTTGGTTATTTTGTTAACTTGTGCCTTTTCTTACTGTAGATGTGGCCCCATGTCCTACCACACAGAGCAAACAGCCTTCTGTTTGTAAGTCTATCAGACGGCAAGCCTCAGTTTACAGCCATGCTTTGGTAGGAGGTCTGTGAGTTCCAGTTTAAAAAATGAGAACATGGATCAGAGAGTTTGGGGCCTAGGAGGCATGCAGTAAAGAGCTGGAAATTGCAGCAGGCCCATAGGTTACCTTGTCAGTGTATTCCCACCTATGGTAACATATATTAATTGTTACTTCATTCATACACATGGATCAGAATTTTGTTAGTTACACATGCCGGCATAAATCGAATACCTTAAATTTCAGCAGCAAACTGCCACCAGTTAAAACAAAGTTTGTATTTTTTTTTGTCACATACTAAGTCACACAACTGATGTGCAACAATGCATACAAGTGTTAAACTCTTAACTCATAGTAATTTACCAGTAAAATCTGTGCCCTCTGACTTTCACTAGCATATGTAAGCAAATAAGATTCTGGTAATTATTATAGCTGCCCAAGAGTTTACAGCTGCATGATAGTGCCTGTAGGTTATTGTGCAGCAGAGCAAATCAAGCTTCTACAAGGTGATTCTAAAAATGGGGGCAGCCGAAACAAAAAATAATAATTATAAATCCTGGTCTACAGATCACCCTCTTGTGCTCATTACCATTCATACTTGTTGAATAATAGCACCAACAATTGCTTTTTGTTTGGGTAAGGTTAACAAATGAAAAAAGGAATCAACTCAGGGATTTTCCCTTGTCATCTTGTGAATAGCAGTGAGCAGAAGAAGGTTGTCTTGTAGACCCTCTTGACGGCTGCCATGGGTGTGGTCAACATTCAGGCTGCCCTTTGCTATGTAAAGTTTGGCATCCTGTTTTCTGCTGGGCATGCTGGCAGAATTTTGTACAGCAAGATTCGGCCATTTCCTGGTGTTTTGAATTGTGAATACAAAAGCACAATATTCCACATTCATAAACTGAAGGATTTTTGAAGAAAATAATTGTTTCTAGTGTCCCTATATATCCATGCAAATAAGCACCTGTAGATGTTACACCAATCTCTTTCCTTGTTTTGTGCATGTGATGTATTCTTTGTCTCTCTTTTGAGGATATATTAGCTACCCAATGTGGGAATTTTTCCCATTTAGGCCGTGTTTCCCTACTTTGGGCCTCCAGAGGTTCTTGGACTACAACTCCCAGAAGCCTTTGTCGCCACCTCTGCTGACCAGGATTTCTGGGAGCTGAAGTCCATGAACCCCTGGAGGCCCAGGTTTGAGGACCACTGCCTTAATGGGGGGGGGGGGAATCAGTTAAAACTGTCTAAAATAAAATGTCCTTCATTGAATCTTGTACATGGTACACTTGGAATGAAATTGAAGATTCATCTAAGTCTAACCACTTTCCAGTGCAGGTAATCTATCACTAATGGATTCTAGACAGATGGCCATCTAACTTCTGTTCTCCCAGCCCACCTTTTAGGTAGAATGAAGTAGTTCTTGACAGGAAGGCAGGTAGGTTCATATGGTCAAGTTTACATATCTGGTTCTAAAAGCTTTACAAGTAAAAATGTATATGAGATTGAAAGTAGTATGATTTCATATCCCATGCTTCTCAGTGTTCTATTATATAGGGGAAAAAAGAGGCTGTATAGCTGTAGATGGCAGAGTAATCCTAAGCCCCCCCCCGTTCCAAAAAGGATGTGCACCAAAATGAGAAAGTTGGATGTGTGGCTTTGGTATCTCCTTCAATCTGTCAGCTAGTCACTTGTCATGTCCCAGCCTTAAGAACCAGAAGAACACCTGGAGCAACCCCCAAGCGGATCTCCTGACAGGCAGCTTTTCTGGACTCTCTATCCAGCGCTTTGGCCAGTTAAAGCCCCCACCACCACAACAACAAATGTCTTCCTAGCAGAGGAGAAAGCAAGGAGAACAAATGGTGTGGAAACACGTAGCAACCTGGGATGCTATATAACACACCCCACTCCCTGCTGAGCGGTGTGATTCACCTCCGTCTGGGAGGCAGGAGAAGCACAGGGGGAAGCCAGTCATTTTGGGAAGACTGTAACTCTCCTGCCAATCTTTCTGTTGAAACCAAACACTCTGAGGGTTCTTTGGCTTTTAGTAGGCAGCACCTCATCATGCTCTGGTCTCTTTGTTTGTTTAGTTATTTCTAAAACACATCTTTTAAAAGGTGCTACTGAATGAAATCTTAGAATGGGAGTCCAGAGGGAAGTAGTGGTGTATTTCCTTATTTATTTATTTATTTATTTATTTATTTATTTATTTATTTATTTATTTATTTATTTTTTTATTTTTTTATTTATTTTTTTATTTTATTTTATTTTATTTTATTTTATTTTATTTTATTTTATTTTATTTTATTTATATCCCGCCTATCTAGTCAATAGACCACTCTAGGCGGCTCACAACAGGGGTACAACAATAACTAAAAATGAATTTACAAAGAAGAAAACTTTCAACCATGAAATTATAAACTAAGAAAAAGGAAAAAGGAAAATCAGGATTAGCTAAGGGGGGGTGGGGGGGAAGGCCTGCCGAAACATCATTGTCTTTAATTGCTTTTTAAAAATACCCAGCGAGGGGGCCGCGCGAATGTCCGGGGGAAGGTTGTTCCAGAGGCGAGGAGCCACCGCCGAGAAGGCCCGATTTCTTGTCTTCTCCTTCCGGGCCTCCCTCGGCGTTAGGCTCCTCAACCTCACCTCCTGGCTCGCGCGAGTGACACGGGTAGAACGTGGTGGTAGAAGGCGTTCCGCCAAATATCGAGGCCCTAAACCGTTTAGGGCTTTGTACGTGAGCATCAACACCTTGAAGTCGATGCGGAATCGGATGGGCAGCCAGTGCAATGCGGCCAGAGTGGGTGAGATATGTTGGAATTTTCTCACCCCACTAAGGAGTCTGGCCGCCGCGTTCTGCACCACCTGAAGTTTCCGCAGCAGCCTCAAAGGTAGCCCCACGTAGAGCGCATTACAGTAGTCTAATCTTGAGATTACGAGCGCGTGCACCAAAGTGGTGAGCGCCCCAACATCAAGATAGGGCCGCAGCTGGGCCACCCGCCTGGGATTACTTACGTCATCCTTTCGAACCTGGTGCATTCCAGATATGCCTGACTACAACTCCTATCATGTTAACTGGCAATGGAAGTTGTTGTCCAAGAAGACATCTAAAGGGTATGAAGCTGGTTGCTGTATTCAGAGTTTTTTTTCCCTTTCATCCTTGTGTGATCCTTTGGGAACAGTCAAAGGAAGAAGATCATCTATGTTCCGTCCTGGGCACAAATCCTTGCAGCATAGACTATTCATAGAGCTTTTCATGGAGTACAGCACCCAGAATCCTATAACCAGCACAGGATTTTGGGGAATTGGGTAACCCCAAAATAAATCTTCCAAATTGTTCAAAGGTAATGAATACTTTCCTTTTTTGATCAACAAAAAGAGAATCCCCCCCCCTTGACATGCAGTTGTCCCTGGAAGAGAAATGACTCCCATTTTGTGTCAGGATATCTCTAAAAATGCCTTCAAATTCCCTTAAAAGTAATTAGATTTATGTGCTGCAAGTAAGTAAAGTGTTACTTTTTGCATCTAAAAAGTATTCTATGTACTAGTTACATTATTTCTTAACCCAAAATAATTCATTATGGTAACTGTAAGTGTTAATGTTTTCATTTTTGGATGACTTTATGTTTTTATATTGTTGTGTTTTATTATGTATGTAAGCCGCTCCGAGTAGACTTTGTCTAGAGGGGCAGGGTAAAATTCTAATAAATAAATAAATAAATAAATAAATAAATAAATAAATAAATAAATAAATAAAACTGTGTTGCTTATCACTAGTTACTTACAAGCCTCAAGGTGGCAGACTTTTAGAAACTAGTTTATGTTGATAAACTTTAGATTACTGTGTACAGTGGTGCCTCGCTTAATAGGTGCTCCGTTTAGCGACGAAACCGCATAGTGATGAAGATTTTGCGATCGCAAAAGCGATCACATTGCGATGTTTTAAAATTTTTTGCTTTGTGATGATCGGTTCCCTGTTTCGCTTACTGATCATCGCAAAGCGATGATTTTTTAACAGCTGATTGGTGGTTCCAAAATGGCCGCCGGGTAAAAAAAATGGCCGCCCACTGTGTTTAGGGACAGATTCCTCGCTTAAGAGGCAGCAAAAATGGCCGCTGTATGGAGGATCTTCGCTTTAAGGTCAGTTTTTTGTCCATAGGAACACATTAAACAGGTTTTAATGCGTTTCTATGGGCTTTTTAAAATCGCATAGCGACGAAATCGCTTAGCAGCGTTTTTTGCTGCATGGATTAACGTCACTATGTGAGGTACCACTGTATATACAATGCAGATTTCCTGCATGGATTCCTAATGCTTGTGAGATTTTAGATTAGGCATCCTTCAGTCTTGAGAGACTATGGTATCATGCTCTGTATGGAAGTCTTGTTACAGCGTCTAGTGTGGCTGGGAAGGTCAATTCAAAAGTGACAATCCTTTCCACACTGAAGGCAAATACAATCTGTCCCCTGTCCAGCTTCCTGATTTTGCTCATTTCGGGACTGCCTCTTTGCCTCAGCCTGCTGGACAAGGGTCTCTTCAAATTGGGAGAGGCCATGCTGCACCGCCTGCCTCTAGGCTGAATGCTCAGATGTCAAGGTTTCCCATCTGTTGAGGTCCATTCCTAAGGCCTTCAGATCCCGCTTGCAGATCTCCTTGTATCGCAGCTGTGGTCTCCCTCTGGGGCGATTTCCCTGCACTAATTTTCCATATAGATCTTTTGGAATCCAACCCTCAGCCATTCTCATGACATGCCTGAGACAATGTAGATGTATGCTTGTGAAGGGCTTTGAAATTAGCTTGGATTCCAGAACCTGGGTAAATCTGCTCAGAGAGACGCTTCATTTGCAGCACTCTGCATGCTACATACCTCTGCACCTTCCCTTCTGGTCTGACCTGGGAAGCTGACAGTTCCATAGCTGATGTTTCTTTATCACAGGTGTAGGCAAAATGGGAACCATGGACTACATGTGCCTCACAAGGTCTTATTATCTTTTTTTTTTAAAAAAAGACAGACCACTAAACATCAGTACTACCACCATAGGCAAAAACATTTGCAGGTCTGTCTCCCCATGCTCATTTTGTCCTCCTTGTTGAATCTTGTCCTCTTCCTTCCTTCCTTCCTTCCTTCCTTCCTTCCTTCCTTCCTTCCTTCCTTCCTTCCTTCCTTCCTTCCTTCCTTCCTTCCTTCCTTCCTTCCTTCCTTCCTTCCTTCCTTCCTTCCTTCCTTCCTTCACGCACTCACGCACTCACGCACTCACTCACACCAGAGAGAGCAGCCAGAGTTGCTGCTGGATTTTAGTTAACAGTAATGGAGGTGACACAGGAGCTTTACGGCCTTAATAATTTAATCCATGGGGATCTGACAACACTCCACCCCCCCACACACACCAGACAGTGAATTTGCCCACCCCTGCTTTATCTGTTGGTTTCTCAGCAGCAGTTGGTATAGGATTCACCAAACGTGGAGAGTCAGAGCTGTGCAGTCGGGGCATTCTGCATTTGCTCCAGTGGTCTATGGCTTGCACTGACACAAGCCAGGGAAGTCCTATTCCTAATCTCACCACTCCACTTCAGTGTTGTATGATTATATTCATACTGCATTTACGGGCATGACTGGAGCCTGGCAATGCTCACTTTAATTCATCCCACCCACACCGTTCCTCTACAGTAAAATTAATTTTGAGAAAATGTTGTCCTTTTTCCTGTTGTAAGATTGCATAATTCAAGTTTTGTCATGGTGTGTCATTTTAGAAATGTGATTATATCTGTAAACCTTCCTCTGTGGCACATAGGGCACCATCCTACACAGGGTTTCCAAGCAGCATCCTACCAGCAGCCAAACAGATACGGACCTGTCTAGCTTCAGAATGATATGAAAGTCAAGTCTGCAGTGTTAGAATGGTTTATTCCCACCCGCCCCATGAAAGTAGTCTCCAATGCGGCATTTAGGAAGTGGCCAACCTCTCTGTGTTAGCCAGAACTTAGATGGGCCATCAAAGTGAAAGCAGAGCGATGCTGGGCATCTGACTGCTTGAACATGAGAGTTACAGGCTGGGGTAAGTAGACAGTTGCTCCTATTATAGCTCTAGTAACAGGGGATTGAATCAGAGATGGCACATAGGATTAGAAGGGCCATGAACCTGACCTTGACTAGCAATGAGCTTGTGATGTAGACTAGAATTAGAAATTTCAAGGGTAAACTCCTTTATGCTGAGGCAGTAAAAAACATGTCATTTGGCTGCTTTTCTCCAGTGCAGTAGATTTTATACAGATAGAGGCACAGCTGAGAAATCTGCTGTTACTGTAACGCATCAGATCTACTGGCAAGATGTCTGTTCAAAAGTGATCGTTAACTAGGGATGCGCAGAAAGCGAGTTTTCATTTTGCTTCTATTTGAGGGTTTTTTTGGGTGGTGACTTCTCTCATGTTTTGGGGGAGCTTATGGTTATCAGATCTTTTGGCAAACTCAAAACTTTCTGGATGCTTTCATTTCAGGAGTATAACAGGGTTTGCAGAGGGGAAGAAATTACAGGAAGAAGGGGTAAATAATGGGGCTTGTATGGCAAGGAAATTACAGTAGAGGAGAGGGGGATAAAGAACAAGGTTCTTGGTGGTGAGACAATGACAGGAAGGGAAACACTTTACATGTTTGAGTCAAATGGAATCAACTCAACAGAAGAAATTCATAACAGATGCATACACTCTGGCCCCCTCTCTTTCAAAATCATGTATTTCAGATTGTCTCAGTCAGGAAGTCATGAAAGCCTCATGGCACAGTTGTTAAACTGTAGTACTGCAGTCAAGACTCTGCTCACAGCTTGTGTTAGATCCTGGGCTCAGGTACCCAGCTTGAGGTTGGCTGAGCCTTCCATCCTTCTGAGGTCAGTAAACTGAGTACCCAGCTCACTTGATGTGCGTGGGCGATGTGTACCCTGCATAATTAAATTGTAAACCACCCAGAGAGTGCTTTAAGTGCTATGGGGTGGTGTAAGAGCTGCACACTTTGCTTTGCATTGCATTGAAAAGCCCCAGAAATGATAGAGAGTGCCTCTTTCATGGGGTTTTCCATCCAAGTTAACCCAAAAACCCCACTCCTAATAGTAACTGGCCATGGATACAAACAGCTACTGCAGTGACTTTGGACAGTGGCGGGCATACCCTTGCTTTATGGATGATCGTCAGCTTTCAACGGGTGACTGTCTTCAGTCTGAGTTGCATCTTTCACCCTTTTTCAAGGAGAGAGACTCTTTTGGGAAAGAACATACAAGCCAAGTGAATTAGACTGTGGTACAAAGAACGTAAGTAGTGATCCTGGACCCCAATAATAAGAGTGGCAACTGGAACTGCTGGGTGTTTCAAGAATAAAATTGTGGGATACAGGTGTTTTTGTTTGTTTTTTAATACAGTAGAAGCTTGCTCTGGCATTGCAGCTGCAAAAGCTTTTGAGGGGCGGGGTTTAAATATGCTGCTGTAACCATTTCCAGAGAAGCACAGTTTGAGAGCCACCATCTGTTTGCAGAAGGTATTGCAGAATGTTGGAGTGGATGTATCTGGACTTTGGACCCCCATGGTGGCAAAGACATTTGAAGATGTGACCTTTCTATCCCAGGACATGAAGTGTGTTGACCTAGGAAATTGTGCAACTGTTAAAAACACCACAATGTTTCCTTGTATGAAGAATATAAAATAGGCAACACCCAAATTAATATGTACTGTATGTATGTATGTATGTATGTATGTATGTATGTATGTATGTATGTATGTATGTATGTATGTATGTATGTATGTGTGTGTATATATATATATGTATATATATGTATATATGTGTGTATATATATATATGTATATGTATATGTATATGTATATGTATATGTGTATGTGTGTGTGTGTGTGTATGTATGTATGTATGTATGTATGTATATGTATATGTATATGTATATATGTATATATGTATATATGTATATATGTATATTTAAGGTAATCTATATGCATTTCAGTCATGTTCCTGTACCAAGTGCAGATGGCAAGCACCAGCTGGTGATAAAAACAGTTTTTGATGAAACAAGAGTTGAAAGCCTCTCAGCAGAAAAAGTTGCAGCTAGAGCAGGCCAATTGCACCAGTGATCCTTTGGTGAAACAACAACTCTCTAAGTTCCTTTGATGCAATGGGCCTCTTCTAATAGCAATTTACTGGGCTAAGCAGCAAACATCTTTCAGCCATTATTTCTTGGAGACCTGCTTTTGCCAGCAGCTGGTGCTTGCCAGGGGCCCCCCCAAGCACGTGAAAATGAGTGATGTGCACATTGATAGCATTAAATGTATCATTTCCCTCTGTCCTGCATTTGTTGAAGTGGACTAGAATCTACAGAACCTTATGCAAAATAAAACCTGTTACTTTTTAAGTATTTAATTGCCACAAGATTCCTTGTGATCTCTAATCAGAGGGCATTTGTATATTGTTTATGAACAGGCTATCTTTGAAACTGAAGCCTTCCGGGGGGGAAAGGGTTTGATCAGAATCCATCTACAAAGCAGCACCTCTGCATTGTGAGAAACCAGTTAATTGGTTACATTGATCAGTGTTTTAAGTCATATGGATAAACAAGCCATTCCCCATATTTTATTATTTCCTGGCTTTTGGCATTCAGTGTTGTAAGGCACAATTGAATTTAAAATGATATCCGAATGTATTCTGGTTCACAAATAGCAAATTAATTTCCACATCATTAATTCTATTCTGCATTTTCCTGACTAGATTTGTTTATTAGTTTGCCTGCTTGCTTTGTCCTGCAATCTGTTGAAGATTTAAACAGATTGTTATATTTGTATTTATTAAATTAGTATGGGAAGACCTCATAATTTTGTCAGTATTTAAATACAGTGATCTAATGTTTCTTGTACTGTAGTAGAAATATTAAGCTGTATGAACAGAAATATTGAAATACTGCAAATAATGGATAATTCCTAATTATTAACTAACATGTGATATGGGAAGGAAAAATAAAAGGAGAGCTGGGGGGGGGGGGTAACCCCATGCATGCAATGTGTTTTTGTTGCCAAGGGAGACACTAACCTCAGATGATGATACTGCAGTTGTGCAGTTTTCTAGCAATGTCAGTGTTGTCAGATAGCCCCACCCCCACCCCTCTTTGGTGATTTTTGGCTGACATATCTTTGCGGTTGTCTGATGTTCTGTGGTTTTAAAAAAAGGGATGTACTTCTCAAAGCCAAACATCTCAGAAATTCTGATGGCAATCTTAAGCAGTACCCTTTTTGATGGCAAATTTGGACTACTGACATGGCCAGCTGAGGCAGGGATGGGAAGCAGAGAGGGTGATGTTCTGGCCTTGGTAGTGTTGCTGGTGGTGTTGATGGGTGGGGGTGCCTTTTGCTTTCCTTGAGTCTTCCTACCTGAGTTGGATGCTTTGCCCAGGCTAGGGTAGGGGCAGGTGATCTTGTTCTGAGTACCACACTGAGAGAAAAGAAGGAACTCTGAGGGGGCTAGCAGAGGGTGTCCGCATCCCTGCTAATCAAAAAGTCTACACCTCTGAGCGTCTGGTGTCATTAAACCACTTGCCTAAGCACACTTACTGTGGTGTAATGGAGCCTTTGGACTCGGTAAGATTTCGTTCTAATCAAGCATGCTCAAAGTTGCACTGTGAGTGTTTGAGGATTTTTTTTTTTTTTAAGGAAGTGGGCTCGTCCATGACACATTAAAATATAGCAGTTAGTCTTTAAGGTGTCTTCTTTATTTTTTTTATTTTTCTTTTGTTTTTGTCTGATTGTTTTAAAAAATATTTTTATTACTTTTGTTCTTCACCTTTCCTCCAAGGAGCTCTAGGTGGCTGGCTTCTTCGGTTCTGGCAACAGCCGTGGGGAAGAAATTCCTCTTGGGGGAAGGTTGATACCCTGGCTGGCTCATTTCTCTCGCATTTACTCTTCATTTCTTTTGTTTTTCTTGCTCCTGGGATAAATGATGTGGAGGATTTTGTACTGACCTGTTGCTTCCAAGCGTTGTGCAAAAGGCCTTTTAAGGTCTAAAATAGATGTTGAGAAGAATTTTATTTGTAGAGCAATTTGGTCCCTGAGGGTTCCGAAAGGTGTCGCTTGCAGTTTGGGGGCCTGAATGTTTTTGGTCAGGTTCAGGCATTTGGGACATGGGATGTGGGTGGAGGCCTGGGGTTGTGCTGGAATACTTGATAAGAATATTGTGCTGCACTTTGCCTTTCCTTGCTGTTGGAAGTTTATTTATTTTTATTTATTATGTACTTACAATATTTTTTTTTACCCTACCTTTCTCCTTAAAGAGGACCCGAGGTGGCTTACATCAATGAAATACAACATTTAAAGCTGAAAACAATGAGTATAAAGAGGCAGCTGACATCATTAAAAGACAACTGACAATATTGAAAGAGTTGGCAGTTTTTCTACCTGAACATAACACCACACCCTGAAACTCACCTTTGGAATAGCAGGATGGACAGATTTCTCCCTTTGTGACTTTGGAAAGTCCCACTCCACACAGACATAGAGAGAGTGAAAGAGGGAGTTGTGAATATTATAACCAGGCCATCATCAGGATATGTTCTTATTTGCACTTTCTCAGGCCCAGTGGGAGACCCACTGCCAATCTTAGGATCTTCCTAAATGGATGCTCCTTCTCTTCACTGCTTGTTCACCTCCAGAAAGGTGTACAGGCAGTCTGGTAACCGTCAAAGAAGAGTCAGCAAGAGGGACCCCAAAGGCACCAACTTACTGGATTTTGAAGTTAGTGAAATAATATACCTCAGGATCTACGGAGGCTGTCTCCTCATCAGACAATTAAGTACAGGATCTGAAATTACCTAACCCCACTCCTGAAAGAGCATCTTTCTCGTAAACAAGTCTCTTGCCTGAAACTTGGGACTGAGACGGATATATTTTCTCGAAAAGGATCTTCCAAACTTGTGCTTGCTTTGCTATGCCTAAAACTCTGGAGCAACAGCACGAGGGACAGACCAGTCCCCAAGACAGCTCCAAAATGCGTGCATGCTGGATACCACAAGTACCACAGGGAGAGAAAAGAAGGAACTTTCATTATTTTCACTGCTGGTGAATGGCTGCAAAGGTTATATTCACTGCACAAAGAGCGGTGAATTGTAAGATTGTAAAATCGAGTTGAGACTGACAATTCTTTATTATGCTCACAATAATGTTTGCTCTGACTTACTAAAAAAAAAATAAGAATAGAGTGGGGAATATATTTTGGAACATTGCCTCAGAACTCTGTGGCCTCTCTTCTCAACCTTTGCTCCCTCCCCTCCATGGCCCTCACTCCCCCCCCTCACCTCGCCTTGCAACAGGTTCTCAAGCCAAACATTTCCTTCCTGCTGTACTGAGTGAAGAGCGAGCGTCTCTTGTTTCATCTCATTAGTGGGAGAAATCTACCACCGGTGAGCGCAGCCGGAATTGGTTGCTATGGAAATGAATGTTTATTGAGCTCCTGAGATATGAGGTACTAGGCGGGGGAGAGGCGCTTTCAAACATTTGGGGGGGTGGGGTGGGGCTGTTGGTGAGAGTCTGAGGAGCTGCTGGGTTGACCGGCGGAGCTCTCCCCCTCGTGCTCGCTCCCCCAGTGTGGAAGTGTTCGGATAAGGAGGTGTGGGAGAGACAGGCTCCCTGCCATGAGACCCTTGGTTTCCCACCTGTCTATTGGAGGCGAAAGGGGCGTGCTTTGGTTTTCTGTAGGGGCCAAACAGTCTTTGAGCGGAGCCACATTATAGATTAGAATACTGTATAGACATAGAAATTGCCTTTATGTTACACAATGCCTTACAATGCCACTTCAGCAGACTTTGGGAATCAGCAGCTTTACAGTCACAGATATAATTTCTTCCTGATGCTTGGAGTGCAAAACCTGACTTGTATGCATGAAGGACTAGAGAAGGATGCAGAGACAGAGCTTGGACAAACAGGCAGGCATGCATGCATTTGGAGCACATTGCCTAGAATCCCCTAGCCATCTCTGGACTTTGGAGAGTTCTTCAAAACGGACCTTGAAAGGGTCAGCGCTTCAGTACAATATGGGGCTCCACGTCTCTTCTCATTAGGCAGCAGAAGCATCAAGTTGTTTATGTAACCTTATGGCCATCCTGAGAACTTTTGTATTGAGTACAGATCAAGTGCCTCTTGGACAATAAGGATTACCTGGGAGTATAATAATGTATGACAAGCCACTATAATGACAACAGGCTTCTACTTAATTTTTTTTTAAAAAATGTGGGAACATCAAGCTGTTCAGAGATGAATGACAGGCAGGTAAGTGAAATACAACAAGTACATCCAGTGAGGCGTACTGGGCACAATGTTTTTAGCCTCTTAGGTTCTTGCCCACAAAAATATGCTACTCTTAAGTAAACTGCAGTAATTGTAAGAAAAACAACAGAAGCAGCACTACTCTCAGCTCATGACAGCAGTGAGTTGAGATCCTCCTCAGTGGCTTCCATATGCCAATACTTCTTTGGTTTCTTCTTTACATCATAAAGAGTAGAATCTGCCCTTTTATTTTGCTATAAAAATGTGATTGATCTTCCAGTGGTGGGACTTTGCTGCTTCCTGCACACAGTTCATTGTAGCTTTGAAAACCATCTCTTTCTCCTTAGGTGACAGGAAAATTTGATCAGCCTGGCCAACAGACATAGTAGGCAATTGCTGTAGGGTCCTTGTGTTGCATATACATTTCCAGAATGTGCAGAACAGATGGAGCTGAAACATCGGCATTCAAGGCCAGGTGGAGGAATTAAGAATGAAGGTCTCACCAAGGTTGGCTGCTAAGGATACAACCACAGAAGCAGAAGAATTGAATAGAGCAGCAAGCAGCTTTCCAAAGCAGCCGGGGATTATTCCATGATGGGAGAAAGGTCCCCAAACTGCAGTTAAGCTTAACTAAATGCAACCCATGGAGAACAAACAAAGACACTGTTGATGGTTCAAAGCTGGACAAAATTGTATGCTAGCGCCATCCAAGACTAAGACTCTTTTTAAAAAAATGAAGTAGGGCACAAGAACCTTGATGTTTATTTTTACCCAGAGAAATCTCTGCCAGTGTGACAGACTATATTTACTCTCTCCAAGGAAGTCTGTGGGGAAAATTGACTTGTGTGAGAGGAAAGGGAGCACATTAGCATATAGTTGTATGGGGCTCATACTGGAGGTCTCACTGTGTGCAGCAGAGGGCCTTCACCAACTCCTATTCCTGATTGCATCCTATTTGCTCTCTTTTGAAGAAGATGATGACTATTATTGGAGTAAATAAAATTAATTACAATTGAGGATACAGCACGGAAGGAGGTAGAAGGGAAGAGTTTTGCTCAGATATTAACTCTTTTTCTAGTTGCAGCCCTGAGATCTATGAATGCATGTGAGCAATGAGGCTAACAAGGAAGATGATGGTTCTGCTGTTGTCTTGCTCCTGCAGGTTCTCTTCTTTATGGTCACTTTCATCCTAGGAGGAAGAGAACTGGGACAAGCGGACTTAAGCAATGCGTGTACAGAACCCGGCCTACTTTGTCTGTTGGTCATGCTGAGAAGAGTCTTAGAAACTATGACGCACAGGAATTCCAGCCTTCTCTCTTTGTATCAAAGTGTTGCACAGTTTTAAATTATGGACGTATTTGAAACGTAGGTCAAATTAAAAGCAAATTAAAATGGTTAGGAACACAACGAATGACATTTTGCCAAATGGAAGAATGATGAAGAGTATCTCGTGTGAAGGCAAGAGGAGAAGGGGACGACCGAGGATGAGATGGTTGGACAGTGTCATCGAAGCAACCAACATGAATTTGACACAACTCCGGGAGGCGGTGGAAGATAGGAGGGCCTGGCGTGCTCTGGTCCATGGGGTCACGAAGAGTCGGACACGTCGACTGAACAAACAAACAATCTCCCCTCAGGACAAGATGCTAATTGTACCATCTGGAATAGACACAGGAGCAAGTAAGAAGATCAAAGAAGAATCAAGTAAAATGGGGCCCCTTGGATACAGGATGAATTTTCTGTGACTGTGGATAAATTAAATTAATCCAACACTTAATATGCATGCAATTTATGCCCCTCCATGTATACAAAAGAAGATTTAGCAAATGGCTGAGATAACACTGTTCGAGCCACTCTTTTTCTGGTCAAAAACAGTCTATAATTTCAATGTGACCAGGGAAAGAAGCTAGGAACTTTGTTTTTTAAATACATTACTGTACTTGTTCATGTCTTCTAGAAGACAAACCTGTATGTTCTCTTAAGCTAAAAACATTAACATAAAGTACATATAATTGCAATTTCTTCAACCATTTAATTATTTCTTCTGTTATTATATGGCTGAAACAGAATCTGTTTTCTAAGGTTTGCTAGGCTGCAGAAGTGATAAAGCAAATATTCCCAATTATTTTGTTCTGGGACAATGTAGGATTTGGAGGTGAAAATCTCATATAGCATCCTAAAAGAAAAAAATGTTGCTCATGTTTGCAATGACAAAACTATAGAAAAATTGGTTGTGTACTTAGAAAAAGCTTCAAAACTTAATTTCATCCTGAAGCAGTAGGGATTTCCTAGTCAAATCCTTTTTGGAGAAGCCGTAGCAAAAATGTGCCACACAGTTTAAGTGCAAGTTTTAGATACCTGGTTCAGCGCTAGTCATTTCGTGTTTCTTCCCCCTCATGCTTGCCAGATGATGCAGAGCCTAGTAACTATTATCCATGCCCCTTCCTCTGACTTCAGTCTTCTTCTGTTGTTGTTGTTTCAAGGAGGAGGGCATTATTTTGTACCAAGCGTTGTGGTGGAGATTAGCACTACAGTGCTTCCTATAGAAAATTGATTTCAATAGGCTTTCAGTCTGTAGACTCTTAACTAATTCAGTCCAGTGTCTTTTTAAACATTCAGGGTGAGAGGACTGCAGAGGCAAAAATGCAGTGAGAACATCAGTGTATAAGGAATAATTTTTGAAAAGCTTAAGGATGATATTTGCTCTTTTTGTAAATCCTGCTCTTTGGGGGGAGAACAATTGCCAGTGCTCATCTGGTGCTGTGCTTTTGTCTGTCTTGTCAAGCCCCAAGTCAGGGGTCAGGAGGATTGTGTATGTATGTGTGGTAAGGAGGGCTGGTGTTCAGGGTGGGCAAACCAGATATCTGTCCTGCAAACTGTCTTGACAGGGTGCTCAGCTAAGGTGAATGCAGTGCCTCAGGGTTTGTTAACTGTAAGGGCAATTCTACAGTTAAATGAAGTATTCCAACGTGCCCAAAGCCCCTACTAGGCTTGTGGTGGGAAGAAGAAATGACTTTGGATTCCCTCCTGCAGCGGCTTCTGTTTTGTTTTGTTTCATGGCATGCCATAGGGAAGGAATCACGCAGGGAGCAGCGCCAGGGCTTGTCCAATAGCCTCTCCCATATTGAGGATGTGAGTGAGGGCTGGGCCTGGGTGCTCAGGATCCCCTAGATCCGCCACGTGCTACTGATCCCACCTGTGACACCAGAGCTCCCAACACAGGAGAGATGAAGAGTAGACATTTTCCACGGTGTGTCCAAGATCAGAGTGTTGCTTCCAAAATCTGATGGGACTTTTGTCCTACAGAATTATAT
The DNA here is from genome assembly GCF_051106095.1 of Pogona vitticeps. Taxonomy (NCBI): domain Eukaryota; kingdom Metazoa; phylum Chordata; class Lepidosauria; order Squamata; family Agamidae; genus Pogona; species Pogona vitticeps. The sequence goes on along the minus strand of NC_135784.1, from coordinate 141,262,713 downwards.
GTCTAAACCTTGCCTTTAACCTTCCCTCCCTGCAGAGTTTACACGTTTGGATACTGTCCATAAAAACAAAGTCCACTACTGTAATTCACTTCTACAATTAAAAATTTAAAATATCCGTCTAGGAAAGAGTGAAGGAAAAAATTCCAGAAGCCAAGGTTCAGGAATAGGTTTGTTAAGATAAACCTTCTTTTTGAATTTTTCCAGTTTCCAGTTTGATCTAGATTAGGCACATGCAACCGTTTCTGTTCTAAAGGGGGTGCACCTGGTGCTTACATGTGTTCACGTGCACACAGTTATGCTGAGTTGGGGGAAAAGCTGCCTCAGGATGACTGAAGAAAGCAGAGCTATAGCCCTTGATCTTTCCTGTGCTCCAGTGGCCACCACTGCCAGGGCCAGCTCAGCCATTTGGTGCAGTGAAGTACCACTTCAGGCAGCAGAGTCCAAGGAGTGTCGAACTATGCTATTCTCTCGGGAGATCTCCTGTGTCTTCACTGTTTGAACAAACTGAGTGTCTCTGAAGTTCGCCAAACACATATAAACTGACCATGGTTCTGCCATCTCTGTGGAGGGCAGCACTGGCTGCTTTGTACAGCCAAGTCTGTGCTCCAGAGAGCCTGCCCTCCCCCTCTCTTATAGAGAAGGGGGCGAGGCCCTTGGGCCCTGAGGAGGAGTGGAAGGAAGGAAGGAAGGAAGGAAGGAAGGAAGGAAGGAAGGAAGGAAGGAAGGAAGGAAGGAAGGAAGGAAGGAAGGAAGGAAGGAAGGAAGGAAGGAAGGAAGGAAGGAAGGAAGGAGGAAGGAGGGAGGGAGGGAGGGAGGGAGGGAGGGAGGGAGGAAGGGAGGAAGGAAGGAAGGAAGGAAGGAAGGAAGGAAGGAAGAAAGAAAGAAAGAAAGAAAGAAAGAAAGAAAGAAAGAAAGAAAGAAAGAAAGAAAGAAAGAAAGAAAGAAAGAAAGAAAGAAAGAAAGAAAGAAAGAAAGAAAGAGTGGAGGGGTGTTAAAGATAGAAATTGCTGGCACTTCTGGCCATCTAGCTGGTAGGAGAGTTTGGGCTACCACTGGGCATTTCTGCTCCCATAGAGCCAAGTGCCGGGGAAACGAGTTGGAAGAAGGAAGGGAAGCGTGCAGCAGGAGTGGGAAGGGGTATGGAGGCTGCTCAACTAAGTTCTGGGGGGGGGGTGGTCACACAGACCCTGTGATCTATGTGTAATGCACCCATATTCTAGATAAAAATCAGGGAAACATGGCATTCCTTTGCTGACTTCTGCAATTCTGCCACAAGCTATAATAGTTGGCACCACTGTTGACCACGGAGGCAAGCTGAGGGAGGAGAAAATTGCTCAGCTAGGGAGATACAGTGGTGTCAGAGGGAAGTGTAGGAGTAGCAGCGATTGTTTTCCTTGTGCCCCAAATTCTTCCTTGTCTGGAACATTCCAACCAAAAGCTTTTTAACCAATGGTGTGCCTGAGGGCTATTTCATGTCCAGACATGTGCCGCCTCGTAAGAATTGTTTCCATTGAAGCATGCAGGCACACCAGTCTTGTGTGTGTAAAGTAATCAATATAGTAAGATTCTTGGCTGATCCATTACAGAAGGTGGGAGGCTCCTCTTGAGGTGTATGGTTTCTGTTGTTGCTCGCCGAGATAGCCTTCTTGTACCATCTAGGTGCTGCCATATTCATTTTCACTGTGGGACAGAAGAATTCTGAAGTGAGATAGCCTTTTCTACCATATCACATGAAAGAGCAACACAGAACCACTAAGAAGGTGTTGTTGTTGTGATTTTAGTGGCTCCTTTGGGGCTATAAATTGTTTGTTTTTTAAAGTCAATATATATCAAGCTGCTTTCCTTGCATTTCACAGAATCCTACCAGCCCACTGATCCCACCCCAACTCTTTTTCCAATGGCAAAAATTTTTTTTGTTCACATATTGAAATTTGTACATATGATTTTTTAAAGAGTACAGTTTTTCCACCTCACATAGGGTTTTAATGCATTTCCTCTACTGACTAAAGCATAGCTGTGCAGCTATGAGAAACAGTGGCATGTTTAGCTGGGTGCATTTTTCAGAGGCACACATGATTTTGTGTGCATTTGTCCTTGCTGAAATATATCACAAGCCTCAGAAATGTCGGAATTTCCAAGCAATGTGTGCTTTGTCCTGTAACTAGTACTAGGAGGTGCAAAGTGAATACTTTCATGGGGAAATGTGAACCCAGCGGATTTCTTTTCCATCCTTTCTCAGTCCAGCAGCTGCAGCTGCACTCAAACCACTCTCTTTTAAAAAATTGAAATCTTGCCAATTAGCTGTTCAGAAAAAGTAGTGGGAAGGGGAAGGGGGAAGGGGACTAGAACTCGTTCCCCTAGCACAAGATGCAAGCTCAACAAGGTACTGAAGAAATACTTTGAGCTCTTTACAGAAATGTTCTCAACATTCTGCTGTGACTGCTGAGGACTCTTGACTAATGTGCTTTGATAAAAACATCCAAACACCAAATTCAGAATATACTGTACAACTAATGTAGACATTAGGGCATTATCATGTTGCTCAAATATTTCAATGTACATTTATATTTCGGAAAAAAATTCTCTCAGGATCTCAATTATTGGAATCACTCTCCCCTTCCTGGCCAAACATCTGAGGTTAAAAGCTGATTATTTCACAGGGATCTATGCATGTTGCCTTTGCGCTTGGCCACATCTGAACTGCAATGTGATGTTGTTGTTGTTTAGTCGTTAAGTCATGTCCAACTCTTCATGAACCCATGGACCAGAGCATGCCAGGCCCTCCTGTCTTCCACTACCTTCCAGAGTTTGGTCAAATTCATGTTGGTAGCTTTGATGACATTGTCCAACCATCTCGTCCTCTGTCGTACCCTTCTCTTCTTGCCTTCACACTTTCCCAACATCAGGGTCTTTCCCAGGGAGTCTTCTCTGCTCATGAGATGCCCAAAGTATTGCAGTCTCAGCTTCAGGATCTGTCCTTCCAGTGAGCACTCAGGGTTGATTTCCTTCAAAATGGAGAGGTTTGTTTTCCTTGCAGTCCAAGAGACTCTCAACAATCTCCTCCAGCACCACAATTCAAAAACATCAATTATTTGGTGGTCAGCCTTCTTTATGGTCCATCTCTCACTTCCATACATCGCTACTGGAAAAACCATAGCTTTGATTATGCGGACCTTTGTTGGCAAGGTGATGTCTCTGCTTTTTAAGATGCTGTCTAGGTTTGTCATCGCTTTCCTTCCAAGAAGCAGGGGTCTTTTAATTTCGTGGCTGCTGTCACCACCTGCAGTGATCATGGAGCCCAAGAAAATAAAATATGTCACTGCCTCCATATCTTCCCATTCTGTTTGCCAGGAGGTGATGGGATTAGTGGCCATGATCTTTGTTTTTTTTATGTTGAGCTCCAGACCATTTTTTGCACTCTCCTTTTTCACCCTCATTACAAGGTTCTTTAGTTCCTCCTCACTTTCTGCCATCAGAGTGGTATCATCTATTGCAAGCTATTTCTGCCTTATTAGGAACTCAGTTGTTGAATCGGATCAAGGGTCTTTATAGCCCAGCATTCTCCTGGGGTGCCCTCTGGAAGGTCACAACAAGCAGGGCATGTATGGCAAAGAACATTGCAACCCTGGAGAGAGCCCACATTCCTTGATCCAAGAAGTTCCAGTAACACACAAAGTGCACAATACAGATGCATGCGTTTGATCCTTCTCAGATAGACAATGGGAAAGAATTTGCTTTGGAGCAGAAGTACTACATTTTGTTGCCCAACCATTTCTCTTCAAAAGTAAATGGGAAGAAGCTCACCCATCCAAGGCATTGCATACTTCTCTTATGCAGACAGGAAGTTTGTAAATAGAATACATCACCCCTAGGGTTGCCGCTGGAATCAAGCTGCATCCCTTACAGTGATGCCAGAGAAACAAACCCTGATGCACTGAAAAAAGATGTCCCACGTCAGCGCAACAGATACTGGAGCAGAGACCTACCTGTGGAACTCTCCTCAGCAGGGATTGCTTCTGGAGGGTACTGAATTGACTGAATGTGACAAGGGTCTGCCAATTCAGTCCCCTTGGGCAGGCACAGTAATACAGTTCCATATGGTCTGGATTTTAATCCTGTAGTATAAAGTACATACTGTAGAAAACATTCTGGCTGCTTGAGGGTTAATGTTGTAGGAGAGCCAGCAGCCTCCTAACTCTGTGCAGAGAAACAGAATCTGCCCAAACTATTTTAAGGTAGTTAGTTGTCCTGTAACAGAATGATGAGCCCTGCCTTATGAATTCATTGTTGGAGCTGTAATTTTGTAATTTACATACACTGTTGGCATAGTGTTGTTCTTGTTGTTTTTTAAAAAAAAAACATTTGCATATTTTAACAATTACGAAATTCCTTGAGTCCTTTTTGAAAGGACATCTAAGAACTGGAATAAAGAGAGTTCCAGTTGTTCATACCTGGTTGTTGTGTTTCTCGGGAGGTTGGAGAAGAGCTTCACAAAAGCAGTCGAAGGACACCCAACAACAACATCATTTTCCAAGTAGAAAGAAAGGCCATACTGGTCCCTGTAAGATGAAATAAAGTAATGGAAGACTTCAGGGTTGCTTGTTTTGCTTTTTTGCCTTTGGTTTTTTGCTTAAGACGTTCAAGATCAGGCAATTTTCAAGGTAATGGATTTTCCCCTAAGGAAAAGAGTAAGCGGTTATGCCTATACAGTATTTGGCCACTAGATGTCACTACGGAAACAAATATATCTCATAGCTGGCCTGTTGGCTCCATGCTGTACACTGAATGATCTCTATAACCTGTAAATCCACCACTGTGGGAGGAATGGCTTGCAGAGTTAACAGTCGTTGTGTATTTATCAAACTTTTTTCTTCTTAATGCATTCTTTTTCTGGTAAAAAAGAATGTGGAAGAGGCAGGGGAAAAACACAAAACAGGAGGATTGCAAAACAAATGAAATATGACGGTCTGTACATGCCATAATATTGTAAATTTGAGGCAGGATTACTGCATGACAGCACATTTTGGAAATTGCTCATTCATAGGGTTGCTCGGAGATGACTTGATGGCATGCAACAACAACATATAAGCACCCACAAGTTCCTGCACTCTTTCCATCACAAAGCAGAATTCTAAAAATAAAAATGGGCAGAACCAGGAGTTAAGTCCATCATATGTATGGCTTATGTTTTATCACACGCAAGGGGGCTGGGTCCCATACAGCCCTATGTCTACAGGGCATGCAGCATAGCAATGTTGGTTTGAGCCTTGGCACCAAGGGGGCTAGTGGACTACACCAAACTTCTTTATTGCTTCACTCGCTTGTGATTGTGGCTACTTAAAAGCTCAGATTTCACCACCAAGATTGCAGTTGGATCATGGTGTCTGAAATGTCTGACAGTCAGCACCAACGGTACCTGTTGCAACTGTACCCCACTGGGATTTGGGCCCTCAACTTGACTGCTACTATAAGTCTGTGTTGACTACTGTAGGTATTACTCCAGCTGAACACAGGTTCTACTCTGAGGCTAAATGAAGGATCTGCGCTCATGAACTACACATGTTCAGCAGAATTTCAGAGCTAGGACCAGGATATTCCAGGTACATTATAAACAAATAATTCATGCTTGCTAAGCGTTTTTCTTCTTTTCACTAGTTTCTTCCTCAAATGCTTCATTAGAAGGGCCTGATTATAGCCTTAAAAAGGTAAAGGTAAAGATTCCCCTTGACAATTTTTGTCCAGTCGTGTCCAACTCTAGGGGGCGGTGCTCATCCCTGTTTCCAAGCTATAGAGCCAGCGTTTGTCCAAAGACAATCTTCTGTGGTCACATGGCCAGTGCGACTTAGACACGGAACGCTGTTACCTTCCCACCGAGGTGGTCCCTATTGATCTACTTGCATTTGCATGCTTTCGAACCGCTAGGTTGGCGGGAGCTGGGACAAAGCAACGGGAGCTCACTCCGTCGCATGGATTCGATCTTGCGACTGCTTGGTCTTCTGACCCTGCAGCACAGGCTTCTGCGGTTTAGCCCGCAGCGCCACCACCCCAGTTCCATTTCTCTTTTGTTGCCCTTGTATGTCAGATAGCAGATGAGGCAGCCATTTGCTGCAGTTAAGCTGGCCTGAATCTGGTCAGTACCTGACTGGAAAGTTGCACCCTGCGTACAACACCTGGCCTTGCATGGCAGGAGAAAGGCCGGAGAGAAATGCACTGTATTAAAAGCCAGTTGAGATTTTGCTTTCTCTCCCATAAGCAAAGCTTCAAGCTGTAGTCCCAGTTTTCTGACCCTACAGCAACTGTACACAATATGTAGTAGCCCTCCATGTTGTTGTTGTGTTTTTTTACACAACTCCCATCATCCCTCACTACTGCCTGGGCCAACACCATTTGCAGCCCACATGTTCCCAGACTGTGCCCAACAGCTACTGCTCCTGGGCCTTTTTATAAGTTTGTCCAGGGAAACACTCACAGTAGGTACATAGGCCGTGCTGCAGCAAGTACCACCATCAGGTACTCCCTGTACACAGAAACAAGTTTCCCACATGAAGGGTGACTGGCAACTTACCTCAGCCCACACATCCAGGATGGGTGCACACACACCTCCTCTTTTGCATCTCCCGCCCCCAACATGGAGTTTTCAAAATGGTTCCCTTGCCAGTTGCTTCAAAGGGAAGCAGAGAGGAGCCAAGGAAATGAAGGAGGGGTCCCTCCCTCCTGTGCCCTTCACACCCTTGCTTTCCAGCGTTCTATACAGACTAAGCCAGGACATGCTGTGCAATGGCCCATTTTAACTAATAACTATCGACAAAGTAATCTGCAAATGTCTGCAGTTCTTTCCAAACCCAATTATGCCACTTTTCTTTCACATCTCATTCCAATAAGCATCATAGTATAATTGGACACGGGATGTTAAAACTCCTTCTGTGTTTAGATGGCTGTCAGAAGATCTGCCAGTCAGAGGGCTCCCTGCTATTTTCGGAATACGTAACACATTCCTCCCTATCCACCTCTCCCTGTTTTGTTTCCGTAGAAGCGCTGACAGGAGGGTCGGTCTGGCACAAGCAAGTTCTTATCTCTCAGACCAGACATTTTTCAGAGGGGGGCAGCTCTTGTCTCTCTGATGGGTTCACATGGAGAGACTGACCCTCTCCCAGAAAGTGGTAGGGCAGATTTCAGATCGACCCTGGACAGAACAAAAAGTATGATACACATGTGGGGGTGGGTGGGGTCATCACCGCAAAAGGATGTAAATAGACGCTTGAACCAATAGGATTTGCTGGCAGTGGACAGAAAATCCTATAACCTGTGAATTCTGGAACTCCCTCCCACGGGAAGCCAGTCTGGCTCCCTCTTTGCTATCCTTCTGCAAGCAAGTGGAGACCTCTCTTTTCGGGGGAGGCATTCCCTTAATGACTGTATAGTGACTCTATAAGAGTTTTTTTTAAAATCAGGATGGTTGCTTCTAATCTGCTTCAGTAATCCTTTTATTTAACATTTAATACTATGTTTATTTTTTTAAAAAATATTTGAATAATGTATCATTTTAACTATCTTTTCAAATGATGTAAGCTGCCTCAGGTACTTTTATGGAGGACAGTGCTGTAAAAATAATGTTAAATATTAATTATTTAATTAATATTAAATATTAATTATTCAAATTATTATTTAAATTAAATCAATTATTTTATTAAATATTAATTATTGAAATATTTCTATGCCGCCTTTCTCCCCAAAAGGACCCAAGACGGCTTACATCATGAGAACAGTATTTAAAGCTAAAACAGTAAGTATACAAATATTAAAAAAGAATTAAACAAATATTATATTAAAATAGTAACTAAGATCAATATTAAAACACATTTAAAACAACAGAGCATATTCCTATAGGCATCATTCATTCTCGAGAGACTATGGTAACCTGCTTTGAATAGAGGTCTTGGAACAATGTCTGGTGTGGCTGAGAAGGCCAATTCGAGAGTGACAATCCCGTCCACAATGAGGACAAATACAATCTGTCCCCTGTCCAGCTCCCTGATTTTGCTGGTTTTAGGACTGCCTTTGCCTCAGCCTGCTGGACAACTGCCTCTTCAAATTGGGAGAGACCATAATGTGCCACCTGCCTCCAGGCTGAACGCTCAGATGTCAAGTTTTCCTATCTGTTGAGGTCCATTTCTAAGGCCTTCAGATCCCGCTTGCAGAGCACAACAATCCATTAAAAAACCCTCTCAGCCATCAGTCATTAAAAGCCTGCTTGAAGAGAAAGGTCTTTGCCTGCTTGTGGAAGGACAGCAAAGATGGGAGCCAGCCTGGCTTTCCTTGGGAGGGCGTTCCAGAGTCTGGGAGTAGTGACAGAGAAGGCCCTCTTTCATGCACCACTTGGATGTTTGAATGTGAGGAGCTTGGTGTGTTTACAGTCTAATTTGAGAATATATTGATGATCTGAAACCACGGTGTGATTGGCTAATTTTCATGAACTGTTGTTTAATTTTCTGTTGTTCCACACATCTGGATATCACAGAGAAATTTAGTTTAGAACAAAAAGCCGAAGCTTTCTGTCTCTTCCTCTGGCACACAAATGAACAGAGGAGCGTGTAAGTGTGAGATGTTTCACAGCATAGTTTTATAATGGGAACCATTACTTCTAAACCAAACCACTTCCTATCACTGGTATTTTTCATTTATAAGGAAACAAATATACAATGGAATGTCTATCTGCATTTACTTCTCCTATATTCCAACCTCAGGATCTGGAATTTTTTACTTCTTTGGACTATAGTTCCAACAGTCCCTCAGCTACTCTCTCTTCTCCCTCCCTCCCCCCTTCTTGGTGGCAGTGGAGGGTGATGAATTAATTAATCTTAACTCAATATAATGGATGTTCCCTAATATGTCTGGGCACTGAAGTTCTCCTGGGCCCAGAGTCTTCCCAAACAAGATGATACAGTCAACAAGTCTTAGAATTAATTACATAATTGCATTTTATATGCTATTTTAACGTGTTTTAACTTATGTAAGCCTCCCTGAGTAGATGTTGTCTAGAGGGGTGGGGTAAAAATTGAATGAATGAATGAATGAATGAATGAATGAATGAATGAATGAGTCTCAAAACAGCTTTGCTATTAGTGACCATTTATGCTAATGGGTGCTCACGTCAACCTGCATTTGCATGTCTGATTTCTCAGGCATATAGCTTTGAGGCATTTGCATGTCTGGAGGGAAAATGGTGTAAGGGGAGGAAATATGCATTTCCCTTACATGTAATCTAAGTTACACAAGGATTTGCTACAGTGGTCCTAGTATCTCACGAAAAGCTGCCTCAGAGTTCAAGAATTCTCATTTCTCATGCTGATGGAAAGAACTGTCATTTCAGTGATGCTGCTTGACACTCAGAGTGTCAGGTAACCATTTTTCTTTTTAACTAACAGAAACAGGAGATGGAAACAGTCGCCCAAAGTGCAAGTTCAAAAGTAAAATAGTCATAAGAATTCACTGGCCTTTTCATGAAAACACAAACACATCGCTCCTTTCACAGAAAGCGGGGCTGTCTTTCCCTTTGATAATAATGAGGTTGAAATCCTGAATTTTAAATATATTGTCGTGTACTTGCTTGGAAACCTCTGACTCAATTGTTATAGTTTTCTAATGTAACTTATCAAAATGGGTTGTTTTGATAAGTTGATCTGCCAAGTTTTCCTACAAACACCTTAGCATTTGCTGGGATAAGTATGATGTTGTATTAACACCGCCAGATCAAGGGTCTGCCATTTAAAAGCAGAGTGCAGAGAATTTACAACCTTCCTACTTGCAAAATCTTCCCATACTTTAAAACCATAACTGGCTTTTCTTCTCACACCAGCCCCTATTAAGCCCATGGGCAGTTTTCATGCAGCTTGACACATCTGCATTTTTTTTTCATTCTAAAAGTCAACCAGTCCTTATCAGATATGGGTAACACATAGAGAGTAGCTGGAGGCAGTTAGTGGCCACATCCTAAAGGCAGAGCATGGCTCAACTTGAGAAATTTGTCCGGAGTCTCTGACTGCATTTTCTTGAATGTGGCAAGAATGTAGTTTGCCTTTCCTCCTGCACTTTGCCTCTCTGATGTTGGAGAAGTCTGTCGGAAGACAAACTGTAGGTTGAACAGGCAAAAACACATGAAGTGTGTTTTTCATATCACTTTAGTTTCATCTGGCCAATGAAACGAAGGAAGAGGGATGGGACAGTCTTTCAGATTTTGCTTTCTCTCATATTCAAATTTTGCAGCAGCATCTTCAGCCAGTCCTGCTATTCCCACTAATCCCTCAATTTCTGCACACACCCCGGGTTTGGGAACATGAGCACTGGACAGTTTGTAGAAAGCAATGGTTGCTATTCCCAGAACTTGAAAAGATCTGTTATTTTAGACTTCAGCTCCCAGGATCTCCCAGCCAGAGCTGGGAGCTGTAGACAAAAAAAGGAACTTTTAAAATCTCTCATGATTCCATAGGGAGAGGTGGTCCATCCAAGATGAGAAGACAAGAAACGAGAAGATTCTTTCTGAGGTTTGATAGTCTGTATAAGGCATTGTTTAGGCACATCACTGAAATTCCACTGCATGGGCCTATTTATCAGAACCCATCAATGTAGACTGAATCAGTTCACTGACCAATTCATTATTTATCACATTGAAAGCTTACTAAGAAACAAAACCAGACCTGCATTGGTAGCCAGCATCTCCTGCGTGACGCTCAAGGATCCATCATTTGGCTCCGGTGTAATCTTCAGCAGTTTGCAAAGAAGGGCATAAATATTAACACTTTCAAAAGGCTCCACCTCCAGTCCTCTCTTGAAAGCTGGTCCCACAGCTCGGAAGATGGTCTTCATGTTCATATCCTCATTGTCAAACCCGTGCTCTCCTTTATTGAACTGTAGTTTGAGCCGCTGAAAAGAAAGGAGAGGATTTAAATTATTGGGCCCCCCCTCTTTGTAACCCTCCCTGCTTCTAGTAGGCAACAAAGGAAACACATCGCGTTTCATGCAGTGTTCTGCAGAGGTAGCTGCTGAACATGTAAACAACTGATAAGAAAAATAAAAAAATGAAGAAGGAAAAACCTACTTGAATTCTCAAACGAGAATAGAGCAAATAGGTATCTGATCAACTTGTAGTAGTTTGCCCGCAGTTTATGTTCATGGCATTTTCCCTACCCAGTAAAATAATGCCCAAGTAAATTACTATGGGACGTTAGCTATTTCCAGAGGTGCAGGGACCCATTTAGTCTAAACAAAAAGCAACTGTTTGCCAAAGGGGCAACTTGCTGGTCTTGTAATTTACAGTGGTCGTACTTTGCCACCCCAGTAAAAGCAATCGAGATATCCCTTTGAAAATTCCTGCCTGTTTCTGGAGATCAGGTACTTTACTACACTGGCAAGATCCAATTATTTACAGGTGAAGGAAATATAAATATAGGGAAGCAAGACACACACATGTCATTGCCACACCACAAACACTGGATACCAGCAACACTGACACTGGGAACAAGACATCAAAGAGCAGCAACACCATGGAACAGACAAGAAGAACAAGGATTTGTCTTCCATAGATATAAACTGGTTTGGTGGGATGCACACTTAACATATTTTTATGTGTGTCCAGTAATATGCTTACAGTTTAAAGATTGCTCCAAGTTATAATGCTTTTTACTTTTTAATGATGTATTTTAGAGGTATATGGTGTGCCTTTTGGATTGAAATTTGATTTAAGTTCTTATCTATTAAGTACTATAGCTATAAGCTTATAACTGAAATAGATTTTTCTAACTTAAGTTCTGTCTACAACTTAAGTTTCGGGTTTGCAATATTTCTTATTTGCAACTTTTCATAGTTCTAAGAATTTTAGATGGCAACAGTTCTTACAGCATTTTCAATATATTTTAAATTATTATTTTTTGGATTTCATTTTTGTGGCTATGGAACATAGAAAATCTTATAAACTCTGATACCCCGATGAACTTTGATTTGATTCGAAGGGGTGTTTGGTTCACAGTGGAACTAGCCAGGGATAAATGCTGGCTGGGTGAACACAGCATTCTGGTTTTTCCTATAAGGATCTATAGGGCTCTTAGGAAGTTTGTAAATTTTCTGACCTGACAGCACCTACCTACTCTCCAACAGCGAGAGAAATCTTAATATTTTTACCAATTCTCATCCTGTAAAAATTCACAAGAATTCCTGCTTGCATTTTCTCTGGACTTCCAGGATGTCAAGCTTGTGCCGTTGAACTACATTTTGCATCCATTTCTTTCTGGCCATCGCAGAGGTGGTTGCAAATGAAAAGGCACCCATCCTTACATCAGCAGAATTGTTGTCATTGTTGTTAATATTATCCATATTCATTAATAATTTTGTTTTATTCAAACAGCTAAATTTGCAGGCACCTGTGGGATAGGCAGTTCAGCTAGGCTGTTCGTCATGGGTAGGGTCTTCTATTTCAAGTATACTGGGGAGGCTTTCCTCCTTTGTGGAATTTGTTCGTTTGCTTGCTTTTTCATGCCTCATAGTGAACAAGCACTCTCTGGACAGTGTACAAACAACCAGGATATCATATCACAAACAACAGCAACAAAGTCAGCAATTAAACAAAACACCGTAGTACAGAACAAGTGGTATAATATCCTATGCTGAAATAAAGATAACTTAATCAAAATTATAACTCCAGATTAACATCCAAGCCACTGAAACCTAAAATAATACAGTGAACACTATGACAAGTGCTCTTAGGTTTTCAGGTGTAAGAGCCATCCTGAAGAGTTACGTTTTTAGCATCTTTCTGCAGGTAAGAAGGAATGATGCTTGGGGAACTGCTAATGGGAAAGGATAATGCAAATCATCCCAGCTTCACATAAAAAGGTTGCTGGGCTGTAGTTTTAATTCAGATAACATTATTTTTCAAATTTTTAGCATAGGAAACTAAAGTCATTTTTTAAAAAATTGTGGGACATTGATATTTATCTGATTTGGATACAATAAAAATAGTTTTGCTATGACATCAGTAACTGCCTGAGACCAAATGGGGCAGCTCTCTGAGTCGGCTTCTCACCTAGCTTATAGTTTCAGACAAAGCTTCTTACAGTGTCATGCTCTAGAGACATGGGTGGCTGATTCGCAGTGGTCCCCAAACTTCTGCCTCCAGATGTTCTTGGACTACAACTCCCAGAAGCCTTCACCACCACCTCTGCTGGCCAGGATTTCTGGGAGTTGAAGTCCAAGAGCATCTGGACTTCAACCAAGGTTGGGGACCACTACTTTAGAGAACAACAGTTCCTAACTCAGGAGCTCCTGATGGTCTTGGATTGGAAGTCTCAGAATTCCTCAGAAACTCCATAGTTTCCTTGCTGAGTTACTTAAGGCTTTACGGATTATACTCCTGGCCTGCCTACTATATATTTTAAAACAAAATATAGCCCTCTTATCCATAAGGGAAGGGGGTTATGGAGCAGCATGCTTCTCCAATAGACAGATTTGAAAAAGCCCATGGTTTAACAACTAAAATTAGATTTCTAGAGCCTTTTTCTGGTATCGGTCCTAAAAACAACAAATTTAATATTAATTTTGTGTTAAAATAGGCATGGTAAGGACAGAAAAGGAAAGAGAGCTAAAAGTGCCTTTTAGACAGTAGAGCCCCTCATACCCCATGGATCACGTATCCAGGGTCGCCGTATAATATAAGAGGTGTGATCCGAGTGTTGTTTGAATAATGAAATCTTTGTGGAAGCTCCTCCTTCTTATAGACATGGAGTCTGGGGTGAGAATTATTCAGGGCTTCATATACTTTTTCCAGTTTCCCCGGCTTTGGTATCAATAATCCTTGTGGTCCATAATCTAGCAGCTCAAACTGAATGTCCTGAAAAGAGAAGTTTGCCACATTACGGAGGTAAATTTCATTCTCTTTGATGACAGTTTCCATGCCATGATCTGATGTGATGATCAGGTTGAGTACTGAGGTCATCTTGCTCTCCTGAATGCGTTGTCTCAGGTATCCCACTGTCCGGTCCACCTGACGGACCATGTCTTTCCTCTCCTGGGATTCTGGGCCGAATTTGTGTCCAGTGGAGTCAGGTTCTCCAAAGTAAAGTGCAACAAAGTCAAGGTTGTCTTCAGTGAACCACCTCATGACTGTGTCAATGTTCTGCCGCCACTCAGTCTCATTGCCGTATGGGTGAAGGAAGGACTTCTCTACCTTCTTCAAATGTACCTGCTCTCCTTGGTAGGTGGCATTCCCTCCAGGGAAATAAAGGGAACCTGTCTTCAAGCCCTATGATGAGAAATCATACACAGTGATACTGATAATATGCAAGATTGGGTGACTGTGCGAATAAAGAGCAAACACAAATGTTGGTTCTAAGGGGAATACTGGATTACAGATTTTGTAGTAGAACTTTCTCTTACCCTACCTTTGAAGTACAGAGCTCTTGACTGACATGTGACTTTACCTGACAGTAGTGTGTGGCTTTATCAGTTCTGCTCATGTTCCAGATCATCAGCTGGGCTGCAAGGAAAAGACCCTTTTCTTGGTAAAGCCAGGAAAGTAATCAAGGTTGGATTATGGAATGCAGGAGGCTGTCCTCAGCACAAAGGCGGCAAGCCTCAATCTTCCCACCAGTCAATGACTTGGAAGGCAAAAATTATTTAAGTGCATTTAGGCCAGGATCCTGTTGGATTTTGCCAGGTGCATAATGACAATTATGCAAGCAATTTTCATGTCCCACTGGCTGGAGAAAGGTGGCAGAGAAACAAAATAGATAAAGAGATTTTAAAAAGTTTTGCAATCTGTTCATCATGTGGCTGAGGGGGGATATGGAAGGAACCACCCTGAAGAATGTGAACACATCCAGGTGCCCCTTGGGCAATGACAGCACCCTGTTGGCTGATCCTTCCACTCCAGAAGCACCACTGGATTGCTTCTGACATGGACAAAGAAAAAAAACACCACCAGATGTTCCTGGATATGCACTAGTTGTGCAATTGATTGTGCAATAAGGGCATGGCTGAATGCATAGGTGACAGCCCATAAAACAGGTACATTGCTGCTGCAATTGTCCTTGTACACTCAGCAGCTCCAACAGGATACTGCCTTTACACTTTAAATCTCTTGTTCTTTAAATACCTTTAATTTTATGCTGGTCAGCAAGGAGGTGTGGAAAGTAGAGACATGTTTTAATTCCAAATAGGTACATAGAGAAGGGAATGAACAATGCTTTGAATGCATGGAAGCTGTTGCGCTATGCTTTGCATGTTTGGTGCGAAATGTCCAAACTGGGAAAGAATTACAGATGATGCACACATCAGTTTGCATAGAGGCATTAATGGCTCTACCCAGCATATCCCAAATATAGCCCTGAGGACTGGGAAGGTTTTGCATTCCTACCCTATAGAATTAAAAAATATAGAACAATTACTAGGGATGTGGTGGTGCTGCAGGCTAAACCGCAGAAGCCTGTGCTGCAGGGTCAGAAGACCAGCAGTCGTAAGATCGAATCCATGCGACGGAGTGAGCGCCCGTCGCTTGTCCCAGCTCCTGCCAACCTAGCAGTTTGAAAGCATGCAAATGCAAGTAGATAAATAGGGACCACCTTGGTGGGAAGGTAACAGCGTTCCGTGTCTAAGTCGCACTGGCCATGTGACCACGAAAGATTGTCTTCAGACAAATGCTGGCTCTATGGCTTGGAAACAGCGATGAGCTGTTGAACACGACTGGACAAAAAAAATTGTCAAGGGGAACCTTTACCTTTTTTACCTAGAACAATTACTAAGATAGGGGGAACCCATGGAGGGGGGCAGCTTTCTTCTGCTTCTCTTTTGGCACAAGTGAAATTTATAAATGGATCTGTAGAATCCTGAGAATGTACTTAGAATAAAATCTCACTGTATTCAGCACAGAGCTTGGAAAGAATGGGTTAATGTTAAAGTTTTACCCTACATTGTTACTTCTGTGTTAAAATGGGGGGAAAAACAGACCAATACATCCAGCCCTCTAAAATAACATTTTGACAGTAAAATTTAGGAGTACTTATAACATGTTATTATTTTTAGAAGGTAAGAACTCACTGGCATAATTTTGCTTGTTCTCCTATTTAACACACAAAATCAACCATTCAGATACAAACTCTTACACAGACACATGAACACTCTCTTCTCCCATCTCCGGTTCTGTGAGGCTTAGTTCACAATATTCTTTAGGATTACAATCCAAATCAAAAGTGCATATCTCAGTCTCAGTTTTCCTTTCCACATAACATAGGCTTCCTTGGGAGAACATAAATGAGAAATCATTTTTATCCCTCTCCTTTATTTACTAGTATTATTGTGTCATGCTGTTGTTTTTTTCAGTAATTATCCTGAATGCACACACATCTATATTCATAGGACTGGATGAATCATTAAAATACCATATAAAGCAGTGATTAGCTGTTGCAGGGCTACATGGAATGGGATGCTATAATTATTGTGCAGTAAGAATATGTTCCTACTAGTTTTTTCCCAGTTTTTCTCTGCTAAATAAGGTTAGG
This sequence comes from Pogona vitticeps, assembly GCF_051106095.1. Lineage (NCBI taxonomy): Eukaryota > Metazoa > Chordata > Lepidosauria > Squamata > Agamidae > Pogona > Pogona vitticeps. The sequence continues at coordinate 141,246,169 of NC_135784.1, read as the reverse complement.
TAGCCTATAGGTAAAAGTAAAGGTTCCCCTTGACAATTTTTGTCCAGTCGTGTTCGACTCTAGGGGGCGGTGCTCATCCCCGTTTCCAAGCCATAGAGCCAGCATTTTGTCCGAAGACAATCTTCCGTGGTCACATGGCCAGTGCGACTTAGACACGGAACGCTGTTTACCTTCCCACCGAGATGGTCCCTATTGATCTACTCGCATTTGCATGCTTTCCAACCGCTAGGTTGGCGGGAGCTGGGACAACTGACAGGCGCTCACTCTGTCTCATGGATTCGATGTTACGACTGCTTGGTCTTCTGACCCTGCAGCACAGGCTTCTGCGGTTTAGCCCGCAACGCCACCACGTCTCTATAGTAATTTTTAATATTTTTAATCATTGTGTGCAGGACAGAATGTTTGTAAGAAGAATTTACCCTGAAAGTGATACTTTATGGTCGCTCAGCTTCTGAAAATGCTGTGCGTTTATTTACAGCTTACCTGTCTTTGTGCTGTGATCCAGATTGGGAGGCTGCCATTGTCCCACCAGTCTGACATCCCCTGTGTCTTGTAATAAGAAAGCTTCTGTCCACTGCTGGTATTGAACCACATATTGTGAATCACCCCATGGTTCTCAATATATTTTCCTGCCAGGGGAGAAATGAGTTTGGGATGAGTTACAAGCTGTTTGCTAGGAGTGCTGCTCATCTGTTTGCCTTATGCACTGGCCACTGGGAAATTATCCACTTATATCAGACACTCTTGGAAGAGAGCAGAAAAGGCTTAGAGCCTAGTGGACCCAGGGATCTCAAGGTCAAAGTGCCAGGACTTGGCATTAGTTCCTGTGGCCTACAAATTTTCTTATCCCCCCTGAGCTTAGTTGCAATCCTACTACAGTATTGTTGTTGTTATTGTTATGTGCCAGTAGGAACTGACTGAATAATGACCCTAATAGGGCTTTAAGGCAAGCAAAATAGTTAAAGAAGTTGAGTCATGGCAACTGGCCTTTTTTCTTATTAGGCTGAAAGGGTTCACTACTCATCCAAGTAGCTTCTTCAGTCTGAGGAGAGTTGGTAGGAAACTCCTGATTTATCCTCCATGTTGGTTTCACTTCCCTCTGGTCTGAATAGGCTCATTAGAAAGATAAAGAACTGGGGGTGAGGGATAATCCCACTTCTGCAGTCCTTCTGCAGAAAATCCTTCACTCAACAGGGGTGGAGGCCTTAGATACAATCTGTCTCTTCTTTATCATGCTGCCCTTTCATCAATCCCCAGAAAGATCAGGACCACACACACCAGAAAGACCACTGTTAGCGACTGTTAACAACCCATGACAATGGGTGGAGAAGGACTGCAGAAGTGGGATTATCCCTCATCCCCAGTTCTTTGTCCTTCTAAAGAGCCTATTCAGACCAAGGGGAGGTGAAATCAACATGGAAGATATATCGGGAGTCTCCTACCAACTCTCCTCAGACTGAAGAAGCTACTTGGATGAGCAGTGAACCCTTTCAGCCTAATAAGAAAGAAGTCCAGTTGCCATGACTCAGCTTCCAGATAACCTCACCTGGATGACTGAGAAACTGGTTGGTTTTACCAGTGGTTCTACCAGTTCTAACACTTCAGTGAATTTCCTTAGACTAGTGAGGATTTGACCCCAGGTCTCCTGAGTCCTAGTACAGTACATGGCTTTACCCACTACAGCAGACTGAAAATTACTCTCCATGTTAGGTAAAGGTAAAGGTTCCCCTTGACAATTTTTGTCCAGTCCTGTTCGACTCTAGGGGGCAGTGCTCATCCCCGTTTCCAAGCCATAGAGCCAGCATTTTGTCCGAAGACAATCTTCCGTGGTCACATGGCCAGTGCGACTTAGACACGGAACGCTGTTACCTTCCCACCGAGGTCATCCCTATTTATCTACTTGCATTTGCATGCTTTTGAACCGCTAGGTTGGCGGGAGACTCTCCATGTTAGTTAGGGGAAATTTGCTTGTTTGGAGTTTCAAAGCAATACTGTATTGTTCTCAGCTACCCCTTTGGTGATCCAAATTATTTAGGATCAGCTTGGTCTTCAATGGGCACTTAAGACTTTAAGTATCCTGTTGCTAATCCCAGCTAAAGCAGACACATTGACTCTCAGTGGCAATTACATAAGTGTTGAATTGCCATTTAGCTATTGATTTCAATGGGCCCACTTGCTAGCAATGTACTTTCTCTTAGAGGAGAGGAAAACTGCCCCAAGTGGTTTGTCAATATAGATTTACAAGACCAGCTCCATTTCAGGTCTCTCCTTGGGGATGTGGCTGTGGAGACTGTCACAATAAGCACCTGCACTTCAAACATTTACTACCTTTACCACCAAACAAGCCAACACCTCCAGACTTGAGGCAATCAGAGCATAGAAGGTCTGGGAAATGGTCGCATTTCCCCCATTTTGGGGGCTCTGATTGATTTCTGCTGCAGGCTTGCCAGTTATCTAAGACAGCTGCAGAGAAACTTCCTTGGGGAGGGCAGCCTCATTTACGGACATTTTTCTAGGCAACTGTTGCTGGCTTGAAATTACTGCCTTGTTGTTCTTTTCCCACAAACCCTGACACCAGACTCTGCTTCTTCTTTGATTTCTGTTCTAGATGGGTTGGTCTCCCACTAGATCCCGCTTCACCATGAATCTCCTGACTCAGGAAAGAGGTACCAGATGATCTCCATTGATGTGGTTCAGTTGGTACCCTGGGACACCCACCCCTCTCACTTGGTGAGTGACTGGACTTTCAAGAAGTGGCCTTCAACTTCTCTTGACCTTCTGTGAATCTTCTTTCCACTTGCTTCTGCCATCTCAGCATTCCCCTCGCAACCTTCTCAGAGTTTCTCTTCTCACCCTAAAATGCTCTATCTCTGTATTTTTCTCATAAATGCAAAGCAGAAGAAACTATAGATTTAGATAATGGACCATGAAATGACAGATTTAGATAATGGGCCATGAACAAGGTGAGGTGAGCCTTAGTTATGATATCATTGCCACTTTACCATTATCTGAGTGTCTCTGCTCTCCAAAGAAGGGCACAGGTTCAAAAGTTTCAAAAAATGATCACCATTGCTTCTGTGCAGGGTTGGCCTGCCAGATGTTCTGGATGTCCATTCCCAGAAACTCCAGGCAGCATGGCAAATGATAAGAGATCAAGAGAATTTCTGTCCAAAACATCTGGAAGGGCAAAGGTTCCTCAGCCCCGCTATTAGAATGCCTTCAGTCATTCACTGGGCATTCACTGGGCATAGAAGCTGTGGCTATTGGCAGGGTGTTGGTGTTGGGGGAAAGACGTATTTCATCCACGAGCCACAAACGTCTCTGAATTTTGACTACTAGTTCCGAACATTTAAAGCTCGTCACAAACCAAAATATAGTGAGCTGGTTCTCAGAACACTGGCACTAAGAAGCCAATGAAACTGGCACAAGGTTCCACCACTGCCTCCAAAAACAAACTCACTAAGGCCAGGAACAGATGTTTGAGATAGCTTGAGATTAGAAGAAGAAAATTCCTAACTAATGTGAGCATCTCAGCATCACAGGGGGATCTTTTCTGACCTCTGGGAGTGTGCAAATTAGATTGCTTTCTTCAGTAATTGATCTTCAGGACTTAAAAGCATGGGTTTTCTTTGAAGCTTGATTTCATGAACTCCAAAATACTGCCTCGTCCACATCTGTGCAATACGAACATTCTTGCAGCTCTAATTACGTGCTAACTTCAATGTCTGCTTTTCTCCTAAGGCAGCTTTTCCTAATCTACTACCCCGCAGAGATATTCAACCACATTTCCTATCATCCCTCACTAACTTGGTCAGTGATACATTATACTCAGGCAGAAAAATCTGTACAGTTGTTTAACATATTCTTTGGCTATACACACCATGTATTTTCAGTATTAATAGGATTGTGCGTTTTTACTTAAAGGCAAGAATGCATGATCATGAGTGAGAACAGTAGAATGAATAGGAGGGATTGATGACCTGCATTCCACAACACTAGTATATCCTCTTCATAAGGATATCTGCAAGCAGGAGCTGAAGGCCTTAGGAATGGACCTCAACAGATGGGAAACCTTGACATCTTGAGCGTTCAGCCTGGAGGCAGGCGTTGCATCACAGCCTCTCCCAATTTGAAGTGACCCTTGTTGAGCAGGCCGAGGCAACGAGGCAGTCCTGAAACCAGCAAAATCAAGGAGCTGGACAGGGGGACAGACTGTATTTGTCCTGAGTGTGGAAGGGATTGTCACTCTCGAATTGGCATCCACAACCGCACTAGACTCTGTTCCAAGTCCTCTATTCAGAGCACGTTACCATAGTCTCTCGAGACTGAAGGATGCCTACATAAGTATATCCTCTGCCTTGACACTCACCTGTGGGTCAAAATAATCCAGCTATCCTAGGAATGGTCTGAAGAGCTGATAATATCATATGTGTCACATATTACAGAAGTTCATAATTGTAGTGGGGAGGAATAGAATTTGGAAGACTAAGGTTTCCACAACAAACACAAAATGGCAACTTGACAGCTCTTCTAGTGGGGAATTCTGATATTTCATTATACAACTATGAAAACAGAAAAGTCAACCCCCTCCCCCATATTCTCCTTGCTGCTAGAGATTGGTTGAAGAATGGCACAAAAATGAAAAATTCCTGTCAAAAAGCCTTTAAATGTCCTTCAAAGTAACATCTGAAAATAACTGTGTGTTAGACCCAAGTAACTGTCATGTTACTCATTGTATCTAAAAAACTAACCTTGCAACTACTATTCATACTGCTCATTAACCAATAGAAATTAGATACTCCCAAGGTGTGTCTTAATTTCAGTCTGGTAAGGATCCTGTTGGTGAATTAAAATTCCTGTGATAGATCAGATCCAAGCTGACAGTTGGCCACTCCTGTTCTAAATCAGAGGTGGGCAGTTCTGGGTTTCCAAATGTGGTTGGATTGCGACCCTCTTCACTCTTCACTTATGTCATCTAAGGCCGGCCAGCCCAGCACCAGCTCCTGTACGATGCTTGCAGAAGGCCCGGGCCCTTCTGGCTCCACAGTTCTATTATTCTATGATCTTAAGAGCTGCATTTGCCCACCTCTGCTCTCAATAAATATCTTTGAATGCCAAAGTCTTGACTAATGAGCGATATTCTTGTACCTGAGCTGTCTCCTTGCTTTCAGAAGCGAGGAAATCTACCCTTGGTAGAAAACTGATAAAGTAAATGATGACAGCTGAGCAGGCAGTTGGAAGACATGGTGACATTATTTGTATCAGAATGAGCCAGGATGGGTGGGCAGTTGGGTTCTGGCTGTAAAAAAAATTGCAAATAATAACAAGCCTGGACAACTTTCCTATCCTGAGAAAGAAAGAGTTAATTGTCATTTCTTTTTAATTCCTTCAACGCTGCTTTCTGCTCCACCGCTTCTCTTCCCAGTCTCCAGGCACTCACCAGTCAGCAGAGTGAAGTGAATAGGGCTTGTCTGGGTGACGAAAGGAGGAGTGATGTAGCGCGCCTTCACCCCATCTCTTGCCATGGTGTCTAGATTGGGGGTGTCCACATCTTGGTCGTAATTCCACCGAAAGCCATCAAAGGATACCAGCAGGAGCTTGTGGCCGGTGCTTGCCCGTTGTATTGGGGCACCAGCTGTGAGGGCAAGGAAGGCCGCCACCAAGCTGAGGAAAACAAACATCTTTCTGAGCAAGCAAGAGGGAGAAAAGAACAAACAACGCAGCGGCTTTGATAATATGCACATGGCAGGGTCTCAAGTTCACAGCTCTATCTTATCCCCACCCATCATCCTCGCACTTTGCTTGGGAACAATTTCCTGCTGGGATTTAAATTGCCTCTCTCTCTCTCTCTCTCTCTCTCTCACACACACACACACACACACACACAGAGGAGGTTGATTAATTGTATTAATTGGTGTAGAACTGGATGAAAGACCAAGGTTGTTACCTGATACTCTCAGCACTGACAGATTTCTCTGTCACGAATCTGCCTCAACTGTTCTTGTCAGCTCCAGAAGGTTTATAAATACAGTAGGTGTGATAGGGAAAGAAAGGGAACCTGCACTGGAGTCAGCCATGGAGAAAACTAGTCAGACTACTATCCCAAAGAGACTAAGGGCACAGCAGGAGGCAAATCCCCCTCCCCCCAAGGCTTACTGACTTACTGGGGGCTTTCTGACTCTTATCCTTTCTTGACACATTCAGTAAATTGTTCAGTAAACAGGAGGCAAAGGCTCTGGTTCGAGAAGGGAAGGTAACAGCCAAGCAACAGTGAGGTAGAAGGAGGTAAAGCTGTCAGTCAGGATGGACATATATTGGTTCGAGTACCAGAGGAAAGAAGGTACCAGACATGTACTACCTTCAAAAGAAAAAGTACCAAAATGGGAAGAAGTGTGGATTTAATTTTTATTTTATTTTATTACATTATATGTTACTGGAATAGATGCAGGGTTGTTTAGAACACCACTACAAATAAGCAGAGTCCGCTTAGTGGTTTGGGGGGGGGGGCTAAAATGATGAGAGCTGAACAAAAATACTTGGTGGTAATTACTTTAGTAAAAAGATGGGGGAAAACATAGCAGATTGACAGCTGGGGTGCCAAAAGAAGAAGAAGAAGAAGAAGAGAAGAAGAAGAAGAAGAAGAAGAAGAAGAAGAAGAAGAAGAAGAAGAAGAAGAAGAAGAAGAAGAAGAAGAAGAAGAAGAAGAAGAAGAAGAAGAAGAAGAAGAAGAAGAAGAAGAAGAAGAAGAAGAAGAAGAAGAAGAAAAAATATTCTGGGAACTCCGGTTCCTGAGCCAAGGTCTACCTCACTGGACTCTACTTTCCCCTCAGCCACCTGACAGCAACCAGAATCCATTCAGTCCCAACAAGAGGAGGGGAAATACATTGCTTCTTAGAGGGATGGTGTTCTAAAATATTCTTTCATTTTCTTTTAGACAGCTACAGTGAGCCTTCATTAGTCTTAGCGCTGAGTGTAATGTGTGACTATAGAGTGGATAACTGTACGATTATCAATACAGCTATCCTCCCAACATTGTGCAGTGGATACTTGCATGGGCTTAGATTGGTTAGGGTCAACATGGGGCTATCCTCCTCCCCTCATTTTCCATTTTCTTTTATTTTTAATGCCTATTGCTGGCCTGAAAACACTCTGATTTGGGCTAAGCAGTGAGTGGACAACTTGATCAAACCTGGCTACTGACAGGGGATACTAAGGGGACATATTTCCACAACACTCACAACACATACTTCCTCGAGCATGGCTCCTAGGCAGTGGCGGAAGGAAGGAAGGAAGGAAGGAAGGAAGGAAGGAAGGAAGGAAGGAAGGAAGGAAGGAGGGAGGGAGGGAGGGAAGGAAGGAAGGAAGGAAGGAAGGAAGGAGGGAGGGAGGGAGGGAGGGAAGGAAGGAAGGAAGGAAGGAAGGAAGGAAGAAGGAAGGAAGGAAGGAAGGAAGGAAGGAAGGAAGGAAGGAAGGAGGGAGGGAGGGAGGAAGGAAGGAAGGAAGGAAGGAAGGAAGGAAGGAAGGAAGGAGGGAGGGAGGGAGGGAGGGAGGGAGGGAGGGAAGGAAGGAAGGAAGGAAGGAAGGAAGGAAGGAAGGAAGGAAGGAAGGAAGGAGGGAGGGAGGGAGGGAGGGAGGGAAGGAAGGAAGGAAGGAAGGAAGGAAGGAAGGAAGGAAGGAAGGAAGGAAGGAAGGAAGGAAGGAAGGAAGGAGGGAGGGAGGGAGGGAGGGAGGGAGGAAGGAAGGAAGGAAGGAAGGAAGGAAGGAAGGAAGGAAGGAAGGAAGGAAGGAAGGAAGGAAGGAGGGAAGGAGGGAAGGAGGGAAGGAGGGAAGGAAGGAAGGAAGGAAGGAAGGAAGGAAGGAAAGGAAGGAAGGAAGGAAGGAAGGAAGACATGGGCTTAGCCTAAAAGCTGAAGGTCTCATAGTTGAAGGTGCTGGGTAATGCTCTCCATCCCAGCTCAAAGTTCTTTATTTTCCACATTTTAGGTTCCCCGCCATCCAGAAACATACAAATCTGCACCAACAATTTCAGAAACCTGAGAACAATTTTATTCAGCCCACTTCCAAGTCAGCTTGGGATGGAACGGCCACATTCTGTAAGTATTTGGATACAAATGGCTTTAGGCAGTATTTGCACACATCTGGTAGGGACTGACATGTACACCAGTTGCTGGGGTATGCAGACATGCAGAAGGAGACAGCAAGGTTCATGACGGCCTCCTGCCAGGGCCAGCACTACCATTATGCACAATAAGATGGCTTCCTCAAACAGCAGATTTGGGGTGCCTTCAATAGACAGCAAATTGTTACTGTACGTGTTATTCCCCCCCCTCCCCAGTTTTATTGCTATGGTGCCAAGACCTTAGTGGAGGATGAGCCCGAGGAACTGGATGCTCCAAAACTTGTGGGGATGGGAGGATTGCTTGATTCTGGAGATGCTCAGGGAATCATGAGCCTGAGAATGAAGATTCCAGACCTTCGTGGATCTAGGAACCTGATCCTAGGGATGATGGGGCTCAAAAACGGAGCTCCAAGAGGAGAAAAGACAACTTCCAGGCCTTTGGGAGCAAAGAAAACTGAAATAACGAACCGAGTTTGAAACCCTATACCTGTGTGGTCAACTGCAAGGCAGGTCTTCTTATAAGTGGGTTCTTTCTCATAAAGAGACCTAGAGGCCAACCCCTGTGAGTGGGTTTTTCCCTTGCTGCTTGAACACCTGCAGCTGCATGATGCGTGGGGCTCAAGTAGCACAGCTAAAAAATAATTGGCTCTCCAAACTGTCCGTTTTCTTCACTGTCCAGCTTTTACACCCATACATGGTGATTGGGGATACAGTAGTGTGGATGATTTTGGTCTTGGTCTCCGGTAACACATCCTTGATGCTCTTTTCTAATTTCTTCATTGCTACCCTTTCTAGTCTCATTCTTCTTCTGATTTCTTGGATGCAGTCTCCATTTGGATTGATGACTGAAGCAAGGTTTATACAATCTTTAACAATTTAAATTTCTTTGTTCTCAATATTAAAGTTGTCAAGTTCTTCAGTAGCCATGATTTTTGTCTTCTTAATGTTCAGCTGAAGTTCTGCTTTGTCACTTTCTTCTTTTACTAAAAGTCATTGTCGCTTTCTGCCAGTAAGATGGTGCCATCTGCAAATAAAAGCAAATGAAAAGTGTGCTGCTTGTATATGGCCCCACAGCGCTTAAAGTACTATCTGAGTGGTTTGCAATTTAATTAATTATGCAGGCTATAATCCCCTCCCCCCAAATAGAAGTCTTAGTCAACTTCAGTCTGTCTATTTGAGCCTGTCAGGATCAAATGTAGATTGTGAGCAGAGTCTTGGCAGCAGTTTAACCACTGTGCTGTGGGTTAAACCACAGAAGCCTCTGTGCTGCAGGGTCAGAAGACCAAGCAAGTCATAAGATCGAATCCACGCAACAGAGTGAGTTCCCGTCACTTGTCCCAGCTCCTGCCATCCTAGCAGTTCAAAAGCATGTAAAAATGCAAGTAGATAAATAGGTACCACCTTGGTGGGAAGGTACCAGCGTTCTGTGTCTAGTCGTGCTGGCCACATGACCACGGACACTGTCTTTGGACAAAAATGCTCGCCCTATGGCTTGGACACGACTGGACTAGAGTCAGACACGACTGGACTCAATGTCAAGAGCAACCTTTACCTTTACCTATTGATTTTTCTTGCACCAATATTCACTCCTCCTTCATCTGAATCCAGTCCACCTTTCTGTATGTTATGTTCTGCATATAAATTGAACAGGTCGTCAGATAAAATACACTCTTGTTTGACAGTTTTGTCTATAGGAAACTATTCTGTCTGTCCATATTCTGTCCTATTGGTAGCTTCTTGTCTACAGTACAGGTAACCCATGAGAACAATCAGTTGCTGAAGCACACCTATTTCTTTCTGAACTTACTTTATTACTTATTATTACAATCATAGGTCAGCATTATTTCATATATAACACTAAAATACAATAACAAATCATATAATACAATCAATACAAAACAGACTGAAATTCAAATTATAATTAGCTTCTCATGATCCACACAGTCAAAGGCTTTGCTGTAGTCTATAAAGCAGAGATTGATCTTCTTCTGAAATTCTTTGGTGCATACCTGTAGCCAGTGAGTATTTGCAATATGATCTCAAGTTCCTCTTCCTTTTCAGAATCTAGCTTGAAGGTCAGGCATTTCTCACTCCATTTATTGCCTTTATTGCAGGACTTTGCACACCACTTTGCTTGCATGGGAAATTAGAGCAATTAGTTGCTACCCTCCATGGCATCCCCTTTCTTAGGGATTGGAATGTATTGTATATTGAACATTACCAATCTGTGGGCCATTGCATTGTTTTCCATATCTGTTGGCATATCCTCATCAGGATTTTGAGAGCCTCCATCTCCATGGCTTGCAATAGTTCTATTAGTATCCCGTCTACCCTTTGTGATTTGTTTCTTCCAGAGCTTTCAGAGAAGTTTGGACTTTGCTTTCTAGAATCAGTGATTCTTTACCATAGGATTTTTCTTCAAAGAAACCAGTCATCCTTTTATCTCTTCTGTATAGGTCTTCAGAATATTGTTTCCACCTTATCTTTATTTTCTCCTGGTCAGATAGTGTACTTCCTTCCTATTGCTTTAGCATTCCTAGTCAAGCTTTAAATTTCCCTTTGATTTCTTTGATTTTCTAGAAGGGATCTCTTATTTTCCCTCTTTCGTTGTTCTCTTCTATTTCTTTACACTAGCCGTTGTATCTCCATGTGACAGTCACTGAAAAGCTGCATTCAGTATTCTGACCCTACTTCTGTCACCTTTTATTTTTGCTTCCTACTTGTCCTTAACATTTTAAAGTGTTTTTTCCATCATCTATCTAGGTTTTTATTTTCCTTTTACTATGGGAATAGTCTTTTTGCATTCTTCCCTAATAATATTTCTGATTTTGATTCACAGTTCTTCTGGTTCGTGGTCCATTGAGTTTAGTAATGCAAATCTGTTCTTTATATGGATTTTAAATTCATCAGAAATGTTATTTCCATTATATTTTTGTACTGGGAGTCTTTTAGTGCACTTCTTTAGATTTACTCTAATGTTGGATATTAACAGTTTATGATCAATACTGCAACCTACTACTGGTCATGTTGTGGCAGACAGAATACAGCTTCTCCATCTCCTGCTTTTAATTACATAAGTCTCTTTGATTACCGTATTGGCAATCTGGTAATCTCCTTGTGTACAGCCATGTTTGGTTGCTTGAGTTATGTATTTGTGAGTAACAGACTGTTTCCTCTACAGAGCTCTATGAGTCATTCTCCTGCTTCATTTCTGATCCCTAGAAAATGATCCCATTTTCTAACAACATTTGGTTATGCTTTGTTTTCTTCTTTTGTGTTCCTTTTCTTGTTTTGGTGTGTGATAAATTTTTTCCTAGATATTTGCATAAAAGCTTTCAGTTTAATCTTTTTCAGCATCTGTAGATGGAGCATAGAGGTGAATGATGGTTATGTTGATAGATTTTTCCCAGAAATCTGATGGATATTATTCAACTAGGCCTTGAATTATAGCTCCTAATTGCCTGTGCTACATCTTGTGTCAGAGTCATCCCATTTCTTCCCAGATTGTTATTTCCAGAACAGAAACTTTGCAGTTGTCTTACTGAAAATGTCCAATTTCAGTCTACTTTAGTTCACTGACACTAAACAGTGCAATGTTTAAACATTTAATTTCTTGCTTTACATTTTCCAGTTTACCTTGATTAATGCTCCTCATGTTCCATGTTCCAATTCTGTGTGTTGTGCAGCATCAGACTTTCCTTTCACCTCTCTGCATTTCAGCCACTAGATGTCCTTTCAGCTTCAAGCTAGTTGTATTATTAGTGACAGCGCTATTTGCACCTGTCCCTTTCTCTTCTCCAGTAATGGATTGAGTGCTCTCTGACCTGGGAGTCTCATCATTATCTCTTGTTTCATTTTGACTGTCTCATCATAGAGTATGCAGGGTAAGAAATATTTGTCAGTCTATGAAATCCTGAGTTTATGGTGTGCTGAAATGATTATGGAGTTATAGGGGGAAAGACCTTTGAAAAGGAAACTGCTTTTCATAATACAGCTTTGTGTTGTTTGTTTCCAAACACAAGTACACTGTTTCCAGCCTGTCTGAGACCAAAGTCAGTTTTGGATAGCACTGCTTTGAAATATTCAATTCATTGTGTGACAGTTTTTGTGTGTGACATAAATGAAGTCATGGAATGTTTTGGTTAGAATATGAAAACATAGATGTGAGATTATCATAAACTAATTTTGTAGTGGTGTGATGCAAGTTTCTGTAAATGAAAAATTGCACAATCAAATAGCACATTCTTTTGGAAAATGTAAAAAATATGAACTCTGGGTTTTTCCTGGCTTTGTAAAATGTTATTACCATCAGAAATTCCTATACTGTATAGGAAAAACCTGAGATGGGAATTCCAACTTTAGGATTCTCTGCATTAGTAGAAAATATAGTAATCACAAAGATGTTTTGGAAACCAAAGAGTGTCTGACTTAAGAAAAATGAAAAGGAGTAAAATAAATGGGATTTTAAATTTTTGTTGCTTACCCAGAGATTCCTACTGTTAGAAATCCTGGGTGACCAGATAAAGGAGTGCTTATAGTTCTTAAAGAGTATAAAAACAGTTGGGAACTGTTTCAAGAGAGAGCAAAAGTGATGCCAAGCAAATGTCATTAGAGGAGCAGAAAAGATAATGAAGCAATATTAGAAAATCAACAGTGGACTTTACATATATTTCAACATTCAGGCTGGGTGAGCTCTTTTTAAAATGTTTTGCTCTGTGTGTTCTTAACATGCTTAGAGGCTAGGTAATGCTTTTTGCATTATATATTTTTTACTTTTTAAAGCATTGGTATTTTAAATATGCTTTTAAAATACTGCTGAAAACCACTTAAACTTACATTGCTTTCTGTTCTTAAGAGTTTTAATATTGTAAGAGATGTATTCTCTGTCTTTTGCTTTTTCAAGCTGCCTTTATAGGCCATACAATTTCGTATTTTAAGAATGTAATTTAGAACATTCTTTTTTTATATTTTATTGTATTTATGTTCCTATATACAGTATTTGACTGTATTTTGCTCCTGTACTTTGGGTCCACGCATAGCTTACGTTTTGCCTAAAACTTAAGTTATGTATTTTGAAGTTATATATTTTGATGTTATATGCCTATAGTTTTCTTCTTGATGGTAAGACTTTTGGATGTTGCAACAATTCCGAAGTAATTTTATGCATCTGAAACATAGAAACAATGCAGATAAATAACATTTATAGACAGACAAGCTGATGTTGCTTGGAATTGCCATAACAATGAAAGGACCTATGTTTTGAAGCAAAGATGGAACTTAAATATGAATGTCTGATTTATTTTTCTGTTTCATTCTGAAATTCATTGGGATAAATGCCAGCTGTGATGAACAAAGTAACTGGTCTGTATATCTCTGTAGGACTTCTGAGGGAGTCAAGCACCTTATCTAGGGGTCTGGCAGTTTCAGCTGTGGTTTACTATTGCCTTCTTCTGCATAGTACTAACAAAAGTTAGCTTGAGTGTCACTGCCTTTGTCTGTGAGACACCTTCTGCCAACGTCACTTACAGCTACCGCTGCTGCTCAGTAGCAGCCCTTCAGAGATTTCTCCACCTCCTTCACCATGGGGACTATTGGTTCTCTTCTGCTGACGCAGGGGCTACTCTTGAATGCATCTCAGGCTGTGACCATTCTGCCTTGAGGGATCCTGCTAGGAGTCCAGACTTATAGTGGAGTTTGCCCTCCTGATGGCACTGCTCTTGGCTTCTCTGACACGCTCCAACCCCTCACCACATCAAGGTGCGCACCCAAGGAGGGGGATAGGAAATATAGAAATATCTTGTTCCTTTTGACCAAATAACTGTGTTTGGGTACCATGAGCTTTGACTTGGGAGGGTTAGGGTGCTTTTTTTGTGCTCTGCCTCAGGCAGTAAAATGTCTTGGCCTGGTCTGGCCTCTTGCATCATGTTAAGAGCTGTGGTACCCCAGTACAGAGCCATCACCAGGAGGTAATTCATAGAATCATAGAACTGCAGGGTTGGAAGGGATTCCCAAAGGCCATTCAGTTCTGACCCTTGCTCATCCTTGACAGGTGGCCATAGGGCATCTGTTGTTGTTGTTGTTGTTGTTGTTGTTTAACTACAGTGAAACACATGCACAATAATTACTTAGTGGCTGTAATGTCAAAATTACGACTTGGGTATACAGTATATACCCATGAGACCTGTCACGCATCTGCCACCATGGATGGAACTTCCATGTTCTACCTCAGGACCTTAAGGATATTGCTCTTCAGTAGAGCCTGTTTACACATCAGGCAATGAGACATCAAGTCCAGAGGTCCCCCCTCCCCTGTTCAGGGCTGTCATACAGTGACAGCATTCAGTTGGCCAAGTGGGTTGTGATTACTCCACTGAAATGCAAGGCCTGACTTCTCAGAAAACGTTCTGCTAGGGAAGTTTTATCCAGGGAATGCCTAAATTGCACCTTGAAAACAGGACATCCCCGTCATTGCAGGTTTTGCTGAGCAGCCCGGCCTTCCCAAACAGATTTCTTCTTTGGCCCTGAGGGCCATGAAGCAAGCGAGCCATCCATCTGCCAGCTCACAGCCCTGATGGAGACAGGTGCAACCTGACCTTCAGCGTGGTGTATTTTTATGATGTCGACTCTCCGCTTTATCAATTGCGCTTGCTTTTTACGACTTCTCTGGGGTTTTATCACTGCTGCTGACTCACCTCACAGTGAAAATGGGGATTAATATTTTAAGGGAATTATGTCATGTGGCTCCCCAGAGGCTCCCTGCTGTATTGACCTTGGTGCTTTTCTTCCTTGTCCCGCTTTGCTTGCTCAGTAGGTTTTGAGTTCCTCCTTTAACTGCTCGATTTCTTGCCTGCTTTCATGATATTTCCAGTTGTGGGAAGGAAAGCAAATGGTATAATCAGAAGCATGGGGCTTTCTCGATGATGCTGGGCTGCATCCCCTGTCATTCCTCCCTGTTGGCTATGCTGTCTAGAACTGATAGAAGATGCAGTCCAACATCATCTAGGGGGCCATAACTCTCGGCTATGCTCCCACAGTTCAACACAGATTCCAGTGCACTAAAATTGACCCTGGATTCAGGTCTGGACTATGGAGACTATAATGGGGAATCAGTAAGGTAAAGGTAAAGTTTCCCCTTGACAATTTTTGTCCAGTCGTGTTCGACTCTAGGGGGCAGTGCTCATCCCTGTTTCCAAGCCATAGAGCCAGCGTTTTGTCCCAAGACAATCTTCCGTGGTCACATGGCCAGTGTGACTTAGACACGGAACACTGTTACTTTCCCACCGAGGTGATCCCTATTGATCTACTTGCATTTGCACGCTTTCGAACCGCTAGGTGGGCGGGAACTGGGACAAGCGACGGGCACTCACTCCATCGCGTGGATTCGATCTTATGACTGCTTGGTCTTCTGACCCTGCAGCACAGGCTTCTGTGGTTTAGCCCACAGCGCCACCACGTCCCTTAAAGGCGAATCAGTATAAAAGGCTAAAGCCATGACCACCATATCAGTCCCATTGTTATTTATTATCTGTGTAGATTCCCAGACTTCTAGGAAGTGAGGAGACATTTAGCAAAAATTTCAGGGCTTCTTTATAATGTTCCTTAAATAAAAGACAGGATGGTGTGTTGTTGTTCAGCACGATCTGGGAGGCACCATGTCTACCATCACCTTTTGCTTTAAAACTATCCACTTTTCTGTCACAGACCCAACATCAAGACCTTTGACTGTCTTTAGATGCCTCCCAGTGCACCCTTCCTTTAATCATCTTCTGTCTCTGCCGTGCTTCCTGGGGTGTATCTTGACACTGGGAAGAGGTTTCCCATTTCTGCCTAGTGGACAGCTTCCTCAGCATTGCTTCCTTAGCAGATCCATGCTAATCTTACTGTACCTGCATTTCTGCTGACACTTGAGCCTTCACAACCCAGTCTATTTGCATTGATCATTGATAGCCCAAGCTATCTCTGTAATCCATCTGGTGGATTAGGAAATGTTACTGGCACACTGACTTCAGGGAATTGTGTGTGGTGTAGTCCAAAAGAGTAAGTTTTGACCAATGTTGCTTGAAGACTAACATTCAGAGAAACTCTAGCATTGTAGTTGACAGACTTGGGTCCCTGGATATCATTAGACATCAACTTGCAGAATCGTTAGTCATTAACCCTTGGTAGCTGGGAATTCTGGGAGTTGTAGTTAACATTATGTATGGATTCAGCTTTGGGGACCCCTATTTTTGCAGAAAGAAACAGGTGACATGAGCAGAAGCTAAGAGGGAAATCTGTACTGTCTGAGTATGGTTGAAACCTAATGATAGTATGAAATAATGAGCAGAAATATGTCAAATAATGTCTGAAATCCTGTTGCATAGCTGTGCCAGCATAATGTGAAGTTGTGAAAGCAGTAGTGAAATTTATGCCAAGGCAGACGTTGTATCCAACAAACAGTTCCATAGGCACATTGCACAACTGCACAATGAACTGCACAATCAATTGCGCAATTAGGCATGCAATGTGTACCACTTGGGCATAACTCTCTGTGAACATCTGAAGGCATTACTAGCTGCCTAGCTTCAGCTGCTGTTCCTTGACTGGGATTTATTTGACCCGGGTCATTTCAGTACTGGGAAAGCAGCCTTAGAAATGCCCTTGGGAATGATGTCCTTTCCATGGCAAGTGATTTTTACATAGCTGCAGTCTCTACATGCTATCTTCATTTCGGGTGTCTTCAGCTCAGTCAGGGGCAAACAATGTGGAAGTTGCTGTGTAGAGATTCATAATGTGTTGATGGGAATCCTGAGTCATCATGCTGAGAGCTAGTATGCTGTAGCGATTAGAGCATTGAATTGAAAGTTCAGAAATCCTGGTTCAAGTCTTCACTCAGCCACATGATGCTCACCAGGTGACCACAGATCACTTCCTCTCTATTAGCCCCACAATTTCTGTGGGGATTAAATCATGAGAAAGGGAGCCATGTACAATACCTTCAGCTCCCTGGAGGGAAAGTGGGATATACATATAACAGAATATCTGGGATGGCAGATATAACTGGAAATTCCTAAGGCAGAGAGCTGCTGTTGCTCAGAGTAGATTTCTTGCCTTTTCTTAATGGTCTCTAGCATAGACTCACACAACATTTTCAGCCCTAGCCATGGGGAAAGAATGACCTATAGGCAATGGGATGGTGGGGGTGCATGAATGTAGAGAAGGATTCAGGACATCCAAGGGAGGTAGCACTTCAGGCTGTAGGGGAGTGCAGGTTGTCCTTACACTGTGTGTGTAGATCTAGCTGTATCAACACCAGCCTTCCGATATACGGAAGGGTGGACAGACACCTGTATTGGGATGGTGGCATAGGTCACATTACACCACATATTACCCGTAAAGGGGGCAAAAGAATCACTGAGTGGTAGCAGTTACATATCTCGTATAACCTTTCTTGTTTAGGCCAAGGGTGGGGAAAAGTGATGCCAGACTCCAGCTTTGACTAGTCCTACCCCACTGTCATCAGTGTTTAAGGATGATGGGGTTTGTACTCCAAAAGCATCCTGGGAGCCATGGGTTCTCTTCCTCTGATCTACAGTAGTTCCTTCCTGGAAAAGGATCCCCACCCCCCGCCCCCTCAATGGTTTATAAAAGCACACGATGGACTTCAGGCTACAGTGTTCAGCTGCAAGAGATGTAAGAGCACAAGAGCATAAGAAGAGCCCTGCTGGATCAGGCCAAGGGCCCATCTAGTTCCTGTCTCTCATAGTGGCCCCACCAGAGGCCCCTGGGAGGACACAAGACAAGTAGAGACCTGTCTTCTGATACCTCTTCCCCTACATCTGGCATTTTGAAGTACCTTCCTTTTAAGCCTGGAGATGATACATCCCAATCAGGTCCACCCTTTGGAAATCAAGGATTTTTGTGTCAGATTTGCTTGACACTCTCCCCCCAACATGCATGGCGAAAGAGACCACAGCATGGTCACTATTCCCTAGCAGTTCAGTGATATTCATGTCCCTAACCAGGTCCTGAGTACCAGACAAGATTAAATCCAGAGTCACCAGTCCTCTGGTAGGGTCCATGACAAGTTGCTCCAAGGCACAGTCATTTAGCATGTCTTGACCTGAGCACGCATTGACCCAGTCGATGTGAGGTGCTATACTTAGGGCCAAGCTGACAAATTGCTCTGTGCTAATTGTTCATATTAACTGGTCTCAAGAAGCCTCCAAAAATGGGGAGTTGCAACTCTGATCAAGTCTTGAAATATCAGAACCTGGGGGATGAATTTCTTCTGACTTGTTCTGAGAAACTAGCTCCAAAATTGCATCTCATTGCCTCTGCACCAAAACAGATTATGTAAGCTGTATTCTTGAGACAAAGCAAGCACTGATTTGAGTAAACATGAGACAAACAGGGAGATAAAAGAATCACGCAATACAGCCTATCTCTTAGATCAGTCTTGATAAAATAGAACCTGCTATTTGGAATAACATACCCACACAAGCACCTTGACTCCTCTTGTCTCAGAGCAGGTAAGGTGTACTTGCCAGGTAGCAGTACCTGCTGAGAAAGAAGGGAAGGCCTAGAAAAAAACTGGAAAAATTGGGGGGGGGGAAACTATCCCCCCGTTTTTTTTCCAAAACTGGTTTTTAGGTGTGTGTTTTTCAGAAACATTGAAAAAAATGGAGTGTGGAACATGTGCTTTTACAATGATGATATGTCTATGACATGGTATTCAAACGATATAATGTGAAGACCTTAATGAAACATCTCTGAGACTTTATGTATTTATGCACTGCAGATATATGTAGAATCTGTTTGGCTGTAACAAGCAGGCTTTTCTTGAGATGCTTCCACATTATGCCTTCCCAAACCTTGGAGTCTGCTTTGGAATGATGCAACACAACGTCAGTGTTGAGAGCTGCTGCATCCCAAGTTGAGCCAGCTGTTACACTGTTCACCTTCCACTGGGACAGGAAGAGGAAAAAGAAGGTGAAATCACAAACAACTTACAGGAAGCATGTCATCAAAAGAGATTTTATCCTAATATTTGGCCCAAGCTGGCAGAGTTAGAAAATCCAAATGGTGTCTCTTCTCCCATTGACCCCATTAATAGTAGTAACAATCTACCAGAAATTTCTCCAACAACTGGCCCACTGAAAGAGATGAGAAGTGTGCAGGTCCTCTGCTATCCCTTTCAATAGGGCTTGGGGAAAGACCTTCTTGGCCTTGTCACCCATGGTCTTGATCCGCTTGCTTCTCACTTTGACATCCTTAGAAGGACCTGAAATCTACCACCTGGACACCTGGAGTCTCGCCTTTGATTCAGAGCTCCAGTGGCTATTTTCTCAGAATGGATGTCCTACCCTGTCTTATAACTTATTTTTATCTCCCTTCTCCCCCAGTGCCTGTCCCTTGATTATCATTCCAGTATGTCTTAGCTAGTGGCTATTATTGTGACAGATGAGTATTTGGCATGCTGAGTGATCCTTGGAGAAAACCGACACCTGTCAGAATCCTTCCTCTGTAGAACTCCTCTCCCATGTTCCATATGCTGTTGTTATTTCCAGATAGCACAGATTGTGCTATTCCTTCTGTTTACATGAATAGAAAGTAAGATCCCAGATTAGATTATTGGAAGTCTTGTGTTCCAGTCTGATTCCTTCCTTTAATCTTTCTCAAACTGCCATGTGGTACTATACACCGGCCCAATTCATCAGGAGTCTTCACTCACTTTGTAATTTTCTATTTTTGATAACTTAGACTTCTAAGTGAATAGGGATCAGAAAAGTGAAGTGGATGTGAAAGTCAAAGAATATGGCTTCATAGAGATACATCAATGCTGTCTAGAAATGTGTATCATAGCATTCCTAGTCTTGATAGGATTCCCTCCCTCTTTCTTTCCTCTTGCTCTCTGTAAATATCTACACCTCCAACATGATGATCAGAGGTGAGACACTCCAGATTTTGTTGGACTTAAAACTCCTATCAGTGCTAGCCCGCACATTCAGTGAAAAAGAATGATGGTAGATGCATCTGGAAAGCCATTTGTTCCTTATGTCTGCTGAATCAATATAAATGTTCCCGGTCCAAACAACTGGTGCCAGGGACAACGATAGCAGGGATAAGTTGCTTTAAAAAGCTTTTCTCCTTGTTTATTTCTGACCAAGGTGGACATTCCTGGTTGCAGAGATGATGGCGAGAATGGTGCCATCAATGTATATGGCACCTTCGAAGATGAATAGAGGCTATAGAGAATTTCTTAAGTAAAACAGACAGTGGAAGGAGGAAAGGGAGAGACCGACACAGCAAGGGATGCCTTGCAAGGCTGTTACACAAAGCACAGTTATTGCTAGAAATGGGAAACTGAGAAGACAAAGTCTTTAGGAGAAAGGGGGGGAGGAATGTGACTGCAGAGAAAGAGGATGCTCCCAGAGTATTCTCCAGGTAGAAAGGAAAGCATGGAAGCTTCACTGGTGTCTAAGGGATCCTTGGGAAGTGGAAGGTGGCACAATGGGAGAAGACGTGGTGAAGGACAGACAGAGCACAAGACGCACAAGTGGAAAGACAGTGTTGCCCACAGCCATAGAGTGCCTAAAAGGGCAAGGAATGTTGGTTAAATGGAAGAGGGAATGGAAAGCCTGTAAGGGCTTGGGAGGATATTAAGCGGTCTGAGCAACGGGAAGCGCAAATGGTTGGCAGCAGGTTTTTGGATGCAGCTGAGATGACTGGCCATCACTGGGGAGATCCAGGGCAAAGAAGGTTGCCATGGGAAAGAATCAGAGCATGACTGAGAAGTCCAGTCAAGGGGATGAAGAAGGGCAGGCTGATGGAGTCTCATGCATCAGGCTGGTTTGGGGAAAAGGAAAAACAACACCTCTGAGTGGATCTCAGCCCAGGAATTTGTTTTCAGGATCAGAAGTGGGCTTGAAATCCTCTCACGCCAAACTCCATCCACAAACCTTCACCAACCACCCTGCCTCCTATATTTCCAACAGTCTGAAATCATGTGATGTGTTAGAAGAAGGAGGAGGCAGTGGAAGGAAGGGGAAAAAAAGAGAGAGGAGATAGTTGTTAAGTGCTAAACAAGTGGGAGTCAGAAAGCCTTCCTGATCTATGGCGATTCAACCAGAGATCTGCCAAGAGCTCCTGCCTTCTGCTTTAAACAAGTCCTTGACTCTCAGCTTCAGTCCTTCTAGATGTAATACGGGATAGTGATATTATCTCACAATATAAAGTATTGTAAGATGAAGAAGCATCCTGAGTCATCAAAGTGGAAAATGAAAGGCAAGAGGACTACTGCTGTATCACACCCCCACCCCCACCAAGTCACCCTGTTATACTTAGTACTACTAGAAACCATGGGATTTGATGAGACAGTCTGAGGCTTAAGCATGGAGAGACAATAGCAGGGGATCAAGAACAGTGCCTGAAACCAAAGGAAGAGATAACAGGGCATGAGCTTCCCCCAGTTAAAAAAAAACAAAAACAAAACATCGCATCAGTAATCTGAGTCAGTGGGCTGAGAGCTAGGAAATGACAGTCCCAGATACCAGAGTCAGAGGGGTGGGAGTCAAGCTCAACAGGGGAAGATCAGCAGCAACAAGCACAGCTGAGAGTAACAGGAGGACTAGGAGAGAAGAGAGCGATTTAGATGTCTGCTCCTTTAGTGAGCTGGTGCTGCTAGTGGGGCCCTGAGGAAGGCAGTCAAATTGGAGAGGATCAAGAATGGATCGAAGGAGCCAATGTCAAGACAGTGGAAGTGAGCAGCTTAAGTCAGGAGTATGAAATCAAAGAGAAGATGTGACATCATTTGAAGGATGTGGATGGTTTCAAGGAAACCCCACTGAGGAATCACAAGATGTTGGTATGTGTGAACGTGACAAGAATGAAGCCAATGGAAAGGGATGGGATGGCGTCAGCAAAGCATATCTGTATTGTGCTGGTGATTAGGCTGCAGCAGTTGAACATTGGATCAAGCTTACCGATCATCTCCCCCCCTTTATCACAACAATACACCCATAACAAAAACAGCCTGATCACCATAATCACCCTATCTCCTGAAAAGGACAAAAAGCTGATCCCGCAGCTACAAATACTCAACTATCCCACACACTACACCAGAACACAGACAGAGTTCTAACTCTTGTCCTCTGAAGATGACAGGCACAGAGATTGGCAAAGCGTTAGGAAGAAAAACCTCCAGAACATGGCCAAACAGCTCAAAAAACCTACAACAGCCATCGGATCCCGGCCGTGAAAGTCTTCAAGAATATATTTAAGGGTGGTTTGGCCATGAACAGGCAATTAAGAGCCATTAACTTTAGAAAAGACCTACTCCTCAATTTTAATCTGCACCAATCCAGTGGCTTGCATGTTTAGATTCTTCTTATGGGCTGGGTGGCTGAGGGCATTATGATAAAGAGCAACTGAATTTCAAAAATTTATTATTATCTAATAATGCAGAGCATTATTATGCTTATGTTGAGAATTCACCCTGTTCAACATCCCCTGGCACCCATTTTCAGTCCCTGCTACTTAACAAAGGGAAACTAAAGCAGCAATGTTCCAATAAGACTTACATGAAATGGTGCAATTATCCTTATCAGCTGTGTGTATTTCCACCCACACCCTACTGCTCCTAGTGTATCAAGTCAATGGGCTTCTTCTGTCCCAGGACTGACTGATACCAGAGAGATGAAATCTTGACAATAAACCCTGAAGTTGTCCTCCAGCAAGGGATCGTCTGTCTTTATCGGCACAACAGCATCTGATAATGGGTATTTTTCTGTGCATTTTCAGAGATTAAGTATCAGGGAAAATATCTGTGCCTTGATAAGAGACTTCACCTTTGGCCCACCTTCTGCAGGCAAAAGTTCAGAGAGTCCACCTGTCCCTAGAGGCAGAAGGAGCAGTTGCAAAAAACAGAGGAAGGGGCAGTTTATGGGTGTCCTCAGAAAGACCAGTACAGAAGGCCTGCTTTAAGCTGAAGGCACTTTGCTTAAGGAAGACCAAATCTTGGGTCTCTTTTCTGGTAAGGACTTCTCCTGCTTCAATTGCAAAATAGCACATCCATGATTGGCAAATAGTCATGGCTCTTCCTGTCTCTGTAATACGGGCACTCTTGAGCTCACAGGACAGGGGGCTGATAGAGAAGAGTCCGGCCATGTTGCCAGACTGATGTTTCCTTCTCATTGTCATTTCCTTGGTCAGCCACCCTGGTGCCTCAAAAGGAAAAACAGAGAAATTCCCTCCGATCTCCACTTTGGTATCAAGATTCTGATCCAGATTATGCCACAGAATAGGGACCCTCAGAAAAGATAGGACTGTATTTTCTGCTTGATCCGTGCAGACCTTGGAAACAGGAGTGGGGAAACCTCTGGCCCTTGAGATATTGACAGACAAATTGGTGTCTCTGCATCATGTGACTGGAGTGGGGACACCCAGACTGATTGTGCAGATTTTACCACAGAGGTGAAGAACGGGTGCCCCTTGATATTGGTGGACAGAAACTCCCATCATCCCTGGTCAGTGGCATGCTATTCATTGTTACATGCCATCCAATTGCCTCTGGCCCATGACCTATCTCCAAAATGTCCTGTCTTCCATAGCCCTGCTCAGCTCTTGTAAACACAAGCCTTTGCATTCTTTAAGGAAGTGGATCCATCTTGTATTTGGCCTTCCTCTTTTCCTGCTGCCTTTAACTTTTCCAAGAATTATTGTATTTTCCAGAGAATTCTGCCTTCTCATGTCTTGCCCAAAGTTAGATAGCCTCAGTTTTGTCATTTTTGCCTCCAGAGATATTTCAGGCTTTATTTGCTCTAGGACCCACTTGTTCATCTTTCTGGCAGCACAGGGTATGTACAAAGTTCTCCTCTGGCATCACATTTCAAACAAATCAATTTTCTTCCTGTCAGTTTTCATCACTGTCCACCTGTACATTGAGATCAGGAATACAAACATGTGGTTGATCTTAGTCCTGGTCTCCAGTAACACATCTTTACACATGATGATCTTTTCTAATTTCTTCACCATTGCCCTTGTTTCCAACAGCTATAGCATGATTTCCAATAGGCAATGGTGCATTTTATCTCTGCGTCTGCTCAATCTGTACACAGAACATTTCATAAGGAAAGCCAGACTAGATTCAGATTAAGGAGGAGTGAAAATTGGTGGCAGAAACATCAGTAACTTAAGGTACTGTATGTAGATTACACCATCTTACTGCCAGAAAGCAGCAATGACTTGAAACAGCTTTTAGTGAAAGTAAAAGAAGAAAGTACCAAAGCAGCACTGCAGCTGAACATTAAGAAGACCAACATCATGACTGCAGAAAACTCTACTTTAACATTAAGAACAAAAAAATTGAAATAGTGAAAGATTTTGCATTTGTGCAGTCATCAATCCAAATGGAGACTGGAGCCACAAAATCAGAAGAAGACTGAGGCTCAGGCCTGGCCTGTTCAGATTTTATCCCACCTAACCAAAAGCAGTGTGGTGTAGTGGATAGAGTGATGGATTAAGACTCTGGAGAAGAGGGTTTCAAGGAGCGTGACTGGTAAAACCACTCCTTGAATATCTCACTTACCTTGAAAGCCCTATTAGGGTTGCTATAATTCAATTCTGACTTTACAGCACAGAACACACAACCAACCAGCAGCAGCAACAACCAACCCAACAAAAAAAAGTTATGGTTGTTGTGGGTTTTTTGGGCTTCTTGGCCGTGTTCTGAAAGTGGTTCTTCCTAACGTTTCGCCAGTCTCTGTGGCCGGCATCTTCAGAGGACAGCAAACTGTGCTCTGGGTAGGCTTGAGAGTGGGTGGAGTATTTGTGGCTGTGAGAAGGCTCCTTCAACCGGAAGGAGGAATGTCTGAAACTCAACAAAACCTGGCTCCCAGCTCTCAAAAACACAGAGTGCAAAAGGTCAACGAACTCTACCCAGCCACAAGGTCAGGGGATTACTGCACACAAAAGACCAGCTAATGACACCCATCAACCACAGGGACAGAGAATCTCCCCTCTTTATCAAAACAATACATCCACAACAAAACACATTAATCAACCATCTCCTGATTAGGACAATAGCCTACCTCACAAACTAGCCTTCTCACAGCCACAAATACTCCACCCACTCTCAAGCCTACCCAGAGCACAGTTTGCTGTCCTCTGAAGATGCCGGCCACAGAGACTGGCGAAACGTTAGTGTTACATAACAGCACTGATGTTACCTGTCTGTCATGGGTTTGGAGGGAAAGTTCCATCCTATGGGGAGTGGAAGGCGGGACATCAGGAGGAGGGGCTGTACTGTATAAATATGTGATGCCTGTGTGGTGAAGAGTAGATGCTGAGACAGACTGTGAGACACTGGGTTGGGACGAAGCAGCAGCTGGGGAAGAAGAAGCTGTTGTGGGAGTCTGGGTGTCTGACAGGGTACTACTGTGTGTCAGAGTACCAGCCTGAAAGGTTCAGGGGTCTGTTGGTTAGCCAGAACTGATGGGTTCAGGGTCTGTGCTTTAAGTTAAAGGTTCTAGGTGAACCAAACTGTATGCTTGTGTGTGTGAGAATAAGCCACGTTACTTTATTTTATTCACCTGATTGTTTTATTTACCCTGTTTGTATTTAAAATAAACCTTATTCTTTTATTGTTTAAAAATCCATCCCTGGTCTGTGTGACTTATTATAGGGAATGGTTGGTGGCAGCTTAGTGTAACTGTGTGACATATCCCAGTAGGTCTGGGTTTGTCACATTGATTGGTGTCCAGCGGTGGGATACGACTGGTCCAGTTGTCCAGCGGTCCAGCAAAGCCTTGGCAAGTGTGCCCAGAGCAAGGGGGATCTAGTCAGGGACAGTTTGAGGCGCGTAGGTAATCTTCTAGGTGGACCTCACGGGGAGGTGCGCTAGTAGAAGAACGTGCCAACTGGGGAGACTTAGATTAAGGTGCTCTGAGGCAGCCTAGTTTTGGCGGGAAAACGCTGAGGCAAAACTGCGTAGCAACAGTGAGCTAGCTTGCCAGCTGAGAGGCCCAGCAGAGGGGGGTAGGCTCTGACTCGATACTGTTGCAAATTTAGTGCTGAAGAACAGCAGCAATCTCTAGGAGAGCTGGTTCTGAGGCAAGAAGGAAAAAAAGTGGTCGTTTTATTTTGAGGCTTGACTTTTTAAAGCAGCCTGTTCTGAGGGGGGGGTTATGCCCTTGACTCGAAGCCAAGTAGCAGACATGAGTGAAGTGAAAGACCCCCAGATTGACCAAGGTTCTGAGGATGAATTTGGCTCAGTGCAAGGTGACAGCACAGGAGAGCAGAACCCAGAACTTAGAAAATTGATCCTAGCCCAACAGCATGAACTGAGGGTGAGGGAAATGGAGGAAAGATTAGAGAGAGAGAAAATGGCATTTGAATTAGAGCGAGAGAGAGAGAGAATGGAGAGAGAAGAAAGAATGGAGAGAGAGAAGATGGCGTTTGAATTAAGAAAACTGGAACTGATGAACCAGAACAATAATAATAATAGGGATTCTGAGGGAGGCCAACTGTCTAAGGCTGACCTGAAGAAATTCCCTGTGTACCACAAGGGAGATTGTCCTGAGGTGTTCTTTTCCTTAGTGGAAAGAGCGTTTGTGGACTTCTCAGTGAGGGAAACTGAGAAGATGACCATCATGCGGTCTTTAATCAGTGGTAGCCTGGCTGAGGTTTATGCCGAGATGCCTGAGGAATTGATGAAAGATTTTGCAGAGTTTAAAAAACTGGTGTTTGCAAGACATGGGATAAATGCAGAGCAGCTGAGACAAAGATTCAGGTCCCTCACTAAAAAACCAGAACAGACTTTTACCCAAGTGGGGGCCCAATTGGTGAGGCTGCTTGAGAAATGGCTATCGCAGGAGGGAATAGAGACCTATGAGCAGCTTAAAGACTTGATAGCCCTGGAACAGTTCTATTCAGTCCTGCAGGGGGAATTGAAATTCCAGGTGAGGGAAAGGAAACCGAAATCTGTGGCAGCAGCCGCAGAGATCGCAGATTTTATCTCCCAAATAAGAAAGCCCTTGGGTGAGGGGAAATCTGTAGGTAAACCCAAAGAAACCTACAGCAAGTACTCTCAGGGACCAGGGAAAAGCCAGCAAGGGGGAGGGGCCCATGGTGAAGGGAAGCCCTCAGGCATGAAACAAAGACCTCAGATTTTGGAGGGAAAACCAAAACAAGATGAGAGAGAATCAAAATATACCAGAAAATGTTATTTCTGTCAGGGAAAGGGTCATCTAATCTCAGAGTGTCAGAAATTAAAGCAGCTAAAGGGAATGGTGCCTCAGAATGCTAGTGGGACCAAGCCAAAAGCTGTGTTCTGTGTCCAGAAAGAGCAAAGCTCATTGTCACAGAGGGAGCCTGTTGCCATGACTACTCAGTCTGGAACAGCTACCTATGCTGATCAGGCTGAGGAAAATGGTCCTCTTGTGGAGGTAAAGCGCTGCTTGCTGATAAAAACAGATTCTCAGTTGTTTGAGACAGCAGGGGTGGACGTAGGAATACTTGACCGTCAGTATAGGGGGCTGCGGGACACTTGTTCCCAGGTAACCCTGTGCCATCCAGATATTATTCCTCGGGAGTTTATAATCCCAAATGAGAGCATAAAGGTGGCAGGGATTGAGGGGCAGATAATCTCTCTGCCAGTAGCAGAGGTACCTGTCAACTTTCAAGGCTGGAGGGGAGATTGGCGGATAGCGATTTCATCGACTCTGCCAGCAGCCGTGCTCGTGGGAAATGACCTGGCTGAACATGTGAAACGGGTGCTAGTGATTACACGCTCACAAGCCACCACAGGGACAGTTCAGGGGGGTAATGATGAGCCAGAGACGGTAGCAGAGGGGAGTTCAGAAGCTGTGGTGGAAACCTTAACCACAGACAGCAGATTTGGACAGGAGCAAAAGGCAGACGCCACTCTCCAAAAGTGTTTTGAACAGGTGACTGACGCCCAGCTAACACCTGAGACCCCAGTGAGATTTCTGGAGAAAAAGGGGATTTTATATAGAGAAACCCTGAGGAATATCTCAAAAGGGGGAGATGGGATCAGAAGTCAGCTGGTGGTACCTGAAAAGTATCGCCCCATGATCTTACAAAGGGGGCACTCTGACAT
Organism: Pogona vitticeps; assembly: GCF_051106095.1. NCBI lineage: Eukaryota > Metazoa > Chordata > Lepidosauria > Squamata > Agamidae > Pogona > Pogona vitticeps. The sequence continues at coordinate 141,217,952 of NC_135784.1, read as the reverse complement.
GTTTGCTGCACACTTAGGGGTCAACAAAACACAGCAGAGAATCACACAGAATTTCTACTGGTCTGACATAGGGAAGCAGATCAGGGAGTTCTGTAAACAATGTGATGTGTGTCAAAGGCAGGGGAATAACCGCGACAGGACCAAAGCAAAGTTGTGCCCTTTGCCTGTGATTGACACTCCGTTCAAATGCATAGGGGTGGATATTGTGGGACCTTTGCCCAAGGCCACAAAGAGGGGGAATAGGTTCATACTAACAATTGTGGACCATGCCACAAGGTATCCTGAAGCCATACCCTTGACAAACATCGAAACTAACACAGTGGCCGATGCTTTGGTGGGGTACATGTCCAGGATGGGATTTGCCTCAGAGATAATCACAGATTTGGGCACATCGTTCACGTCAAAGCTCATGAAACGCTTATGGCAAATCTGTGGAATTAAGCTCAGGGAAGCCACTGCCTATCATCCTGAAAGTGATGGGGTAACTGAGAAGTTCAATGGGACTCTAATGCGCATGATTAGGGCTTTCTTGGCAGAGAATCCAAACAATTGGGACCAGAAGCTGCAATCCCTTTTGGTTGCTTATCGATCAGTGCCACAAGCCAGTACCGGGTTCAGTCCATTTGAACTTTTATTTGGGAAAGGGGTGAAGGGGCCCCTTGATTTGATCGAGCAGGGTTGGGGGCAGATCGCCCAGGGTGACCCACAAGACGTTGTGACTTACATAGACACCTTGATGAATGACCTAAGGAGAAACCTAGAGCTATCAGCAGAGACCCTGCCAGCTCAAAAGGTCAGAAAGAAAGCTTGGGATGACCAGGAAGGCAGGGAGAGGCGCTTTAACCCAGGGGAGGAAGTGCTTTGGCCTAGGCTCTGCAGAGAGAGCAAACTGCAGCTGGGTATCCCAGAAAGAAAATACTTGGGTCACAAGGTAGGGGGAGGAGTGATAAAACCCCTGGAGGCCAAAATAGAAGCTGTTCGTGATTGGCCTAGACCCAACACCAAGAAAAAAGTCAAATCATTTCTTGGGTTGGTGGGCTACTACAGAAAGTTCATCCCGAGGTTTGGCGAGATTGCGGCTCCGCTGACCGATCTGACGAGGAAGAAGACTGATGACAGCATCCCGTGGACCAGCGACTGTGAGGCGGCGTTCCAGAGGTTGAAGGAGGCGTTAATCAACTATCCTGTCCTGCGTGCTCCAGACTTCGACCGGGAGTTCATCATCTACACCGATGCGTCTAACAGCGGGGTAGGAGCAGTTCTGTGCCAAGAGGATGAGAATGGTGACCAGCATCCAGTGTCCTACCTGAGTAGGAAACTTCAAAAAGGTGAGAGACATTTGGCAACCGTGGAGAAGGAGTGTTTGGCCATAGTCTACGCGATCCAGAAGGCCAAGCCTTACATCTGGGGAAGACATTTTATTCTGTGTACTGACCATTCACCATTGCAATGGTTAAAGACAATGAAAACCCACAATAGCAAACTTATGAGGTGGGCTTTGAACTTACAGGACTATGACTTTGAAGTGAAGGTGGTCAGAGGGTCAGTGAACTGTGTTGCTGACGCCTTATCAAGAAGACCTGAAGACTGAAGACGGCGAAAGAACATGGACTATATGTATATAATGAAGACAAAAAGTTAAAATGTACCTGGTTTTAAATTGGTTGGTATTAATAAAGGTAAATTGATGTACTGTATATGGTAAAATGTTTAAATGCATATTTGCTATGGTTAACTTGGAGTGTAAGTATATGTAAGTATTATATGGTATGTATAAATGTTGTTGTGTATTTTATGCAGGTTGTTTTTTTGGTGAAAAGCACTTTTAGCTTTCCCCCTACAAAACAACTTTTAAAGAGGGGAGGTGTTACATAACAGCACTGATGTTACCTGTCTGTCATGGGTTTGGAGGGAAAGTTCCATCCTATGGGGAGTGGAAGGCGGGACATCAGGAGGAGGGGCTGTACTGTATAAATATGTGATGCCTGTGTGGTGAAGAGTAGATGCTGAGACAGACTGTGAGACACTGGGTTGGGACGAAGCAGCAGCTGGGGAAGAAGAAGCTGTTGTGGGAGTCTGGGTGTCTGACAGGGTACTACTGTGTGTCAGAGTACCAGCCTGAAAGGTTCAGGGGTCTGTTGGTTAGCCAGAACTGATGGGTTCAGGGTCTGTGCTTTAAGTTAAAGGTTCTAGGTGAACCAAACTGTATGCTTGTGTGTGTGAGAATAAGCCACGTTACTTTATTTTATTCACCTGATTGTTTTATTTACCCTGTTTGTATTTAAAATAAACCTTATTCTTTTATTGTTTAAAAATCCATCCCTGGTCTGTGTGACTTATTATAGGGAATGGTTGGTGGCAGCTTAGTGTAACTGTGTGACATATCCCAGTAGGTCTGGGTTTGTCACAGTTAGGAAGAACCACTTTCAGAAAACGGCCAAGAAGCCCGAAAAACCCACAACAACCATTAGATCCCGGCCATGAAAGCCTCCGCGGATACAAAAAAAGTTACTTTGGCAGATACAACTTACTTTCACTGGAGTGCTCCTGTATGCCTGTCTGAACCATGAACAGTCAGAGTCCTTTCCATGCTTAACTTTTAAAAATGTCAATAACCATAGAAACACCGCATCTCATGGATGAAAATCATTTGAAGTTAGAAGAAAAAAGTACAGTACTGTAGCTGCTTCTGTGGATATCCCTATACTGTATTGTTATGCCAATATTGGGCCACCAGGTGGCACTGTACAGCTTTGTATTAGGAAAGCCGTAGCCATCCCCTGTTGTGTTCTCAGCTGGTCATGCCCATATAGGCTATAATTACACTGAATGACCTGAAGCCACCAGTGAGGGACAGAACAATTGGTGCAGTGCCTGCTGTTTAGGAATGGGGAGATCTGCCCACGTAAAGCGTCTTTCACCCAGCATGATGTCAAGCCGTGAAACATAACAATCAGTGTTACGTGTTTGTTTCCAACAAGTTTGAGGTAGCCAAAAAGGGCTGAAGAAAGCAGCTTAGACAAATGAGGGGCTTGTTTGAGTCCAGATACTCCATGGCAAGGCAGGGTGGATGGTCCAAGTCAAGACCAAAAGGCATCACCAGGCTACTTGGGGTCCCCAAGCTGGGACAAGAGGTAGAGAGATTCAGAATTCTTGAAGGAGTTCTGCAAAAGCTAAGTAGGAGGACCCCGAAGATTGGGATGGAAGAGATGCACCCATCGTACTATTCCAGGATGAGTTGAGTGGGGAAGGCAAAATATTGCCCCTGAACTCCCAGAACCTATCCCAGCCCTGGAGAGTCATGTTGGCTTTGACTTCGACTCAGGATCTTTTGGCTTCCCAAGTGTAGGAGGTCCACAGCGAGGATGAGGAATTTCTCAAGACCCATTCCTACCACTTGAACGAGCCTTGCTTAGCTGGCACCTTTGCACGACCTTTTTGTCAAGCATGGCACACTGAGTCTTAATTAGACATCTGTACAATAACACTGACCTGCAGTTTCCACCTTATGGACCAAGCTGGTTGCCTGGGAGATCCACGCTCAGTTTTTCTCTTGCTTTTTGCCCATGAGGCTTATGCTGCCTGATGATATCTGCCCTGAAGTGTGTTTCCCAAACTTCAGCATATTCTTTGTGCTGATCTAAGATGGACCTGCTCACCTCTGAAATCAGGCTTAGCATCAGATGTCTTTAAAGGCAAGCAATTGTAAGCTTGAAGCTGGGTCAGTAAGTGTTCCATAGGAGGCAGAAACCCAGGCTATGATTTTAAGGAGCCAAGGGGTCATAGGCTCTTTGTTATAGGAGCTGGATGGTACATAGACTCTTTGGAGAAATCCATTGGGGGCAGTTCATGCATTTGGCCAAGAGTTTGGAAAAGATAACTATTTTTGGACTGTATCTCCTGAATCTACCATCCATCCAGCACAGTTAGTTGCCAGGCTGTTTGGGGAGTAACTGTTTGACTCAATGATAACACATAACACTTTCTCTCTCAAATAATGAATTTAACACGTAATTAGAAATAGACCTCCCAAAAGTGATAAAAGACACCTTTCCTTGCCTCCATTGTGCTGCTTTTCAGCTGCTTAGCTTTGTGCTTCGTCACTGGAAGGCAAATGGAAACTCACTTTGCAAGTCTGATTGCTGAGATATGCATCACGGAAGGGAGGGGAGAGAATGCTTTGATCCCAGGGAATACACATTTCCCTTCGTATTTAGTTTGAAACTCATCAACCCATCAATTTCCCATACATTTATATACTACTTGTCAGTGTAACATATTAGGTGCTTTACCATGCAGTGATAAAAACTAAAAGCAACAATAAAGGCATAATCAAACAATAACAAAGCATCATAAAGGAATAGCATTAAAAAACAATTCATCATAGGGTGGAGAGCCTGGGTAAAGAACAAGGCTTTTGTTCGGGACTGAAAAAGGCAGCAGAACTCAACCTCCTTGGAGAGAGGATTCCCTGAGCTGGACTCCACTTCCTGGATGCCTTACCGGAGGCCCTGTGGCTCAGCAAAAGGTGCACAACCACCTTCAGGGCAGGGTCTACAGACTGGGCAGGAGCACGTGCATTCACAAGAGCTGTGCACTTTTTCTTTGGAGGGAGGAGGGATTGTAGCAATTGAATTAATAGTACAGATTTACGGACAACTTGCAAACAGCCCACATGTTATTAGAACTTGGGCATGTTAATATGTTAATGTAACTACCATGCCAGAGCTAGGAAAAGTTATATCTTTTAGACTCTTATCTCCCATGGCCAATCTGGCTGGTGGGACTGGGAGCTGCAACCCCCAAAAAAAGCACACTTTTGCCAAATTCTGCAAGGATGTTGTGTAGATTTCTGAAGCCATTCCCCCAAGAGTGCCCTGGGACCCGTGTTGCTGTTGGCTCTGAAAATATACTTCCTGGCTCCATAGAAGCCCACAGAGCACCTGACATGCTCAAGAGTTCTCGGATACAGTCTTCTACTTCTTATTCTTTCTTTACTGGGCGTTTTTTTTCCCCCTCTGCCTGCCTGTTTCGGCTGTATTGAATCTCTGCTGGCGCGCTGGCTGGCACTGCTCAGGCTCTGTGCTTAGCCAGCCAGCCAGCCAAGGGGTATCTCCCATTCAAGGTTATGCCCCGGCAAGCAGGAAGGCCCTGACTCAGCAGCAGTTCCGCTTTTGCTCCCCTCCGGTTGCCTTGCAGCTCGGAAGGATATTTCTGACAACTTCTCTTCTATTTATAATATTTATGATCTTTATATCCTGCCCTTCCTTGAAGGAGATCAGAGCAGCTGCATAGAAAGGGGCGCATGTGGTCGAGAGAGGCTAGTCTGCTCGAAGGCCACTCAGAAACCCTCACTGCATGCAGCTCAGCAAAGAGCCTGGTTCAGGATCAACCCTCCCTCCCCCCCCACTCCCCCTCCAATCCAGAACTAGCAGGAGAATGTCAGGAGTTGCCTTGCCTGCCGTGAGTGACTCAGATGACATGATTAAGTCGCCCACTTATCCTCAAGATAAAGAATAGCAATAAAGGCATCAGGTATAGTTGTGACCCCGTGCCAGCCCATTTTCCAACAGAAGCCGACACACAAGTGAGAACAAATAGATACCTGGTCATTAGCTGTCTGCAAAGCCTAATTTCTCCTTTTTTCATCCACAAGGGCCAGTGAGACAGCTCTCTGAAGGAATGAGTGTGCGTCCAATAACAACAATTCAAGTCACTTACCTTGGAAATGCCCCCTCCTTTCAAAAGGCCCACCTGAAATTTCCAACACCTTCCTCTTTTCTCCTTACCTGCTCCACCCTTCCCCTCCCTCCTTGATTCAGCAGCACCAGGGCTGGGGAACCCGGGGCCCTCCAGAAGTTGTGGGACTCCAGGATCCACCGACCTTAGTTATCCTGGCTGATAGGCAGGAATGCTGGGAGTTGGAGTCTCACAACAGGTGAGACCTACATGCCTATAGCACTTTTAATTGTCCTCGGGATCCAGTACAGTAATGGAGCAAGAGTTGCCCACTGACAAAGACTTCCATGGGTCACTGCTTCACTTTATAGTAGATGAACTCATTTCCGGCCAAAGGTCAGGTCCATAGAAGATTGGAACCACTAATCATTATTAAAAGGTGCCTTTTTGGGGTTCCTTCATCCCAAGGAACAGCTTGGAAAGAAACTGTGGACCAAACCTCCTGGATCTGGTGGTCTCTACACATGTTGATGGGTATTGTAATCCAGTACTTCAGGAAGGCCCCTACACAGATTGCTGCCTTGTTGTGGCGAAGGGGCTTGAGTAATTCAGAGAAGCTACAGGCTGTGCCGTGCAGGGCCACCCAAGATGGACAGGTCATAGTGGAGAGTTCCGACTACACGCAATCCACCTGGAGTGAGAATTGGCAATGCCACTCCAGTATCTTTGCCAAGAAAACTCCATGAACAAAAACAAAAGGCTAAAAGATATGATGCTGGAAGATGAGCCATTCAGGTCAGAAGGCATCCAACATGGTACTAAGGAAGAGCGGAGTGGTTAGGCCAATACAGAAAGGATGCTCAGCTGCAGACGTGCCTGGAAGTGAAAGGAAAGTCCAATGCTGCAAAGAAAAATACTGCATAGGAACCTGGAATGTAAGATCTATGAACCTTGGGAAGCAGGATGTGGTCAAACAGGAGATGGCAATAATAAACATTGACATCCCAGACGTCAGTGAACTAAAATGGACCAATTCAATTCAGACAATTATCATATCCACTATTGTGCGCAAGGATCCCATAGAAGAAGTAGAGTAGCCCTCATAGTCAACAAAAGAGTGGGAAAAGCTGTACTGGGATATAATCTCAAAAGTGATAGAAAGATTTTAATACAAATCCAAGGCAGACCTTTCAACATCACAGTAATCCAAGTTTATGCACCAACCACCAATGCTGAAGAGACTGAAATTGACCATTTCTATGAAGACTTACAACATCTTCCAGAACTGACACCAAAGAAAGCTGTTCTTCTCATTATAGGGTCCTGAAATGCTAAAGTAGGGAGTCAAGAGATAAAAGGAACAACAGGTAACTTTGGCCTTGGAGTTCAAAATGAAGCAGGGCAAAGGCTAAAAGAGTTTTGTCAAGAGAATAAGCTGGTCATCACAAACACTCTTTTCCAACAACACAAGAGGCGACTCTATACATGGAAATCACCAGATGGGCAATATCGAAATCAGATTGATTATATTCTCTGCAGCCAAAGATGGAGAAGCTTTACACAGTCAGCAAAAATAAAACCTGGAGCTGACTGCGGCTCTTATCATCAGCTTCTCATAGCAAAATTCAAGGTTAGACTCAAGAGAGTAGGAAAAACCACTGGGCCACTCAGGTATAATCTAAACCAAATCCCTTATGAATACACAGTGGAAGTAAAGAACAGATTTAAGGAACTAGATTTGGTGGACAGAGTGCCTGAAGAACTTTGGATAGAGGCTCGCAACATTGTACAGGAGGCAGCAACAAAAACCATCCCAAAGAAAAGGAAATGCAAGAAAGCAAAGGGCTGTCCAACGAGGCCTTACAAATAGCAGAGTAGAAAAGGAAAACAAAATGCAAGGGAGATAGGGAAAGTTACAGAAAACTGAATGCAGACTGTGACAACCCCAGACCTACTGGGATATGCCACAGTTTCACTAAGCTGCCACCAACCATTCCCTGTAAGGAGTCACACAGACCAGGAATGGATTTTTAACCAATAAAGGAATAAGGTTTATTTAAATAACACACAGGGAAAATAAAATGATCAAGTGGATAAGATACAGTAACATGGCTTAGTCTCAATCATACATACACCAGTTTGGTTCACACAGAACGCATTTAACTAAAGCACAGACCCTGAACCTATCAGTTCTGGCTAACCCTACAGACACCTGAACCTATCAGGTTGGTACTGACTGACACACAGTAGTACCCTGTCTGACACACAGACTCCCACTCAAGCTTCTTCTCTCAGCTCTTCTCCTCCAGCTTCTCTAACTTCTCCACACAAACTCCACATATATATACAGTACAGCCCCTCCTCCTGATGTCCCGCCTTCCACTCCCCATAGGATGGAACTTTCCCTCCAAACCCATGACAGACAGGTAACATCAGTGCTGTATGTAACACCTCCCCTCTTTATAAGTTGTTTTGTAGGGGGAAAGCTAAGGTGCTTTTCTCCAAAAAACAACCTGGATCCAAAACATACAAAAACAATTATACATTAACATACAATACCATACTTACTTATACTTACACTAGGATAACCATATCAATTAGGCATTTAAACATTTACCATTTACAATACATCAAGTTACCTTTATTGATACAAACCAATCATGTTTAATACACAGGTACATTTAACTTTTTTTTTTCCCATTTTTTTATTTTTTACTTTATATACACATATCCAAACATAGACATATATATACACACATATGCCTAAATCTTTATCTACAAACGATACATACTGTAGAGCTTAGCCTTGAAGCCTTTTGTATAATAACACATTTCTTTCAGCAGTGTCTTCTCCTCATTATTCCTTTTGGTCATTTTCTGTTTATTACAAAGTTTTTGCTTTCCACCATTCGTAGAACATATTCCAGCTTTCATAGTAAGTTGACTTTTCTTGCCCTTTTAGTCTCTTTGTAAGTCTATCCATTTCAGCGCACTCTAATATTTTTTTGATAATGACTTCGTCTTTTGGTGGGTCTCCCTCCTTCCATACTTGTGCCCATGCTAATCTAGCAGCTGTAAGGACATGTGATATTAAGTAATAACTTTGCTTATTTATATTATTTGGTATTAGTCCCAATAAAAAAGTTTCTGGCTTAAATTGTATTTCTTGTTTAGTCATTTGTTTGATCCATGTATACAGTTTGACCCAGTATTTCTTTGCAATATCACATGTCCACCATGTGTGGTAATAGGTTCCTTCTTGGTTTTTACATTTCCAGCACTTATTCGAAATATTGGCAGAAATTTTTGCAAGTCTGGATGGAGGGAGATGCCATCTATAAAACATTTTATACAAATTTTCCTTATATGATGTTGCTAATGTTAATTTAAGATTTTTAGTCCACATTTGTTGCCATTTCTCAAGTTCAATACTATATCCCAAATTTTTTGACCATTTTACCATTGTTTCCTTAACCTCCTCATCTTGAGTGTCCCATTGCAATAAAAACTTATATGCTTTCTGAGTTTGTTGTTTTTCTGTAGTGAGTAATATTTTATCAAGTGCTGTGTATTCGCTATAAAATCCTCCTGTTTTTTTATCCTGATTATAGATCGATTGCAGTTGTAGTTGGGGCCACCATGAAAGAGTCAGTCCTTGACTCTCTAGTTGATCTTTTGTCTTTAACAGTCCTTCCTTATTTAGGAGCTCGTTATATGTCGTTATTTTCTCAAATTTCAATAGGTTTGGGTGCGTGAATGCTTCCATCGGTGAGATCCACCTAGGAGTTTTCATATACATTTAACTTTTTGTCATCAAAATATATACATAGTCCATGTTTCTTTCGCCGTCTTCATTCTTCAGGTCTTCTTGACAAGGCGTCAGCAACACAGTTCACTGACCCTCTGACCACCTTCACTTCAAAGTCATAGTCTTGCAGGTTTAAAGCCCACCTCATAAGTTTGCTATTGTGGGTTTTCATTGTCTTTAACCATTGCAGTGGTGAATGGTCAGTGCACAGAATAAAATGTCTTCCCCAGATGTAAGGCTTGGCCTTCTGGATCGCGTAGACTATGGCCAGGCACTCCTTCTCCACGGTTGCCAGATGTCTCTCACCTTTCTGGAGTTTCCTACTCAGGTAGGACACTGGATGCTGGTCACCATTCTCATCCTCCTGGCAAAGAACTGCTCCTGCCCCGCTGTTAGACGCATCGGTGTAGATGATGAACTCCCGGTCGAAGTCTGGAGCACGCAGCACTGGATAGTTGATGAGGGCCTCCTTCAACCTCTGGAACGCCTCCTCACAGTCGCTGGTCCACGGGATGCGGTCATCAGTCTTCTTCCTCGTCAAATCGGTCAGCGGAGCCGCAATCTCGCTAAACCTCGGGATGAACTTTCTGTAGTAGCCCACCAACCCAAGAAATGATTTGACCTTTTTCTTGGTGTTGGGTCTAGGCCAATCACAAACTGCTTCTATCTTGGCCTCTAGGGGTTTTATCACTCCTCCCCCTACCATGTGACCCAAATATTTTATTTCTGGGCTACCCAGCTGACACTTGCTCGCCTTTACTGTTAGCCCTGCTGCACTTAACCTCTGCAGCACTAACTCCAGGTGTTTCAGGTGATCTTCCCAGGTATTGCTGAAGATCCCTATGTCGTCAATGTAGGCCACAGTAAAGTCACTGAGCCCTGCTAAGGTCTGGTCCATCAGCCTTTGGAATGTGGCTGGTGCATTTCTGAGACCAAAGCTCAGGACTCTAAACTCATAGAGACCAAAAGGGCTGCAAAAGGCGGTCTTTTCTTGATCCCTGGGATCAATTCTTAATTGCCAATATCCCTTTACCAGGTCCAATGAGGAAATGAACCGACAACCCCCTATGGTTTCAATCAGGTTGTCTAGCCTGGGCATTGGGTAGGCATCAGGAGTGAACAATGTGACAAACCCAGACCTACTGGGATATGTCACACAGTTACACTAAGCTGCCACCAACCATTCCCTATAAGAAGTCACACAGACCAGGGATGGATTTTTAAACAATAAAAAGAATAAGGTTTATTTAAATACACACAGGGAAAATAAAACAATCAGGTGAATAAACTAAAGTAACGTGGCTTAGTTTCACTCATACATACACACAGTTTGGTTCACACAGAACCTTAACTTAAAGCACAGACCCTGAACCTATCAGTTCTGGCTAACCCACAGACACCTGAACCTATCAGGTTGGTACTCTGACACACAGTAGTACCCTGTCTGACACACAGACTCCCACAACAGCTTCTTCTTCCCAGCTGCTGCTTCGTCACATCCCAGTGTCTCTCAGTGTCTCCTTGTGTGTGTTCCTCTCACCACCCAGGCATCACATATTTATACAGTACAGCCCCTCCTCCTGATGTCCCGCCTTCCACTCTCCATAGGATGGAACTTTCCCTCCAAACCCATGACAGACAGGTAACATCAGTGCTGTATGTAACACCTCCCCTCTTTATAAGTTGTTTTGTAGGGGGAAAGCTAAAAGTGCTTTTCACCAAAAAACAACCTGGATAACACACACAACAACAGTTATACATACCTTATTATACTTACTCATACTTACATTCTAAGTTAACCATAGCAATTAGGCATTTTAAACATTTACCATATACATTACATCAATTTACCTTTATTCATACAAACCAATTCAAAAACAGGTACATTTTACTTTTTGTCATCAATATATACATATAGTCCATGTTCTTTCGCCGTCTTCATTCTTCAGGTCTTCTTGATAAGGCGTCAGCAACACAGTTCACTGACCCTCTGACCACTTTCACTTCAAAGTCATAGTCCTGTAGGTTTAAAGCCCACCTCATAAGTTTGCTATTGTGGGTTTTCATTGTCTTTAACCATTGCAATGGTGAATGGTCAGTACACAGAATAAAATGTCTTCCCCAGATGTAAGGCTTGGCCTTCTGGATCGCGTAGACTATGGCCAAACACTCCTTCTCCACGGTTGCCAAATGTCTCTCACCTTTTTGAAGTTTCCTACTCAGGTAGGACACTGGATGCTGGTCATCATTCTCATCCTCCTGGCACAGAACTGCTCCTACCCCGCTGTTAGACGCATCGGTGTAGATGATGAACTCCCGGTCGAAGTCTGGAGCACGCAGGACAGGATAGTTGATTAACGCCTCCTTCAACCTCTGGAACGCCGCCTCACAGTCGCTGGTCCACGGGATGCGGTCATCAGCCTTCTTCCTCGTCAGATCGGTCAGCGGAGCCGCAATCTCGCTAAACCTCGGGATGAACTTCCTGTAGTAGCCCACCAACCCAAGAAATGATTTGACTTTTTTCTTGGTATTGGGTCTAGGCCAATCACGAACTGCTTCTATTTTGGCCTCCAGGGGTTTTATCATTCCTCCCCCTACCATGTGACCCAAGTATTTTATTTCTGGGCTACCCAGCTGACACTTGCTGGCCTTTACTGTTAGCCCTGCTGCACTTAACCTCTGCAGCACTACCTCCAGGTGTATCAGGTGATCTTCCCAGGTATTACTGAAGATCCCTATGTCGTCAATGTAGGCCACTGTAAAGTCACTGAGCCCTGCCAAGGTCTGGTCCATCAGCCTTTGGAATGTGGCTGGTGCATTTCTGAGACCAAAGCTCAGGACTCGAAACTCATAGAGACCAAAAGGGCTGCAAAAGGCAGTCTTTTCTTGATCCCTGGGATCAATTCTTAATTGCCAATATCCCTTTACCAGGTCCAATGATGAGATGAACCGACAACCCCCTATGGTTTCAATCAGGTTGTCTAGCCTGGGCATTGGGTAGGCATCAGGAGTGGTTACACGGTTTAATTTCCTGTAATCAACACAAAACCTAATGCTCCCATCAGGCTTGTCCACAAGGACTATCGGAGAGGACCAAGGACTAGAAGATGGGACTATTATGTTCTCCCTCAGCATCTCGTCCAGCTCCTTCCGCACCTTGTCCCTATAGGGTCCCGTTACTCGGTATGGGGATACTGCCTGCGGGGGTGCATCCCCTGTGTGGATCCGATGCATCACTCCCTTCACTATCCCCGGCTTGTTGGAAAACACCTGTTGATATTTACTAAGCAGCATTTTTAGTTCTTGCTGCTGGTCTTGGGTGAGTGCAGGACTGATCTTTACCTCCTCTGGGTTGTATTTTACTTCCCCTCTACCCTCCCAGAAGGGTAATTCAGCTTCCTCACTCTCAGCTGCTTTTATCGCGAATAAAACCCTCTGTTCCCCTCTGTAGTAGGGTTTTAGGGCATTCACATGAACCACCCTCCTTGCTTGGTTCTCCTCCTGCTCTATTAGGTAGTTCAGGTCTGACATCTTGGAAATGACTCTATATGGTCCTGCCCATTTGAGCTGCAGTTTATTCTCTCTGCAGGGCCTAAGCCAAAGCACTTCCTCCCCTGGGTCAAAGCGCCTCTCTCTAGCTTTGTGGTCATACCATGTTTTCTGTCTGACCTTCTGAGCTTGCAGGTTTTCTGCTGCCAGCTCTAGATTTCTCCTTAGGTCATTCATCAAGGTGTCTATGTATGTCACAACGTCTTGTGGGTCATCCTGGGTGATCTGCTCCCAATTTTGTTTGATCAAATCAAGGGGCCCTTTCACCCTTCTCCCAAATAAAAGTTCAAATGGACTGAACCCGGTACTGGCTTGTGGCACTGATCGATAAGCAAACAAAAGGGATTGCAGCTTCTGGTCCCAATTGTTTGGATTCTCTGCCAAGTAAGCCCTAATCATGCGCATTAGAGTCCCATTGAACTTCTCAGTTAACCCATTACTTTCAGGGTGATAGGCAGTGGTTTCCTTGTGCTTAATTCCACAGATTTGCCATAAGCGTTTCATGAGCTTCGATGTGAACGATGCGCCCAAATCTGTGATTATCTCTGAGGCAAATCCCATCCTGGACATATACCCCACCAAAGCATCGGCCACTGTGTTAGTTTCAATGTTAGACAAGGGTATGGCTTCAGGATACCTTGTGGCATGGTCCACAATTGTTAGAATGAACCTGTTCCCCCTCTTTGTGGCCTTGGGCAAAGGTCCCACAATATCCACCCCTATGCATTTGAACGGAGTGTCAATCACAGGCAAAGGGCACAACTTTGCTTTGGTCCTGTCGCGGTTATTCCCCTGCCTTTGACACACATCACATTGCTTACAGAACTCCCTGATCTGCTTCCCTATGTCAGGCCAGTAGAAATTCTGTGTGATTCTCTGTTGTGTTTTGTTCACCCCTAAGTGTGCAGCAAACATGTCAGAGTGCCCCCTTTGTAAGATCATGGGGCGATACTTTTCAGGTACCACCAGCTGACTTCTGATCCCATCTCCCCCTTTTGAGATATTCCTCAGGGTTTCTCTATATAAAATCCCCTTTTTCTCCAGAAATCTCACTGGGGTTTCAGGTGTTAGCTGGGCGTCAGTCACCTGTTCAAAACACTTTTGGAGAGTGGCGTCTGCCTTTTGCTCCTGTCCAAATCGGCTGTCTGTGGTCAAGGTTTCCACCACAGCTTCTGAACTCCCCTCTGCTTCCGTCTCTGGCTCATCATTACCCCCCTGAACTGTCCCTGTGGTGGCTTGTGAGCGTGTAATCACTAGCACCCGTTTCACATGTTCAGCCAGGTCATTTCCCACGAGCACGGCTGCTGGCAGAGTCGATGAAATCGCTAGCCTCCAAACTCCCCTCCAGCCTTGAAAGTTGACAGGTACCTCTGCTACTGGCAGAGAGATTACCTGCCCCTCAATCCCTGCCACCTTCATGCTCTCATTTGGGATTATAAACTCCCTAGGGATGATATCTGGATGGCACAGGGTTACCTGGGAACAAGTGTCCCGCAGCCCCCTATACTGACGGTCAAGTATTCCTACGTCCACTCCTGCTGTCTCAAACAACTGAGAATCTGTTTTTATCAGCAAGCAGCGCTTTACCTCCACAAGAGGACCATTTTCCTCAGCCTGATCAGCAGAGGTAGCTGTTCCAGACTGAGTAGCCATGGCAACAGGCTCCCTCAGTGACACTGAGCCTTGCTCTTTCTGGACACAGAACACAGCTTTTGGCTTGGTCCCACTAGAATTCTGAGGCACCATTCCTTTTAGCTGCTTTAATTTCTCACACTCTGAGATTAGATGACCCTTTCCCTGACAGAAATAACATTTTCTGGTGTATTTTGATTCTCTCTCATCTTGTTTTGGTTTTCCCTCCAAAATCTGAGGTCTTGGTTTCATGTCTGAGGGCTTCCCTTCACCATGGGCCCCTCCCCCTTGCTGGCTTTTCCCTGGTCCCTGAGAGTACTTGCTGTAGGTTTCTTTGGGTTTACCTACAGATTTCCCCTCACCCAAGGGCTTTCTTATTTGGGAAATAAAATCTGCGATCTCTGCGGCTGCTGCCACAGATTTCGGTTTCCTTTCCCTCACCTGGAATTTCAATTCCCCATGCAGGACTGAATAGAACTGTTCCAGTGCTATCAAATCTTTAAGCTGCTCATAGGTCTCTGTTCCCTCCTGCGATAGCCATTTCTCAAGCAGCCTCACCAATTGGGCCCCCACTTGGGTAAAAGTCTGTTCTGGTTTCTTGGTGAGGGACCTGAATCTTTGTCTCAGCTGCTCTGCATTTATCCCATGTCTGGCAAACACCAGTTTTTTAAACTCTGCAAAATCTTTCATCAGTTCCTCAGGCATCTCGGCATAAACCTCAGCCAGGCTACCACTGATTAAAGACCGCATGATGGTCATCTTCTCAGTTTCCCTCACTGAGAAGTCCACAAACGCTCTTTCCACTAAGGAAAAGAACACCTCAGGACAATCTCCCTTGTGGTACACAGGGAATTTCTTCAGGTCAGCTTTAGACAGTTGGCCTCCCTCAGAATCCCTATTGTTATTATTGTTCTGGTTCATCATTTCCAGTTTTCTTAATTCAAACGCCATCCTTTCTCTCTCCAATCTTTCCTCCCTCTCCATTCTCTCTCTCTCTAATTCAAATTGCCGCTGTTTCTCTCTTTCCCTTTCCTCCACTTCAAATTGCCTCATCCTCAGTTCATGCTGTTGGGCTATGAGCAATTTTCTGAGTTCTGGGTCTTGCTCTCCTGTGCTGTCACCTTGCACTGAGCCAAATTCCTCCTCAGAACCTTGGTCAATCTGGGGGTCTTTCACTTCACTCATGTCTGCTACTTGGCTTCGAGTCAAGGGCATAATCCCCCCTCAGAACAGGCTGCTTTAAAAAGTCAAGCCTCAAAATAAAACGACCACTTTTTTCCTCTTGCCTCAGAACCAGCTTTCCTGTAGAGATTGCTGCTGTTCTTCAGCACTAACTTGTAACAGTATCGAGTCAGAGCCTACCCCCCTCTGCTGGGCCTCTCAGCTGGCAAGCTAGCTCACTGTTACTATGCAGTTTTGCCTCAGCTTTTTCCCGCCAAAACTAGGCTGCCTCAGAGCACCTTAATCTAAGTCTCCCCAGTTGGCACGTTCTTCTACTAGCGCACCTCCCCGTGAGGTACACCTAGAAGATTACCTACGCGCCTCAGACTGTCCCTGACTAGACCCCCCTTGCTCTGGGCACACTTGCCAAGGCTTTGCTGGACCGCTGGACAACTGGACCAGTCGTATCCCACACGCTGGACACCAAACAATGTGACAAACCCAGACCTACTGGGATCTGTCACACAGTTACACTAAGCTGCCACCAACCATTCCCTATAAGAAGTCACACAGACCAGGGATGGATTTTTAAACAATAAAAAGAATAAGGTTTATTTAAATACACACAGGGAAAATAAAACAATCAGGTGAATAAACTAAAGTAACGTGGCTTAGTTTCACTCATACATACACACAGTTTGGTTCACACAGAACCTTAACTTAAAGCACAGACCCTGAACCTATCAGTTCTGGCTAACCCACAGACACCTGAACCTATCAGGTTGGTACTCTGACACACAGTAGTACCCTGTCTGACACACAGACTCCCACAACAGCTTCTTCTTCCCAGCTGCTGCTTCGTCACATCCCAGTGTCTCTCAGTGTCTCCTTGTGTGTGTTCCTCTCACCACCCAGGCATCACATATTTATACAGTACAGCCCCTCCTCCTGATGTCCCGCCTTCCACTCTCCATAGGATGGAACTTTCCCTCCAAACCCATGACAGACAGGTAACATCAGTGCTGTATGTAACAGTTACGCGGTTTAATTTCCTGTAATCTACACAAAACCTAATGCTCCCATCAGGCTTGTCCACTAGGACTATCGGAGAGGACCAAGGACTAGAAGAGGGGACGATTATGTTCTCCCTAAGCATCTCGTCCAGCTCCTTCCGCACCTTGTCCCTATAGGGTCCCGTTACTTGGTATGGGGATACTGCTTGCGGGGGTGCATCCCCTGTGTGGATCCGATGCATCACTCCCTTCACTATCCCCGGCTTATTGGAAAACACCTTTTTATATTTGATGAGCAGCATTTTTAGCTCTTGCTGCTGGTCTTGGGTGAGTGCAGGACTGATCTTTACCTCATCTGGGTTGTATTTTACTTCCCCTCTACCCTCCCAGAAGGGTAATTCAGCTTCCTCACTCTCAGCTGCTTTTATCGCAAATAAAACTCTCTGTTCCCCTCTGTAGTAGGGTTTTAGGGCATTCACATGAACCACCCTCCTTGCTTGGTTCTCCTCCTGCTCTATAAGGTAGTTCAGGTCTGACATCTTGGAAATGATCCTATATGGTCCTGCCCATTTGAGCTGCAGTTTGTTCTCTCTGCAGGGCCTAAGCCAAAGCACTTCCTCCCCTGGGTCAAAGTGCCTCTCTCTGGCTTTGTGGTCATACCATGTTTTCTGTCTGACCTTCTGAGCTTGCAGGTTTTCTGCTGCTAGCTCTAGGTTTCTCTTTAGGTCATTCATCAAGGTGTCTATGTATGTCACAACGTCTTGTGGGTCATCTTGGGCGATCTGCTCCCAATTTTGTTTGATCAAATCAAGGGGCCCTTTCACCCTTCTCCCAAATAAAAGTTCAAACGGACTGAACCCGGTACTGGCTTGTGGCACTGATCGATAAGCAAACAAAAGGGATTGCAGCTTCTGGTCCCAATTGTTTGGATTCTCTGCCAAGTAAGCCCTAATCATGCGCATTAGAGTCCCATTGAACTTTTCCGTTAACCCATTACTTTCAGGGTGATAGGCAGTGGTTTCCTTGTGCTTAATTCCACAGATTTGCCATAACCGTTTCATGAGCTTCGATGTAAATGATGCTCCCAAATCTGTGATTATTTCTGAGGCAAATCCCATCCTGGACATATACCCCACCAAGGCATCTGCCACTGTGTTAGTTTCAATGTTAGTCAAGGGTATGGCTTCAGGGTACCTCGTGGCATGGTCCACAATGGTGAGAATGAACCTGTTCCCCCTCTTTGTGGGCTTGGGCAAAGGTCCCACAATATCCACCCCTATACATTTGAACGGAGTGTCAATCACAGGCAAAGGGCACAACTTTGCTTTGGTCCTGTCACGATTATTCCCCTGCCGCTGACACACATCACATTTTTTTACAGAACTCCCTGATCTGCTTCCCTATGTCAGGCCAGTAAAAATTCTGTGTGATTCTCTGCTGTGTCTTGTTCACCCCTAAGTGCGCAGCAAACATGTCAGAGTGCCCCCTTTGTAAGATCATGGGGCGATACTTTTCAGGTACCACTAGCTGACTTCTGATCCCATCTCCCCCTTTTGAGATAGTCCTCAGGGTCTCTCTATATAAAATCCCCTTTTTCTCTAGAAATCTCACTGGGGTTTCAGGTGTTAGCTGGGCGTCTGTCACCTGTTCAAAACACTTTTGGAGAGTGGCGTCTGCCTTTTGCTCTTGGCCAAATCTGCTGTCTGTGGTTAAGGTTTCCACCACAGCTTCTGAACTCCCCTCTGCTTCCGTCTCGGGCTCATCAGTACCCCCCTGAACTGTCCCCGTGGTGGCTTGTGAGCGTGTAATCACTAGCACCCGCTTCACATGTTCAGCCATGTCATTTCCCACGAGCACGGCTGCTGGCAGAGTCGATGAAATCGCTAGCCGCCAAACTCCCTTCCAGCCTTGAAAGTTCACAGGTACCTCCGCTACTGGCAGTGAGATCACCTGTCCCTCAATCCCTGCCACCTTCATGCTCTCATTTGGGATTACATACTCCCTAGGAATAATATCTGGATGGCACAGGGTCACCTGGGAACAAGTATCCCTTAACCCCCGATACTGATGGTCAAGTATTCCTACGTCCACCCCTGCTGTTTCAAACAACTGAGAATCTGTTCTCACAAGTAAGCAGCGCTTGACCTCCACAAGAGGACCATTTTCCTAAGCCTGATCAGCAGATGTAACTGTTCCAGATTGAGTAGCCATGGCAACAGGCTCCCTCAGTGACAAGGCGCTTTGCTCTTTCTGGACACAGAACACAGCTTTTGGCTTGGTTCCACTCGAATCATGAGGCACATTTCCTTTTAACTGCTTTAATTTCTCACACTCTGAGATTAGATGGCCCTTTCCCTGACAGAAATAACATTTTCTGGTGTATTTTGAGTCTTTCTCATCTTGTTTTGGTTTTCCCTCCAAAATCTGAGGTCTTGGTTTCGTGTCTGAGGGCTTCCCTTCACCATGGGTCCCTCCCCCTTGCTGGTTTCTTCCTGGTCCCTGAGAGTACTTGCTGTAGGTTTCTTTGGGTTTATCTACAGATTTCCACTCAGCACCTAAGGGTTTTCTTATTTGATAAATAAAATCTGCGATCTCTGCTGCTTCGGCCACAGATTTCGGTTTCCTTTCCCTCACCTGGAACTTCAGTTCCCCATGCAGGACTGAATAGAACTGTTCCAGCGCTATCAAGTCTTTGAGCTGCTGAAAGGTCTCTGTCCCCTCCTGAGACAGCCATTTCTCTAGCAGCCTCACCAGTTGGGCCCCCACTTGGGTAAAAGTCTGCTCTGGTTTCTTGGTGAGTGACCTGAATCTCTGCCTCAGCTGTTCCGCATTTATCCCATGTCTGGCAAACACCAGTTTTTTAAACTCTGCAAAATCTTTTAACAGCTCCTCTGGCATCTCTGCATAGACTTCTGCCAGGCTGCCACTGATTAAAGATCGCATGATGGTCATCTTCTCAGTTTCCCTTACTGAGAAGTCCACAAACGCTCTTTCCACTAGGGAAAAGAACACCTCAGGGCAATCTCCCTTGTGGTACACAGGGAATTTCTTCAGGTCAGTTTTAGACAATTGGCCTCCCTCAGAATCCCTATTGTTATTATTGTTCTGATTCATCAGTTCCAATTTTCTTAATTCAAACGCCATTCTTTCTTTTTCCAGAGCAATTTTCTCTTTCTCTAATCCCAATTCAAATTGTCTTTGTTTCTCCCTTTCCTGCATTCTTTCTCTCTCTAATCTTTCCTCCATCTCAAATTGCCTCATCCTCAGTTCATGCTGTTGGGCTATGAGCAATTTTCTGAGTTCTGGGTTCTGTTCTCCCGTGCTCTCATCCTGCACTGAGCCAAATTCATCCTCAGAACCTTGGTCCACCTGTGGGTCTTTCGCTTCACCCATTTCTGCCATTTGGCTTCGAGTCAAGGGCATAATCCCCCCCCCAGAACAAGCTGCTTTCAAAAGTCAAGCCTCAAAATAAAGCGACCACTTTTTTTTTCTTTTGCCTCAGAACCAGCCTTCTATAGATTGCTGCTGTTCTTCAGCACTAACTTGCAACTGTAGCCAGCCAGAGTCTACCCCCCTCTGCTAGGCCTCTCAGCAGGCAGGCTAGATCACTGCTACTTTACACAGTTTTGCCTCAGCTTTTTCCCGCCAAAACTGGTTGCCTCAGAGCTCCCTAATCTAGTCTCCCCAGTTGGCACGTTCTTCCACTAGCGCACCTCCCCGTGAGGTACGCCTAGAAGATTACCTACGCGCCCTCAGATTGTCCCTGACTAGACCCCCCTTGCTCTGGGCACACTTGCCAAGGCTTTGCTGGACCACTGGACAACTGGACCAATCGTATCCCACACGCTGGACACCAATCAATGTGACAACCCCAGACCTACTGGGATATGCCACAGTTTCACTAAGCTGCCACCAACCATTCCCTGTAAGGAGTCACACAGACCAGGAATGGATTTTTAACCAATAAAGGAATAAGGTTTATTTAAATAACACACAGGGAAAATAAAATGATCAAGTGGATAAGATACAGTAACGTGGCTTAGTCTCAATCATACATACACCAGTTTGGTTCACACAGAACGCATTTAACTAAAGCACAGACCCTGAACCTATCAGTTCTGGCTAACCCTACAGACACCTGAACCTATCAGGTTGGTACTGACTGACACACAGTAGTACCCTGTCTGACACACAGACTCCCACTCAAGCTTCTTCTCTCAGCTCTTCTCCTCCAGCTTCTCTAACTTCTCCACACAAACTCCACATATATATACAGTACAGCCCCTCCTCCTGATGTCCCGCCTTCCACTCCCCATAGGATGGAACTTTCCCTCCAAACCCATGACAGACAGGTAACATCAGTGCTGTATGTAACACAGACTTCCAAAGAATAGCAAGGAGAGACAAGAGGGCCTTCTTAAATGAACAGTGCAAAGAAATAGAGGAAAATAATGGAAAGGGAAAAACCAGAGATCTGTTCAAGAAAATTGGAAGTATTAAAGGAACATATTGTGCAAAAAGGGACATGATAAAGGACAAAAATGGTAGGGACCTCACAGAAGCAGAATACATCAAGAAGAGGTGACAAGAATACACAGAGGAATTATACCAGAAAGATCTGAATGTCCCGGACAACCCAGATAGCGTAGTTGCTGACCTTGAGCCAGACATCCTAGAGAGTGAAGCCAAGTGGGCCTTAGAAAGCTTGTCTAACAACAAGGCCAGTGGAGGTGATGGTATTCCAGTTGAACTATTTAAAATCTTGAAAGATGACACTGTTAAGGTGCTACACTCATTATACCAGCAAGTTTGGAAAACTCAGCAGTGGCCAGAGGATTGGAAAAGATCAGTCTACATCCCGATCCCAAAGAAGGGGAGTGCCAAAGAATGCTCCAACTACTGTACAATTGCACTCATTTCACACGCTAGCAAAATTATGCTCAAAATCCTCCAAGGTAGGCTTCAGCAGTATGTGGACCGAGAACTCCCGGAAGTACAACCTGGATTTCGAAGAGGCAGAGGAATGTGAGACCAAACTGCTAACATACGATGGATTATAGAGAAAGCCAGAGTGTTCCAGAAATACATCTACTTCTGCTTCATTGACTACGCAAAAGCCTTTGACTGTGTGGACCACAGCAAACTATAGCAAGTTCTTAAAGAAATGGGTGTGCCTCACCACCTTATCTATCTCCTGATAAACCTATATGTGGGACAGGAAGCAACAGTTTGAACTGGATATGGAACAACGGATTGTTTCAAAATTGGGAAAAAGAGTACGACAAGGCTGTATATTGTCTCCCTGCTTGTTTAACTTATATGCAGAATACATCATGCGAAAGTCAGGACTGGAGGAATCCCAAACCGAAATTAAGATTGCCGGAAGAAATATCAACAACCTCAGATATGCAGATGATACCACTCTGATGGCAGAAAGTGAGGACAAATTAAAGAACCTTGTAATGAGGGTGAAAGAGGAGAGTGCAACAAATGGTCTGAAGCTCAACATAAAAAACCCTAAGATCATGGCCACTGATCCCGTCACCTCCTGGCAAACAGAAGGGGAAGATATGGAGGCAGTGACAGATTTTACTTTCTTGGGCTCCATGATCACTGGAGATGGTGACAGCAGCCACAAAATTAAAAGATGCCTGCTTCTTGGGAGGAAAGCAATGACAAACCTAGACAACATCTTTAAAAGCAGAGACATCATCTTGCTGACAAAGGTCCGCATAGTCAAAGCTATGGTTTTTTCAGTAGTGATGTATGGAAGTGAGCGCTGGACAATAAAGAAGAGTGACCGCTGAAGAATTGATGCTTTTGAATTGTGGTGCTGGAGGAGACTCTTGAGAGTCCCCTGGACAGCAAGCAGAACAAACCTGTCAATTCTAAAGGAAATCAACCCAGAGTGCTCACTGGAAGGACAGATCCTGAAGCTGAGGCTCCAGTACTTTGGCCATCTCATGAGAAGAGAAGACTCCCTGGAAAAAGACCCTGATGTTGGGAAAGTGTGAAGGCAGGAGAAGGGGACAACAGAGGATGTGAATTTGACCCAACTCTGGAAGGCAGTGGAAGACAGGAAGGGCAGGCATGCTCTGGTCCATGGGGTCATGAAGAGTCGGACACAACTTAACGACTAAACAGCAAGGACAACTTCATGAAAAAGGCTGGTCAGGGACAAGTACCCAAAACCACTGTATCAAAAGAGACTGAGGGATCTAGCAAAGGCATCAAGAGTGCCCTCACGGGGGCAGGAGGATGATGCCACCAGGGCGGCTCGTGGTGTGTTCCCCCCTCCCATCCCATCATGGGAGGCAGGACGTATCTGTAAATCAGTCTCTGGGGAATACAAGCAGGAGGCCGTTGCTGCTCTCCCATCCTCCTTGTGGTTTTCAAATGGGAACTGGTTGGTCGATGGGGAGGCAGAATGCTGGATTCAGTAGGCTTTAGCTGGGCTAGTATGTCTCTTCTTATGTTCATAGGCACTTTCTCCATCCTGTTTTTTTAGTGCATCTCATCCACCCTGATTCTCCTGTCAGGGTGGAAGGATCTGAGAAAGAACCAGATAATTAGTTTCATTCAGAAAAACCTGGGCTTGGTTCATTACCACACTCCTGAGCCCCTTTCCCCGTGGAATGAAATACCAGATACTGGCCCATACATGAAAAAAATGGAGGGGGTCCAGAGAGGGTTTTTGTTACGTTCTTACCACTTTTCCCTCCAGCCTAACGGGTGTATCTTCCTCATATAAGGAACCATTAGAAAGCAAATAGTGTTTGTAGGGGCCTTGTGTGGAATTTTTACTTGTGGGCCTTAACCTACATTGGGTATCGACGGGAAATTCCAGATCGCCGGCTTTGAGCTTGCTTCTGAAAAGCCTGAGCAGGGCCAGCTGTGGGACCAGCTGGAAACCCCCGCAGTTCCTTCCTCCCGGAAACTGACTTTGCACACAGCAGCCAGAAGGCCGACGGTTGTCTTGGCGCGAAGGTTTTCCCCAGCCCGTTGGCGGAGAACGTCTCCCAGCCTTTTTCCAACAGGACTCTCCCGGGCGGGGAAAAGGGACGTCATTCATCCCCCCCCCCGTCCCACGCCCGCCCGCCAGCCCGCCTGCCCGCCTCCGCTTTTGGCTGCTTTTCCGCCTCCTCAGCCTTGCCGGAGAACGTCCCTTCGCCCTGGGCTGCCCGGCGACACCCCCGCCCCTCCGGAGAGAGGCTCCCTGTCTCCCCGCTGACCTCTGGAGAAAGAGAAGCTCGCTCGGAAAACGCCGACTAAACTTTTGCAACCCGAGGAGGAGGCGGGCAGGCGGCGCCTGGGAGGGAGGAGGCGGCGGCTTCGCGGAGGAGTCGGAGTCTCTCCCTCCCTCCCTCCCTCCCTCTCCCCGGCCCGGCCCGGCCCGCCTTTCCTCCCCTCCCTCCCGCTCCTCCCGCTGTCCGTGGTGCTGAAATGCCCCGGCCGCAGCCTCCTTGACGGGCCCCGAGCGAGCGCGCTGGCTTTCGAGAACTGCCGACGCGACCCAATTTCAGGCCGACCGCTGTCGCCGAGCTGACCTTTCCAAGCGGGGCTGGCAGATTCCTGAGGCTTGCGGCGTGTCCCATCGCTCCCCTGCGCACCCTTCGGGGGAAGGCTAAACGGGCTCTCCTGGCGTGGGCTGTCACTCCCCATCGATCTCACCTCCTCCGCCAAAGTGTGCGCCGGACCCCTCTTTTCCCCGCTGCCGCCCCTTGGACTGAACCTGATTATCAGACAGGGAGAACTTTGCACGAGGCTTTGTTCGGCCTCAAATCCCGGACTTTTGCTTCTCGTCGTCAGGAGGACGAAAGGAAAGAGACCAACTCAAGGGCGGGGTGTTTGTGTGTGTGTATGTGTTTGTGTGTCTGGGGGGCGCGGCGGGTGCCAAGTCAACAACAACAAACCCAAGTGTGTTCTATATCTGACCTGCGCCTATGAATAGTTCTTTTGTGCACTTTGCATTTGAATTCTCAGTGCTTTCTCCATGGTCCAGGAGCCAGAACTGATTTTTGCTATTCAAGGCAACAAAATTAACCAATTAACAGTAAAGTTACCTCACACAGAAGGTGAATATGAGTTCAAATGTGACTTGGCTACTAGACCCAGGACCCAGAGAGAGTACCGTGGACTATCTGTATTCTCACATGTCTTGAAATCATGTTGTTGTTTCTTGAAACCTGGTGTCCAAAAAGGTGCAGATTATAATTTTATATTAAATATTGGTTAGATTTTATATTAAAACTGAGATTGAACCTAGAACCTAGAGCCAGTTTGGTGTACTGGATAGAGTGTCACACTGGGACTCAGGAAACCTGGGTTTAAATCTCTGGTTGGCTATGGAAACCCACTGAGAGGTTGCAAAGATAACCACCTTTTGAACTTCTCATACACCTTGAAAGCATCTCACATACCTAGTTGAGTCACCATACATCAAAAATGGCTTAATGGCATATAACAACAGCCTATCAACATGCATGGATTCTTATGGCAATCTAAAAAAAATTGCTTCGTGGTCCACATCCAGCACAACAACTGCCAAATGACTATACCATACATGATGGCTTAAACATTGCACAACACCTTTCTTTCTCACTTATTAATTGTGGAAAATGTTCCCTTGGGCATCCTCCATCTGTAACGGTATCTCTCTTACTCTTAAATGGGGTGAATTCCCCAGACATTTACGTGGACAGTAGGACTGTGTAATTTCAGCTGCTTGGTGCAGCAAGATTCTCCGACTGAACCCCCACCAGAAATACACCCCTTTCCTAAAATCTGGCAATGAATCCAAAAGCACAGGGGATCTCTGGCTCGGAAAGGCCCCTGCCTGAATCCTTAAAGAGCTACCGCTAGCTGGTGTAGATGGGAAGAGGAAAGGGTTTGTGGCTTTTCAGATGTTGGTGGATTCCAGACCCCAACGTCCTAGCCATTGGCTAAGTTGCTTGGGGATGATGGGAGCTGGAATCCTGGTTTTGATAATAGTGTGCTGGATGGATCAATGTTTTGGTGCAGTTTAAAGCAGGTTCCTCAACCTTCTTATGATCTGTCCTATGAACTGGGGACACAGAAACACACCATGGCCACAGTGCTCTAACTTCTCTGAGCACTGTTAGTCTGTCTCCTTGTGAGGCATTAGGAAGATATAATTTGCCACAATAGAGAAGGAGCCTTTATTTTTTTGCAGAAGCTACTTCTGCAGTCTCTTCCTCCTGAGCTCCTCATTTCATTCCCCCCTTGTGAGGTTAACCAGACACCTGGTTTGGGTGAGGGGCTGGGAGCAAAACTGTCCAGCATTTTCCATGCTTAAAAAAAAATAAGCCAGAAACCATATTTCTGACTGGCAGATCCTGCAATTATTGATAAACACTCATTGGCCACTGGAGCCTGGTGAATTGCCAGCCTAGCAACCCCAGTGGAGTTCTTTCTCACCAGCATCATTTTTCTTGATGACAAGGTATTCAGGAGGAGCTGTGCTGGGGTTTAGCTTCTGTGTAACTTTCCTCCCCTTTCTATGCATCACTTGTTTTAAATGATCTTTTGGGCCTTAAGGACAGATGGGAGGGAAATTGGAATTAACACCCGTAATTGTTCTTTCTGATTCTCTAAACAGAGTTAGAGATGAGGGGCAGTCTGGGAAGATCTAAAGTTTTCCAGTGGATAAAGCCCTTTTACGTTGGCTTTGTGGTTACAAGCTGCAGCTCAGTCTTGGTATCCCGGTGTAGGATTGAACCCTCCCCCACTAACCTTCCTCCACATTTACAAAACTGAAATACATCACTTGAGAACCCAAGTACCTTGCCCAGGGGGTGGTCACACAGGTGTTGTTTCCCCCTCCCCTTTGCTGGTGAATATGGGTCAAACAGGGGTGGTAAAATGCTTTGCATATTAGAGTATCTCTTCCATATAGTATGGAATCTTATATGGCATGCAGTACAGAGGTAGGTTGTGAAACCAGGAAGTGAGGGCCATTACCCGGAGCAGATGGACCCACTGCTAATATTCACCAGATCAGCTGTTTAAACCTCCTGCCCAGAGTGGCCCATTGAGGATAAAGACTGGGCCCCATTGTGCAGTTCACCCGATTAGCTGAGAGATCAGACCTTCCACCCCAGCATGCCATGATCAAAGTTTGGAGTCATAGGAAATAGTGGTTCCCATTTGCAGACTCTCTGTGGGCCAAACTGAGAAAATTCAAAACTGGAGTAGGCTTGGAGGGAAGGTTTCTTGCTGCTGGAGGGCCTTAAAAGTGCAACTTGTGCCAATATAACTGTAACTGCACCATGATGAAAGCACATGGGCCATTCATGCCACTCCACTGCATGGCCAGTACAATCTCATGAGATAAATGTTTCCTCTGCATTCCATTAAAATAAGTTTCATAGTTGTATCAATATGTTATTAAAATGTCTGCAAAATGACTTATCAGCACACAACCTTGTGTTTTCATCCTGCTCCAGAAATCTTTCAATTAATTTCTCCCACACCTTTACTTTATCTGGCAAGAGAGCTACATGCCAGCACAGGTGGACTGACCCACAGTGATGGCAACAGGAACTGGGAGTGGGGAGAAGAGATATATAATGCTAAATATGTGTTGGTCTGCTCCAGAGCTTTATGCATTTTTATAGAAGAGTCTAGAGCAGTTCCAATTTGATAGGAATGCTGGCCAGGTCTGAAAATTAGACCAAGCCTCACCCATGCTTCTTTTGGCATTGCAGGTGTCGGAACCTGTGTGTCTGAGCTCAGGACCATGAATTCAGCTACACCCACCTGTTGGTGGACTGCTCACACCACTTGGAAATTAGCCACACGTCAGTATAGATGGGCTCTCCATGCCCATACCACTGCAGATAGACTGATTTTGCAAAACTGGAAAGATAGGTGCCCACCACCAGTAATCCAGTGGACAGAAGACCTTGCAGCTGGTCCAGTGGTTCAGTGTGCTTGTTTTCTGGTCAAACAGCTGATCCTGATACGGGAGGGTACTGAAACTGTATTTTAACATAACTGTTACAATCATATGTGCTGACAACACTTGGAAACTTCTTGAAAAATTCTCTATGTACCTGCAGAACATAAACACTGCTCTGTATCTATGCTCTGTATCTATACCACAAACTTTCTTGATGTACAAAGTGGTTTGTGCCCATCGCTAGTCAGAACAATGGATCCAGCTACACCTATCTGTTTGTGGAGTTCCCCACATCACTGTGAAAGGGCAAAATGCCAGCATAGCACTGCAGGTCAAAATGTTGACATCACAGGATTCTGCTGTGAAGATGTTTCATAAGATGAATATTTAGACATTTCTACAGACATGTGTAGGTGTCTTTTCACACCCATGAGCTGGGGGGGGGGGGGAAACTGGTGCTGTGAGACTCTGCCTATTCCTGAAATCCAGATGCTTTTATTTTAGAGACTGGAAGCATCATTTTGATGGTGTTCAAATAGGGCTGGAGTGCCCAGTACATCCTCCTGGGCAGAATTCCCCACAGTTCTCTGCAGATGTGTTCTAAACAGTCACTTCATGATTCTTTTGTGAGGTTGTCAAGGGACGGGAAAGAAAACTACTCCTTTTTTTCACTACCATCTCCATCTTCAGTGGTGAAGAATGTTACACCACATTCTTTTCATGCAGAAAGGCCCACGTTTGTTCCCTGCAACCTTCAGGGAACTAGTTTAAAATCAAGAGGCAGGAAGAGGATATTATCAGTACATGGCACTTCATACGGTACAGGAAGAAAGTCCTGCCCCAAGGAATTTACAGTTTAGAAAAAAGACCAAAGGGGAAAAACATGGAAGGAGAAGAAAGATATTGAAAGGGTGAACAGGCCACAAATATGCCCTTATTTCAGTAATGTGTACTTAGGCTTAGCGATGGTTGAGGAAAAGGAGGTGACTTTGTGCCCTCCAGAGATTTTGGACTCTAAAATTCCACATGCCCCTGACATTATTGCTGCAATCTTACTGGTGTGATTATCCCGAACACCTGGTGGGCACCAGGCCTTTTGTTCCTGCAGTAACATATGAGGAATAGGATGTGGTGCCAAAGAGCTTTGATAGCAGGTCTGGGGGAGGGGAGCTGTCTGTCTCAGGCTCCAGAGAGTCTCCCTCAGCCATAGCCTTTGACACTGTGCCAGGCAGAAGAGTGGTCCATGTTGGACTCAATAAAAGACTGTTTTGTACATTTGCAACCAGATGTCTACTACAGGGCTGATTCTGGTGGACAGGGAGACACTGTTTGGAGAAGCCTTGGGCTTCTTCTCCACTAGGTGCTGGTGGCTGCAAAGACATGGCTGCAAAGCTGTAGGATTTTCTTTTTAAAAACCTTGTAGGACTACCATGAGCCAAACAGACCTAGTGGGTTTTAAACCAGAGCTTGCACAAATCTAGGAATTCTATTGTGCGGCGAGAGCTTAATCAGATGATTGCAAAGGTCAGAAAGGATTAATCTTAACTCCAGGTATTTCAAGCCATTTCATTTCTCCTCCACCAAAAATGGTCACAGCGACAGAGCAGAGAGTTCCTGAAACTGATAGCATGTTTGTTGTTGTTTCACTCCCTGCACTCGTTTCAAGGACTTGATGATAGGGAGATTTTAGACATTGTATTAAAGGGAGTCAAGAATGTATTCCCCACACACCCAACATCAACATCGACCAGTTTATTATATATTGCTTTATGGTGACATACAATTTCTTTTATAAAACCAATTTTAAAAGTATATCTAGTTCTATTTTTTTAAAAAAAGCACACTTCTCACATGAAACTGGACAGTGATAAAGCAAAAGCAAAACATAACCCCAAAGCAGATAAGCTATAATCCCAACAACAGTTTAAAAGCCAATAAGATGGGTGTTTTGCCTAGTACACCCAGGGAAAACATTCCATAGTCTTGGTGCTATCAGGTAGATGGCCCTGTATCTGATGAACACACCAGAAAGGGGAAGCTGCAACAAATATTTTGTGGAAGGGCTTCATCTGGCAGGTGCAGATGGGAACAAACCCTCCTTTCCATAGCCCAGTTGCAGAACAACTGGGCTATGGAAAGGCAAAAACCTACCCTTTGAATTACACATAGATGCAAACTAGTAAATAAAGCGGATCTCTGAACGGAGGCAAAATATCACAATTTTGAGTGGTCCCTCTGAACATTCTGTCGGTAGGTACGTAAAGACTGCTAACAGATGAATCAGTTGCAATACGTGTAGCATCAAGCATAAAATCAGCAGCCAAGGCATCAATACTACCACTACTGATATTGTTGTCATCGTCATCATCATCATCATCATCATGACCATCATCTTAGAACTGCAGAGCTGGAAGGGATCCTATGATCACCACTACTACCACTACTATCGGAAACAATGTGCCATCAATTCACTTCTGGTTCATGGCAACCCTTCCCAGTGTTTTCTAGGCATAAAAATTTAGTACTCCGAAGTGGTTTAACATTGCCTTCCTCTGGGAGTGCTCTGGGACTATGCAGTTTGCCCAAGGCTATGTCCGCTGGCTATCCCCCTCCACCCCCACAGCATAGTGGGGAACCAAACTCTCCATTGCTGGCTCCACAGGCAGGTATCCCATTCAGTGAGCTGTCTAGCCAGGTCATGAAAATGAGGGCATCCTGAAAGACCCACAGCAGAAGAACCACAAATTACAGCAGTGCTATCTATGAAGGGTCAACACCATTTCAACTATGATTTGGTCAAGTGCCTCTTACACAGGAAGCTTTTCCCTTTTTGTTGCAGATGAAGTTGTCTTGACTGATAGCCTGAGCTATCTGCAATTATTTTTTCTTAGGGAGGGCACCATTGTGGTCCCACAGAGTGCAGACTGACGTGCAAGCTAAGCTCTGCAAGCTAGCTGGAGGCTAGAATATATGGTGTTTCTCCCCCCCACACACACATCAATGAGTCCAGTTAGCCGCCCTGAGTAGACATGGTCTAGAGGGGCGGGGGTAAAAATCAAATAAATAAATAAATAAATAAATAAATAAATAAATAAATAAATAAATAAATAAATAAATAAATAAATAAATAAATAAGGCAGAGTCTTTCCTAAGTGTCCTCCTATGCACAGCCATTAGCTTTAAACAGCCAGGCAGCTGGGTTTTCCAATATGTCATGGTGGGGAAGCTTTGGTCCTCCAGGTCTTTGGCTTTGGACTTCAATTCCCAACAGCTCCACCTGGCTCAGTTAAGCCTAAGGAGCTTGTGCCACATTAGCCCAATACATGGGCCAAAGCCAAGGTTCTCCATCACTGCCATATGTTCTGTTTTGGTCTAGTATGTGGGTTTTATTTTGTGTGTGTGTGTTTGTGTGTGTGTGGTGTGTTTTATTTTTAAAAACTCGCTTTTTGTAAACTTATCTATTTCCCAATGTGTCTGTGATCCATTTAATCCATATTAGGTACAGTACAGCTCGCTGGGTACTCAGCAGTTTAGGCATCTGACTGCAGAGCCAGAGGCTGGGAGTTCAATTCCCCCCCCCCCACTGTGCTTCTTCCTGGGAGAAGAGCTAGCCTTGGTGGCCTTGGGAGAGCTGCACAGTCCCAGGATGACTCCCATAAAAAACGGGAATGGTAAACTACTTCTGAATACTCTCTACCTGGAAAAACCATGGGAAGTGTTAGCATGCAACAGGATTGAATTGATGGCATATGATGGTGATTATTTAGTAGGATTCCCAGTGTGGTGTAGTGGATAGAGTGGAGAACAGGGTTCGAATCCCCACTCAGACATGAAAAGTTACTGGGGGAGTGAAACTGGTAAAACCACTCCTTAAATATCTCACTTACAGTACCTTGAAAACCCTATTAAGGTCTCTACTAGTCGGTTCCGACTTGATGGCACATAACACGCAAGCACGCACATGCATGTGCACACAGACACAGACACAGACACAGACACAGACACAGACACAGACACAGACAGACACGCACACACACACCCCTCTGTAATTCCCAGAATTCATTTCTCTCTATATTCCACATCTATAAAAACACGTGCCATTCCCTGACATGTGAGGCCTATCTCCTTCCCCAGTTTCCTTTATTAATTAAAAATTTATCTTGCTGTTGTGTCAGAACATGGCACTCATGATGACTCAGAACCACAACAATAATTCACGTACACACAGAAATCCATTTAAAACATGGCACCAGGTTAAATGCACAAGTAAAACACAGCAAGGAAATCTGCCTGTTTCCTCCACAGTGTGCAGCAGCATTTTCATTGCACAGACAGCATCAGAGCAGTCTCAGGATAAGGAGGAATAAATGATTTGCAAGGTTACTGCTCACTAAAACAGAGAATCACATGAATGTGAGTTGACGCTCTTGTCCAAAATATTTGCAATTGTATATCCACTATTTCTTTCCTTTATATATAAACCCTCTGGAAGCCACAGCTCAGGTTTGCAGATGACAGGTTTGCTCTCTGCTAAAGGTTCACATTCCTTTACATACATACACACACACTCTCTCTCCCTCCCTCCCCCCCCTCTCTCTCACACACACACACACATGGACACGCAGACAAATCTGAGCCCAGCAAATACCCTATTACAGTTGTCATGGAAATTAGAAAGTGTGTCTGTTTGAATTTCCTCAGCGCAGGCCTCCTTGTTCCCAGCGGTTGCTACATCAGAGAGCCTCTGGCAGTGCTAATGCAGGCGCCACTCTCATTAGAGGACTGGGAGGCTCAGTGGGCAGCCACCACGTCTCTCCCCCTGCCCGCCTGCCCTGACTGGCACTGAGGACTGAGGGCCACAATTGAATGTGTCAGGCTTCTTTAAGCTAAAGCAAGTAAAGATGTCTTACAGCAAACTGAAAGGTGCGATTAATCAATGCAGTTCCCCGGAGGATGCTGGCCTGTCAGGCACAAAAAACCACATACATCACAACAGGGGAGAAAGGAGAGAAGGCCTTGCTCAAGTGGTTCCCCCCCCACTGCCCCCCACACACATCCATTCTGTTTTGTGTTGTTTTATTTTGCTGCTCTGTGGCCATTTTAGGTCCAGGTAAGCTGCCGGTTCCTTTGTGATTTGAAGCTTGGACAGGAGCCAGTCGAGACAGGGGCCAAGCAGAGCAGGAAGCCAGCTCTGTGTACTGGGAGGTGTCCTCAGCTGGATAATGAGCTCTTGTCACTGAAAGATGGGCAGATGGAAGGATGGAGTGCTATGCTTTTAAGGCACACCCTGGCTGGAAACATTATTTTACCTTCTTTTATTGGTAGACAATTAATGCAGAACCACTCACATCTCATCAAGCCCACCCAGAGGACAGAAAAACGTAGATCACATTGTGGCCTGGACCAAATGTTAAACTTCTTGTCCCCCTTTTCAGCAAAACTGTTAACTCACTGAAGGCTTTTGTTCCTAAACCATTAAAGATGTTTATGGGGTTTGGGATTGAATCAGGAGCCTTACATTGTTCAACTGCCATCATGTAAGAAATGGGTCATAAAACTGCCGAGGAAGGGAAGGAAGAAACGCTGGAGCAGACAGATAGATGGAGGGAGGGAGGGATATGTATGCACACCAAAGTGGCCTGGGAAAAGAGGAGGGGAGTGCTGGGAGAAGAAGTGGGGAAGATTTCTGTTTCAGGAAGGTTGTGTCAAGTATAAAGCCTGATCCAACAAGGCGTGCTTTGGGACTGGCCAGATCTCGGTGGGAATGTGGAATGAGGCAGGTTGCAGGGGGGGTTGGGCAGGGGTTCGCTGATCTGTTCCGCAAACCACCAAGAGTAGTGGGTGTCACTAAGTGGGGCAGTATATATGTTGAATTAATTAATTAATTAATTAATTAATGAACACACAGACAGAAAAAAACACAGACAGACAGACAGACCTTCTGCAACTGCAGGGAGGGGAAAGGGTGTGAGAAATATGTTAACGCAAGAGAGCTGTTACACCAGAAAGGCTGGGCATGCTCCAGATCCATGAGATACACCTTTCCACAGTAGGCAGTGTGACAGTTTCGTACAGCAGGTGCCGCTGCTTAAGCTGCCTATGCTGGTGTACTGGGCTTGAACTTCCATTATGCAAAGGCAGCAGGTGATCTGCTAGCTGGGCATTATGGGATTTGTAGTCCAAAACATTTGGAGGAACCATGGTTGGGGAAGGCCAACTTACATTTTGCTATCTTTTGCAAAGCACAGTGGATGGGGCTGCCCCAGGACTCATCCCCGTGAACAGCTTGTCTAGAGACTGAAGGTCATTTCTATGGGACAAAAGGCCTCTCTCTTCCATAGGGTCCTTAATCCGGTACAGTAAATGCTTTTACATAGAGTCCTGGACTGTGGACAGGAGTCAGGTCGAAATTAGAACTGCCCTTGAATTTCACTTAAATTGGAACTCAGCTCAACATCACTCAGGATTCTGTTACTGGAGAGTTGTGTGCTGAAACTGTAGGGAAGCCGGCTAATAGCCTCACTGCATCTGCTGCGTTTCTCCATCCGGGAAGTTTTCTATCACTTTTAGCACATGCACCAAAAGTGACAAGCGCCATTCATTCCTGCAGTGCCTCATATGAGAAATAAAGTTGAGGAAACCATAAAATGATAGAACCCCTGAAGCTGTTTGACTATACATGAAATATATGTGTGTCATTTTTTTTTAAATCACCCAGGCCTGCAGCAAGAAATCAGAACTACAGGAGAGCAGATACACTCAGAATCTCCAAGGGTGGGTGTGTTTTGCAAAGCAAATTGTTGAAATAGGTACCAGCTTCCATAGTGGGTGATGGGGGGAGGGGAGGGAGAGGGAGGGAGAGGATGCTGATAATGGTAGAGAAGAGGGAGGAGCTGTAAATGCCCACTCTTATATAGCCTTGCCCCTCCCCCTCCATGCAAGGCCATTTGGGTCACCACAATCCAAAGTAGTTGCACCTCAATTAGCCAAAAAGGAAAAGTCATCATTCACCTCTGCTCCTGCCTATCATCTTTCTCTTTGTTTCTCCCTTCGTCACCCTTCCAGTATTTTTGTGAGTGTGACAAATATCCCTGGCCACTTCCCCTGAATACTTGCATCTTTCACTTCCTTTCCAGACAATTGGCCTCATCCCGGCCATCTCCCTTCCAGGTTTGGCACGACTGTGATTCTTGCATTTTCCTCTAACCCAACGTGAAAGGTGGAGCTGCAGGTCCTCGAGAAAACTGGCTATTGTCACAGAAGGCCAGTGGCCCTTTTCTGTTGCTATCCCCCATCAGTCCCTCCCTCTTTCTCTCTCTGGTTCCCTTCATTATAATTTCATCTCCCACCCCCTGGTGGCAGGTCCTCCTCCTCCCCCCCCCCCGTTCACCACACTAGCACAACGAAGAGTCTTTCTCCCCATCTCGACATCGCAGCACCGCACATAAAAGCGGCCCTGATGGCCGTGGCATGATAGCAGAGCCAGAGCTTAATTTCACAGCATTTTTCACGTAATACTCCATAAAACTGAACAAATTTGCTGGACTCCAAATTCCATCTCATTATACAGAGTCAGTGCAAAAGCGGAACCCTTTTAGATTCCAGGGCTCGAAGGCCCAACTAAGGGGATGTTACAGAAGAAGGGGTGAAAAATAATTAATTAGGTACTGCTCGGTATCTTTGATCCTCCCTCGTGAGGCACATTAAATAAAATGCCTGGCTCATGAATATCAACTTGGCATGGACCCCCACCCCTCGCCCCTTCTTAGGGGATTAAAAGTGAGCCTCAAAGACATGGGAAGCTGGGGTGTATTGCAAAGGCTGGTAGCAGCTATTATTCTGTTCTTTCCACAGATGTCCTCTGTGCCCATGCTCAAAATGTGTCTTAAGGCTCATTGGGAAAGCAGGAGTGTGTGTAGCAAGAAGTGGAACAGCAGGACAGGGTAGTATAGGACGAAGGCAGTGGTTCCCAACCTGGGGTCCCCAGATGTTCTTGGACTACAATTCCCAGAAGCCTTCACCACCAGCTTTGCTGGCCAGGATTTCTGGGATCCAGTGTGCACACACAGCTAATTCATATGGGCAAGTGGGCACACTGTTCCATCTTAGGCTCAGGCTTTCTCCTCCATTGTTCTACTCCTGCTTGCCTCCGTCTCTGTGGCAAAGTGTATGTGCGTATTATGTTTACTGGTTTCTGCACGTGAATACTCACTTTTGCTTCTCTTTCTGCCCATTGAAGATTGCTGTCTCTTCCACCCACCCACCACTACAGGCACCAGCTACCACAGGGCCTGGAGATCAGCCTGCAGGAGAGGAAAAGATGAAGACATGCACCAGAAAAAAAAAACCCATGGAAAAGATTTACAGTAGATCCAAGGGCAGTAGTGACGTGTGAGGGCGCAATCGCTGATTCGGCTGGGACAGTCAGGAAACAACTGATGGGAGCAGAGATCTTCTGATATGTTACTGGTTGCCCTGTGTGGTTGTAAAGAGACCACAGGACTTCCATTCTCCTCCTTCCTGCCACTTCAGGTCCATCCATGCAGATATTCTGTTAGTTCTTTCTGACCTGCCTATAATTGCTTCCAGGTCAGGATGTGGTCTGTACCTGAACACAAGCCCAGTTCGAACTTCAAGTGTATTGCTGTTCAGTGTTTCCAAGAACATGTCCTTCCTGGCTCTCTTGCATTTTACCTCATCTCTTTGCTTCCTTGTCTAGGCTGTCAGTACAGTCTAGACCTCCCGAAAGATCTGCTTTCTGTCAGCACCACAACTGTATTCCATGGGTACATTTATCTCTGGTGATCAGGACGCAGTGCTAGTGGAGAGGAGAGCAAAAGCAGGAGTTGTGTGAAGTATCTGGGTTGTTTTCATGAGAACAAGATGGATCTAGCACAGGGAAAGTGTGGCCCCCCAGAGGTTGCTGAACTGTGTCTCCCATTATCCTTCAGTGGCTATGATGTGCAACATCATTGTTTTCCTGTGTGTGGACATATTCCCCAGCCATGGTCTGATGATGAGCACAGTTTCTACTAGGCACCATGTCTTCACATTTTTGTCATGCTTCCTGCTTTCAATTTCAGCAATATCCAGAGCTTCCAGGGGGCCGGACCTTCTGGCTGTAGCATTTTTAACTGACTGTGATGCATACTAACTTGGTCCGAAGGGGAGTTGAAGACCAGGCTTGATTTTATACAGTTTACTGTGTCTGGGATTTATTTGAAGAGCAAAGTACTTCCCCTTTACTGTAACCTGAGCCAGTGAGATCCAGAGTCAGAGAGCCACTCAAATAACAGCAGTGGTGGCAGCAGAAGCAGCCACCCTCCCACCCCCACTGATTGTCAGTAACTTTTCACTGACAGATACTTTTTCATGAATGCACAGCAAATAAATATTAAATGGTGTTTTCTATAAGATTTTACTGCAAGTTTTATTATCAATCACTGAATTTATTGGTGGTTAACAATCCTGTAGGTATATCAGACTCTGAAAAGAATCAAGACTGTTTATTCTCTGTTTTATTATATTATTCCTTACCCTCTTTGGACTACAGCTGCCATCATGCCCAGCTATACTTGTTAGGGGTTATAGGGGCTGTATAATCTAAAACATCCAGAGGGCAGATCTGACAGAAATGAACACATGAAACAAACAAAAACAAACCAACAAAGAAACCAGGAATCACCTTGGTGCTTTCTCTCATCACACCCCAATCTTCTATTTGAGGTACAAATAGGGCCTCTTAGGATACCTGGCTCGTTTTCCAGTCCAACTCAGTTCTTGCTGTCTCCCCGGCAGCAGGCATGGAAATTGTGTGTGTGTGTGTGTGGGGGTGTCAGTAGCATCACAGAGCAGGTAGATTAAAAGCATCCAGCCCAAGCAATCCTGCCAAGGAGAGCCTATTTCGCCTGAGGAAATTAATTAATCTCCAAGCCAACAAGGATGCTCTTGTCTATTCTTTAGTTAATCCATAACCCTGAAATTATGGCATCTGTTCAATACAGATGAAATTAATTACCTTGGGAAACAGGTAACAGGTTGCATTTCTAATGCCCCCTTATCAAATACAGTAATCAAAGCTACAAAGTGCTTCCTTGAGCGGAGTCGGCAGCAGACAACCTGGGATTCTTTGAAGCAGTCATTAAATACTGGAGCAGCTTTCCTCATAAATCTGGCACAGACACCCTCACTCTTAAGTAAGGCTAGAGTCAGTCACTGGGGAAAAAAGGCCACAGGAGTAGAGCAAAGGAAGCCAGAGGAATTGTTTTCAGGACACGGCAGCAATTTCTGAAAATCTCAGGCATGGTCTGTGAGGAGCCTACACTGCTGGTGCACCATGAGTTGAGAGGGATCTGCTTTGCATAGAAGCAGGCAGAAGAAGGTGTCAGAAAAGACACATGACATACTCCCTTCATGACCGGAATACTTCTGCGATGATCTGCAGAACAGTGGTTTCCGTTTGTTCAAAAAGCAGTATGTGAACCACATTAAAGAATGGACCAAGGCTGTTGGCTACCACAGTGACTTATTCCCACATGGGCCTATGAACTCATCATTGTTTAGTCGTGTCTGACTCTTCGTGTAAACGGGTCACCCCTTAAACAGAACACAGACCATCTCCCATAGACTGTAGACTGTAGGTTTATGGTGCCCTGGTGTTCCATCTCCACATGATTTTTCCAACTACTGTACAATCGTAGAGGCTGAAGGTAACTGCACTGGAGATCAAAGAAGGGTTTTGTTGTTGAGGTTCTACCCATTTGGTTGTGTGTCTGATTATAGCAGCTATGCTTTGCTCCCTTCTTCCAGGTCATAATTTCTGGATGTCAGCTGAACGACTTCCCATAACCCAGCCTCCACATGTGACTATTAGGAGGCATATATCCTTTCTCATCCTTTTCTTCTCAGGATGTGTGCATATGTGTGTGTGTGTGTGTGTGTGTGTGAGAGAGAGAGAGAGAGAGAGAGAGAGAGAGAGAGAGAGACGGGGGGGGGGAAGGAGGGGTATGAGCCTGAAAAAGAGAGAGAGAACCGCTGTAGAGGTTGAGATTTCAGGAAGTTTAGTTCTCCCCATTGCTTTGGAGTGTGTTTCAAAGGAGTCTGCAAACAACCTGTCAGAATGACAGAGAGAGGAGAATTGCCTCTCTGAGGACAGAGAGAGGTACTTTCAAGTACCTGCAAATGATTGGATGACTCTCTGAATCAAGAGACAGAACATTTCCCACAATTTTCAGGCAGGCATTTGGTGTGTGTGTGTGTGTGTTGTTCTGTTGTTAATTGCTAGAAATACTGTATATTCCAGCTCAATCAGACTTTCCTTTCTTTTTCTTCAGAGATACGAAGCTTGCTACTTTGCAAATGGGTTGAAACAAAGAAACAAACAAAATCTAAATTAAGGGAACCAAGGTGGAAAGCTGCTGACCACTGCACAGAACGTCAGCACAGAAGCCAGAAAAAGTACCACAATCCTAAGGAAGAGCAAGCACAACCCCTGTTAGCAGTGTGTATACAGTAATTGCATGAGCAAGACCACATTACAGGAACAGCACTCCTTGGCATGTGCCAAGCATGAGTTTAATTACCACATCATTTCTGGGACGCCTGAGGGACATTCGCCAATTTGAAAAGACATACATTAAATGTGTCCCAGGAAGGGGCTTGCCATCCATTGCCTCTGAGAGCAATATTTAGTTCAGGTTGAGCACTCTTTAAGATGCGAGTTACTAAAAGTGCTCGAGCCTCCCTTTTCAGTAACAGAAGAAATAACATTACAGAAGCATTTTTATGTGACTGGGAATTGCAAGGCGAGCCTTCCATTCTTCAGAGATTTCACACAGAAAAAAGATGAAACCTTCAAAATAGGGCTCCTAATCTTGGGAGAAAGAGGGGAGGGGAGGAACTTCCTTCTTTCCTTCAGAGTATAGAACAAAACAACCATAGATTTGTGAAACACTGGTTTGCCAATGGCCCAGAGCTGGACTAGGAATTGAATAATCAAGGTCCAAAGTTCTGTTTGCAAAGGAACAGAAATTCCCTCTCCCCTACTTGGCTTTCTACTCATGGCGTCTCTGGGCACAGTTTTTCCACAGGTTGCCTCCTGAATAGATTTCCAAGGGAGCTAGCTGTCTTATTCTGTTGCAATGAAAACAATGTAGAGTCTTAAGGGAGCTATCCCCAAGGGAGCGAGAGCTGCGCGCTATTTGGCATTAGCTTTTCTGGACCGTCGGCCACTTCCTTCGGAGGCATGCGAGGCCGCGTCTTGTTGCGATCCCCGGCAGCTGATGCCAGACAAACTGAGTCTGGCTTTGAAGCAGGTCCCGCAAGACGCGTTGTTGTCTCTTTCCCTCGTGAATGGGGCGCGTCCGCCTACGATCCCGTTCACGTTCCGTCTGAGGAGAAGTCTGAGCGTGAACCAGGCGTGGGGCCTTCCCCGCGGCTCCTTCCTCGCCTTCCTCCGCTTCGAAGCCGGCGCCCGGGATGGGGGTGGGGTGGCCGGCCGATGCTCCCCTCCGTCTCCGCGCCCTCCGGCTGGAGGGGCCCGATGACTCTGAGGGGAACAGAGAAGGTCCCCTCGCCAGAATGGCGCAGGAGCCTTTTTGACCCCTGGGCGCGCAACCAGCGTGATTGACTCTTTCTTCCTTCTTCCTTCTTCTTCTTCTTCTTCTTCTTCTTCGTAACGTCCCCTCATGGGAAGTTAGCGAGACCGAGAGGGAAGACTGAGAGGAAAATAGGATGGCGGCTTCAGGGCTGGTTCTCTAGTCAGCAGGCTCTCTCTCTCTCTCTCTCTCTCTCTCTCTCTCTCTCTCTCTCTCTCTCTCTCTCTCTCTCTCTGTGTGTGTGTGTGTGTGTGTGTGTGTGTGTGTGTGTGTGAGAGAGAGAGAGAGAGAGAGAGAGAGAGAGAGAACAAGGCGCCGTGAAACAGCGGGGACCTCGCAGGGAGCGGGATGCCGCCAGGGCGGCTGAGCAGGGCCGGGGAGAAGCCTAAAGGGTCTCGCCCAGCAGGGCGCCGTCGCCGCCACCCTCGGCGGAGAGGAGGTTGACGTAAGTGGACTTGGGAGAGGAGGAAAGGACAAGAAAGAGTCTCATCATCAGATGTCCAGAAGTGGATGGAGTCGGGGCAAAAATGGATGTGGCCACTCCAGGCTTGCTGTTTTATCCCCCCCCCCCCCCGCACACGGGTACTCAGTCATACAACATCCACCTCCCACCTCGCAGGAGCGTCTTGCAGACTGGATAAGGGAAGGGCCTGGTCCCAATACTTCAGGGAGGAGCTCCAGCCCTGGTCTGGAGCCACCTCAGTACACATGCATGCACACATTTGTGCACGTCTTCATGGAACATCCATATATACGCATGTGCTTGTGTAACACACACACAGAGAGAGAGAGAGAGAGAGAGAGAGAGAGAG
Organism: Pogona vitticeps; assembly: GCF_051106095.1. Lineage (NCBI taxonomy): Eukaryota > Metazoa > Chordata > Lepidosauria > Squamata > Agamidae > Pogona > Pogona vitticeps. The sequence goes on along the minus strand of NC_135784.1, from coordinate 141,176,781 downwards.
CACCTAGGACTGGGGGAAAAACCATGTAATTGCTGAGGGAGGAGCAGAACCTTTGCCCAGATCACAGCATGAAAGAAAGGGAGGGTTAATCCTTTCACCCCCGAGTCTTGTTGAATTTTGCTCTCCTTACATGACAACTGGATGTGAAAGAGGTTCCCACTGGAAAGTGTTTGTGTTTTCCCCCTAAAGGGCAGGAGAGTTAAAACTGCTTATGCAGTGCCACCCACCCACCCGTCACTTATAAAAGCAAAGAAAGTCCGAGAGCAGAGAAACTAAGAGGGAAAGTGCATGAACCAACTACATTCACAATGGCTGCTGAGTGAAATACTAGCGGTATTTGGCTGATATGGCTAGCAGCCAAGGAAATATGATATTCAATAATATCTTCAGGCTTTAGACTAGGCTTCATCAGCCTTGTGCCTTCCAGAGCTTGGGGGCACAATTCCCAACATTTCCTTCCAGCACAGAGATGGTGGGAGTTACAGTTCAGCTCATCCGGAGGGCATACCCCATTAAAGGAAAGCTGCTTTAAACCTGACTTAAGCTATTGACCCTCCTCCTCTGTAATCTCATGCAGACATAGCCATATAATTTACAAATGCAAAACACACAGACAGGGGCTCTCCTCTCTCTACCTCCAGACACCCAGCTTCATTTGAAATTTGCTACAGTAGAGAAAACAGAACTGTTTTGTTCCCTGTGCCCCTTTTTAAAATTGAAAAATATTTTGATTATTCATTTTCATATTACTTTGTTTTAATTGTGTGCATACCAAAACAGATTAAGATCACAAAGTATATAATGTGCACAAAATCAAACAATTTAGTGTAAGTACAAAACACTGCTTCAGAGTTGCAGGAATCAGAGATGTTACTTAACTCAACACACAGTTTACAAGCTGAGAAGTAACTCCTGTGGATCTTTTGGTGGATTCTATAATTGGAATTCAGTTAAGTAGGAATGTATTTACTTTTCACTTCCCAGTGGAAATTCTGAGTCAGTGTGTGATTTTCTCTGCTATTACAAAGTCTCCCGTGTTTCTGTATCACAGTAACCAAGAAGGGCTTCATTTGAATTCCATCTTCTAGACTTCTAGATTTAGTAACCCCAAAAAGAAAGTGGTGGGATTGCCTACTGGGTCCACAGTGGTGAAGAGCACCTCCCTGTCTCTTTGCCATACAGAGTACTAGGGAACCCCTAGAAAAACAAATTGCTTTGGCTGGAGGTTATTGACCAGGAGATCTGTGCAGCCTTTAGGAACTCAATTGCTCATAAGCCCCACCTCACTATGGATAGCATGAACATCAGTACCGATTGGAAACCAAAGTAAAAGAAGGCTGGCTTCACTATGGGGAACTTGCTGACATGATGGTGACCATCACAACTGGCCATGGCACTGAGATGTGGAAGACAATGGAAAAACTTTCACCTGCTGAACATTTTACCTTCCAGGTGCATTTGTAAGACTCATGACTAGATAGAAAAGCAAAAAGGCCCTCAGCCCCAAGCAAGTTGTAGATGGCCAGAGAATCTGTGGGATGAAGTTTAGGTTAGGTTTCTGGACTGAACAGAGTATGTATGTATGTGGTAGGGGAAAGCCACAATACAGTCAAAGAAATGAAAAAGATGAACATTTTGATCCTTACACTAAGTGAAATTCACTAGCAAGGGTCAAATCAAATACATACAGATACTAATCATACACTGTTTGATTCGAGCAAAGATAACACACAACACTGTTATGGTATTGGAGTCATAGCTGCATCCACATTGCAGAATATAGCACTTTGATTACATTTTAACTAAAGTGGCTCTTGGGATCTGCAGTTTTGTGAGGCACTTAGAATTTTCTCAAAGATAGCTATAGCACACACACACCCCAAACTATACCAGAAAAATCTACATAATTACCTCACCAAACTATAGATCCCAGCATTTTGTATGATGATGCCATAGCAGCTGAAGTAGAATCAAACAGTGATAGCAGACTGCTATAACAGTATCTATATACTGTAGATATACTCTTAGTTTTAAAAAGAAATTAAGTGCAGCTGTGGCAAACTTTGTTTCATACTCACATGAGGTAATGTTTGTGTAACCACAGAGGAATTTTATAAACATCAGCATCACACAAATATATGACTCAACTGAAGAAAAGTATAGAAATGAAGAAAGTCTATAAGGAACTCAATGCTGATATAAAACACAGAAATATATATAATATAAATTTTATAATGAAGGGTTTTAATGCTAAAATATGGAAAGAAGGCTGAGGAGATTTTGTTGGAAAATACAGACTAGAAACACTGAATGTGGGTAATAAACATTTTTTGAAGAAGAAAAAGAATCTGTGGTCACCAACTCAACATTCAAATTACCACTAAGGAGATAATGTCATGGAAATTCCTACAAGATGACAGTAGCAACAATAATATCCTAGTTAATCACAAGTAAAAAACTCCAATGGTGTTAAGTTGTATTACATAAGGTCAGTTCCAGAAATGATTATGATTTCCATATAGATCATAATACTGTACTATCATTGCTGTAGCTGACCAGAAGTTAAAGAATTTTTTTAAAAAAAAAAAAGCATAGAAATTAAACAACAGAGTGATCCAATTGTATATATGATTATTAGGGACAGGGGTCATGAAAGCCTACCACATAATCAGATAAGACAGATATGAATCCCACTTGCCAGTGATTCTTAACCTCTGTTACTCAGGTGTTTTTGAACTGCAACTCCCAGAAACCCCAGCCAGCATAGCTGATGGTGAAGGCTTCTGGGAGTTGCAGTCCAAAAACATCTGAGTAACAAAGGTTAAGAACCAGTGCTCTAAACTGTCAAAAGTATTAGCAGATATGACCAGCAACAAATTCAAAAGTAGAAATGTAAGGCTGTTCTTAAATAATTTTATTTCATTAGTGATATATCGATAAATCAGGTATCTAGGATGTGCCACCTGGTGTCATAATAGTCACTAGAAACCTTCAGGGAAACACAAGAGAGGGGGACCACAGCAAATTAATGATGAAAAAAAAAATGACAAGGGAGCGGGGGAAGGCTTTCAGCTGCTTTTCCAGGGCGAGCCTCCTGGTGGGTGGATCATCATCTATGTCCCAGGTAGACCCGCTCTGTGCCTGCTTTGCATCTGCTGGTCTTCTGCTGCTCTGCAAAGAGAATATAATAGGTAGCTGTAATGCTGAGCATATTGATGAACTGATACAGTAATAAACATTATAAGGTATTTATTTATTTAATTTAAAAGGAAAATTGATGGTGCCCTGCCACCCAAAATCCACATAGGCAAAAATTTAAATGACAGCAAGCGTTCACATCTACAAAAACCGCATTGAATTGAATTGATTTTAGAAGCAGAGTATTTTTAAAAGCCCCTGCTGGCCAGTTGAAAAAAGCTTGCTTTGCCGCTTATATAAATCGATTTCACCCTTGCATTGTGTGAACGATAAAATCTAAATCAATTTAAATGATGCTTAAATGTAGTTCTTATTGCCAGTGTGGCTGCAGCCTCAGTTACATCCCAGCTGGGTTACTGTAACATGCTCTACATGGGGCTGCCTTTGGAAAGTGTTTGAATAAATCAGCAGGTCCAAAACACTGCAGCAAGATTGTTAACTGGGGCTATTCACAGGGATTATATACAAACCACACACACACACACATTAAAGCAATTCGAATGGCTCTAATCAATTTCTGGACACAGTTCAGAGTGCTGTTTTTAACCTATTAATCCCTAAACAGCTTGAGTTGTCTCCCCTTTTGAGCCTACCAAGGTGTTAAGATAATCCGGGGAGGCCCTTCTCTTGGTCCCACCACCCTCACAGGTGCATTTGGTGGGGACATGGAAGAGGGGCCTTCCCTGTTGCTGCTCCTAAACTCTGGAACTCCCTCCCACAGGAGGCCAGGCTGGGCCCCACATTTGCTGTTCTTCTGCAAGCAGATGAAGGCAGGCTTTCCCCTCAGGCTGTCTGAGCAGGGTTTTTAAGTGGATTGTTGTGCCTTGTTGCTTTAAATGTTGTTTTTGGTGTTGATTTTCTTTACCACTTTAGAGGAGTATTTGTCTGATTGTTTTTAAATATTTCTATATTTCTTTTAGCTTTTAAATATTGTCTTTTAAGGATGTAAGCTGTCTTGGGTCCTCTTTGAGGAGAAAGGCGGCTATAAATAAATAAATAAATAAATAAATAAATAAATAAATAAATAAATAAATAAATAAATAAATAAATAAATAAATAGCAAGTACATTAAAGAGCTGTTTGAAAAGAGCTGATAAATAGAACTTATTGGACCAGATGTAAATACTGGACTGGAAATACAGGAATCCCTAATCTGGAATGCAATGCTGTTAACAACAACAACAATAAAAAGGGTAACATTCCTTAGTTAATGTTTTTACAATAGTATTACTATTGGCTTTTAGGGAATCTTTTTAATCAACTCTATGGAACAGAAATCGTTCCTGAAATTTGGCCGAATTCAAACGTTATTACATTACTCAGAAAGAAAAAGGCTGGCACTTTCAATGCCTAGAGAAGAGTAAGCTTTACAGCCACACACCATATTATCTTTAAACCAACCAATCAACAAAAACGTGGCAAATTTCCGAGCTGTGTGAAGACGATAGGGATTCAGAGGAAGTTTTAGAACCAGAGAAGCGCTGTTCTGCCTATACATACTTATGGGCAGATGCTGTGACATGGACTTTATTGGTTACGTGAAAGCACTTGACGAAGTCCAGCGTGGCAAGCTGAAAGAGACGTTGGTAAGCAAAGGCTTGATTCAAGATACAGTATAACCATATAATTGTCAACCTGTGCGGGAATTTGTTTCCTGACTATGACTCCTGGGAGAAGAGCCAGCTTGTGTGGCCCTGGGCAAGCTGCATACCGGTAATTCCAAGGTGTTACCAGAAGAAGTGAATGGCAAACCACTTCTGAGTACTCTTTACCTAGAAAACTCTGAAAGGGGTTGCCTTAAGTCACAGTTGACTTGATGGAACATGATTATTATTATCAATGGTAACAAAAAGCTGCAGTGAAAGTTGAAATTCAGATGACATTATGTAAGGACAATAATGACAAAGATCTATATACACTGGTGTTTAATGTTATTCCGAATGTATTTTTAAAGATGTACTTACTGATTCAAATGACACTATTATTGTTGGTGGGCAGGTTATCAATAACATCCAATATGTAGCAGATACAGTTTTACTAACTGACAATGTACATGGTCCAGAAAAGTGACTTATCAAAGTCACTGACCTAAGTAATGAACACCATCTGAAAGTGAATGTTAAGAAAATCAAATTAATGGTAATCAGTAAAAAAAAATGAGCTTAAGAAATGCAGTTAAATATAATTTTTTTGAAGAATTCAGTGTTTTAGAAAACATAATTACCTTGGAATATTATTTGAATAGGTAGTGGAGTTATAGCCAGAGCTGAGATAGACCACAGAAGCTTCCTAAGATGAAGAATATACTGTACAACCAAAACTTAAAATGGGCTTTGAGAATGCACATTCTATGGTGCTATATTCTCAGTCCTGCTGTCTAGTATAGAATCACGGATTTCAATGCAAGCAAGAAGCACTAGAATTATGGATTTATTGCAGTATGCTGATAATTTATTGGATCAAGAGAGAGACCAACAAAGAAATACTACAGCAAATGAATAAAGACTAAAGCCTCGTACATGCATAACATTAAAAAAACTAGAATACTCTGGTTATGTACTAAGAAACAAAAAGTACATTTGCTTAGAATTAATAATTTATGGTAAAATAAATAGGAAAAGAACTGTATGAGCAGAAGGACCTATTAAAGATCCTTGGAGAATGGTTTGAATGGTATACAACATAATTGTTTAGATCTGCCACATCCAAAGTCAGAGTGGACCTTATGATGTCCAACCTCCAGGACAGGAACAACAAGAAAACTAAACCCTACTATTCTTCTTCTTCTTCTTCTACTACTACTACTAAATGGGGAGAGGTCATCAACATCAAAATATAAGAAAATCAATTCTAAATGCATTGGCAGGACCAACAATGTTATGTTATTCCAAAATCCTAGGGCTATAGTTCACTCTTGCCACATAGGCAGATATGTTACCTTAATTATGCAATCCTTCTTACAGAAGCTAGATCCATTATGGTGGGATATTTTCACAAGACTCACGGAACACATGCTTACAAACTGTCCATTCTCCAATACTGACATCAGTCCAGGGGTCAAGTTATTTGGCCGCATTCCATTTCATATGTTGCTATTCCATTGCATTTGTAACTCATCCCTGTCTTACTTTTTCATATAACGGAAATATATTTCACATAATGAGTTTGACAAACTTGAAAGAGTTGTACAATGCAAATAACTTTTTAGGAGTAAGTCCCATGAATTCAGTGGGGCACCCCCATGTAAGCGTGTACAGGACTGCAACCTCAGTATATTTTTTTGTATAGAATACAAATTATACCTTTAGAGACCCCTGATTTCCAAGAAGTACAGCCAAATACCTCTTTAAAACTGTCCCCAAGGTCATTGCTACAAAACAAAACAAAAAGCCCTGGGGATTTAGTAATGATATAGTGGTAGTTATAAAATCCCCGTGGGACCAGAAAACTCTCATAAAATGGTTTTCTACAGGTCTGAAGGTAAGGTTTAAAAAAAGAGAAGAGAACATTTGGAGTGACTAACAAAATGTAATGTATAATAAGGTTCCCCCACCTTTTCCCATTTTGCAGACATTAATAGAGAACAAAGACACAACTGTGTCAGCCATAAAACAAAATCCAATATCTGTATTGTGCAACATCCATATTACGCAAGCCACCTACAAAAGTACAAAATTGTGTGCAAACTTCAAACAACACAAGATCTCCACATCGAGTAAGGTGGAGCAAAAGCTGAAGGAGGGAGAGTCAGAGAAAGACACAACAACCACAAGCACAACAGCCACAAAAACAGATCTTAAAAGTCCTTATGATACCATCATGTCTTGAGTTATAATAGAGGAAGAGGAGGCAGCAGGTAATCAAATGTATCTGTGTCAGGTGAGGAATTGAGGATAGGTTATAGCAGGGAGGCCACTTTCCTAACTGATAAAACAGAGGCCAAGAGAGTTTGTTCTTTTATGTGCCTCCCAAATTGTTTCTGACTTACGGTGATCATATGAATTAACTACAGTACTTCAAAAGGTCCTATCATGAAAAACTCTACCCAGGTTCTACAAATTCAAGGCTACTTTTATTGAGGCAATCCATCTCATGCTGAATCTTTCTCTCTTTTTTAACTGCCTTCCACTCTTCCTAGCATAAGTGTTCTTTCTAGACGATCTTGTATTCTCATGATATGTCCAGAGCCTCTGTTTAGTCATTAATTAGAAGTATGAGAGGGTTTTTATAAATAAATTTTTTTGATCTACACTCTCATAGTATCTGTAAACATCTCCTGCAACACAGTATTTCAGATGAACAAACTGCTTTCCTGTTAGTTTTTTTCACTGTCCAGCTTTCACATCCATACACAGAAACAGGGAGTAGCATCTTTACCCTTCACAACCTTCTCTAATTCCTTACTAGCTGCCTTCATGTGTCTTTCTTTATTCCCTGGAAAGGGTAGCCAGAAGTCAGATTTGACTTGGCAGCATATATTTATTATTTTATTTTTATTACAATCTTCATAGCTTAGTATAAGTCTTAGTGCACAAGCTCCACACATAAATCACAAACACTATCACAGTGCAGAAAAACAGTATCCCTATTAGCAAAGTCTGAAGCAATTTTTCAAGATGGGCAACAAAAGACTTCCTTAAGCTAAGCACATGGAACTTGTCAGAAATCATAACATCCAAAGGGCTGACAACCCAAAGTTCCATGTACTTGGGTCAACAATCAAAAAGATGATTAGTTTTAAGGAAACATTTAAAAGTATATGTCAGGATCTGGCCCACACTGCCCTGGCACCTGCAGGATCAGGGCCAGCCTGACCCAAGAATGGCCTGGTGTTTGCAGGCTCAGGCCCTGGTGTGTGTAGCAGCTGCTGGGCCACTCATGAGGCTCACCTGGAAACCTGGAGGGACGGCCTATTGAAGGAGTGGTTCTCCCTCCCAGAACTGGCCTTAGCGACAAAGGTCTTTGGCTATGTGCTCTCTTCCTAGTGCCTTGCTGCTCCTTGAGCACCTGTGTTCCTGCATCTGTTTTTGCTTTGCCCCTGCTTTTGCCTCCTGCATCGCTGTGTCTGGACTCCAGTGTTCCTGTTCCTGCGTTGCTCTTGCTTATGTCTGCTAGTCTCCTGCATCTTGGTGTTTCAGCCCTGGGCAGCTGTAAGCAAATGGAATGCATATTCCATGAAAGTCCATGTAAGCAGATGCATTTTCAACTACTGTTTGCTGGACTGAAGTGTGGAGATAATATGATCCCTGGCAGAAAAGTGTTCTGTAAGTGGGTTGCCATCACTGAGAAAAGTCGGCCACACCACTATGGGCCCCGTAGTACTCTTGGGGATCTGAGGCAGAGCTTCCTCTAGCAGTTCCTCATTCTCAATTGACTGGTAGTGGGTCAGGCAGTCTTTCCAATATCTGGCTCCAAGTTGCTTAGAGTTTTATTTATTTTATTTTATTTATATCCCACCTATCTGGTCTTGTGACCACTCTAGGCGGCTTTGTACAGTGGTGCCTCGCACAACGAGTGCCTCACACAATGATAAATTCACACAACGATGGCTTTTCCTGAAAAATTTGCCTCCTCACACAAAGATGTTTCCTATGGGGAATTTTCGCACAACGATGTCCCTTTTCGCTCCTGTAAAAGTGCCTTAAACTGTTTGAAAAGTGTTTTAAATGCTTGCTATCATTAGCCCACCTCCTGAAACCTATGCAAACTTAATTTGGTGTTGTTCTGAGGCGTCCTTGATTTTTTGTTTTCTGCATTGAAAGCCATTGGACGGTCTGTCCAATGGCTTTCAATGGAGAAAACAAAAAATCACCAAAAATGAACGAAGACTCAGAACAACACCAAATTAAGTTTGCGTACGTTTCAGGAGGTGGGCTAATGATTGCAAGCATTTAAAACACTTTTCAAACAGTTTAAGGCACTTTTACAGGAGCGAAAATGGACTTCGCAAACCCATTCAAATGCATTGAGTTGGCTTCAATGCATTTCAATTGGGGAACCGCGTTTCCCTCAACGATGTTTCCTATGGGGATTTTCGCTTAAGAACGGCAATCTGTTCCAATTGGAATGGATTAACCGGTTTTCAATGCATTCCTATGGGAAATGGTGTTTCACAGAACAATGTTTCACATAAAGGTGTTTTTTTTTTGGAACCAATTAACATTGTTGTGCGAGGCACCACTGTATAATGCTAACATCTTGAACTGGGCCCAGTGTCTTACTGGAGTCAATGAAGAGATTTTGGAAGGGGTGTAATAGAATCAAACGCTGCTGCCCTTCTCATCTGGGCAGCAGCACTCTGCACGAGCTGTAGCCTCCAGGCTGGAAATCAAATAGTCCATGCAGACAATATGCTAAGACACTTCAGAAGAGAGACTGCTGTGGCTGGGTTATCTGGTCCAGGAACGGCTACAGCAGGTGGACCAAGCCTTGTTGGTCTGAAGTGCTCCTCACTGTGACAAACCCAGACCTACTGGGATATGCCACAGTTTCACTAAGCTGCCACCAACCATTCCCTATAAGAAGTCACACAGACCAGGGATGGATTTTTAACAAATAAAAGAACAAGGTTTATTAAACAACACACAGGAAAAATAAAATGATCAGGTGAATAAGATACAGTAACGTGGCTTAGTCTCAATCATACATACACACAGTTTGGTTCACACAGAACACTTAACTTGAAGCACAGACCCTGAACCTATCAGTTCTGGCTAACCATACAGACACCTGAACCTATCAGGTTGGTACTGACTGACACACAGTAGTACCCTGTCTGACACACAGACTCCCACTCAAGCTTCTTCTCTCAGCTTTTCCTCCAGCTCTCTTAACTTCTCCACACAAACTCCACATATATATACAGTACAGCCCCTCCTCCTGATGTCCCGCCTTCCACTCCCCATAGGATGGAACTTTCCCTCCAAACCCATGACAGACAGGTAACATCAGTGCTGTATGTAACACCTCCCCTCTTTATAAGTTGTTTTGTAGGGGGAAAGCTAAGGTGCTTTTCACCAAAAAACAACCTGGACCCAAAACAAACAAAAACAGTCATATAGTAACATACAATACCATACTTACTTACACTTACACTCTATGAGGCATTTAAACATTTACCATTAACAATACATCAAGTTACCTTTATTCATACAAACCAACATGTTTAATAAACAGACACATTTGACTTTTTGTCATCAAAATATATACATAGTCCATGTTTCTTTCGCCGTCTTCATTCTTCAGGTCTTCTTGACAAGGCGTCAGCAACACAGTTCACTGACCCTCTGACCACCTTCACTTCAAAGTCATAGTCTTGCAGGTTTAAAGCCCACCTCATAAGTTTACTATTGTGGGTTTTCATTTTCTTTAACCATTGCAGTGGTGAATGGTCAGTGCACAGAATAAAATGTCTTCCCCAGATGTAAGGCTTGGCCTTCTGGATCGCGTAGACTATGGCCAGACACTCCTTCTCCACGGTTGCCAAATGTCTCTCACCTTTCTGGAGTTTCCTACTCAGGTAGGACACTGGATGCTGGTCACCATTCTCATCCTCCTGGCAAAGAACTGCTCCTACCCCGCTGTTAGACGCATCGGTGTAGATGATGAACTCCCGGCCGAAGTCTGGAGCACGCAGCACTGGATAGTTGATGAGCGCCTGCTTCAACCTCCGGAACGCCTCCTCACAGTCGCTGGTCCACGGGATGCGGTCATCAGCCTTCTTCCTGGTCAGATCGGTCAGCGGAGCCGCAATCTCGCTAAACCTCGGGATGAACTTTCTGTAGTAGCCCACCAACCCAAGAAATGATTTGACTTTTTTCTTGGTGTTGGGTCTGGGCCAATCACGAACGGCCTCTATCTTGGCCTCTAGGGGTTTTATCACTCCTCCCCCTACTATGTGACCCAAGTATTTTATTTCTGGGCTACCCAGCTCCAGTTTGTTCCCTTTGCAGGGCCTAGGCCAAAGCACTTCCTCCCCTGGGTCAAAGTGCCTCTCCCTGGCTTCCTGGTCATCCCCAGCTTTCTTTCTGACCTTTTGAGCTTGCAGGGTCTCTGCTGCTAGCTCTAGGTTTCTCTTTAGGTCATTCCTTAAAGAGTCTATGTATGTCACAACGTCTTGTGGGTCATCCTGGGTGATCCGCTCCCAATTTTGCTTGATCAAATCAAGGGGCCCTTTCACCCTTCTCCCAAATAAAAGTTCAAACGGACTGAACCCGGTACTGGCTTGTGGCACTGATCGATAAGCAAACAAAAGGGATTGCAGCTTCTGGTCCCAATTGTTTGGATTCTCTGCCAAGTAAGCCCTAATCATGCGCATTAGAGTCCCATTGAACTTCTCAGTTAACCCATTACTTTCAGGGTGATAGGCAGTGGTTTCCTTGTGCTTAATTCCACAGATTTGCCATAACCGTTTCATGAGCTTCGATGTGAACGATGCGCCCAAATCTGTGATTATTTCTGAGGCAAATCCCATCCTGGACATATACCCCACCAAGGCATCTGCCACTGTGTTAGTTTCAATGTTAGTCAAGGGAATGGCTTCAGGGTACCTCGTGGCATGGTCCACAATGGTGAGAATGAACCTGTTCCCCCTCTTTGTGGCCTTGGGCAAAGGTCCCACAATATCCACCCCTATGCATTTGAACGGAGTGTCAATCACAGGCAAAGGGCACAACTTTGCTTTGGTCCTGTCGCGGCTATTCCCCTGCCTTTGACACACATCACATTGTTTACAGAACTCCCTGATCTGCTTCCCTATGTCAGGCCAGTAAAAATTCTGTGTGATTCTCTGCTGTGTTTTGTTCACCCCTAAGTGCGCAGCAAACATGTCAGAGTGCCCCCTTTGTAAGATCATGGGGCGATACTTTTCAGGTACCACTAGCTGACTTCGGATCCCATCTCCCCCTTTTGAGATATTCCTCAGGGTCTCTCTATACAAAATCCCCCTTTTCTCTAGAAATCTCACTGGGGTTTCAGGTGTTAGCTGGGCGTCAGTCACCTGTTCAAAACACTTTTGGAGAGTGGCGTCTGCCTTTTGCTCTTGGCCAAATCGGCTGTCTGTGGTTAAGGTTTCCACCACAGCTTCTGAACTCCCCTCTGCTTCCGTCTCTGGCTCCTCAGTACCCCCCTGAACTGTCCCCGTGGTGGCTTGTGAACGTGTAATCACTAGCACCCGTTTCACATGTTCAGCCAGGTCATTTCCCACGAGCACGGCTGCTGGCAGAGTCGATGAAATCGCTAGCCGCCAAACTCCCCTCCAGCCTTGAAAGTTCACAGGTACCTCCGCTACTGGCAGTGAGATCACCTGCCCCTCAATCCCTGCCACCTTCATGCTCTCATTTGGGATTATATATTCCCTAGGAATAATATCTGGATGGCACAGGGTCACCTGGGAACAAGTGTCCCTCAGCCCCCGATACTGATGGTCAAGTATTCCTACGTCCACCCCTGCTGTTTCAAACAACTGAGAATCTGTTCTCACGAGCAAGCAGCGCTTGACCTCCACAAGAGGACCATTTTCCTCAGCCTGATCAGCAGATGTAACTGTTCCAGATTGAGTAGCCATGGCAACAGGCTCCCTCAGTGACAAGGAGCTTTGCTCTTTCTGGACACAGAACACAGCTTTTGGCTTGGTTCCACTCGAATCCTGAGGCACAATTCCTTTTAGCTGCTTTAATTTCTCACACTCTGAGATTAGATGGCCCTTTCCCTGACAGAAATAACATTTTCTGCTATATTTTGAGTCTTTCTCATCTTGTTTTGGTTTTCCCTCCAAAATCTGAGGTCTTGGTTTCATGTCTGAGGGCTTCCCTTCACCATGGGCCCCTCCCCCTTGCTGGCTCTTCCCTGGTCCCTGAGAGTACTTGCTGTAGGTTTCTTTAGGTTTCCCCATCGATTTCCCCTCACCCAAGGGCTTTCTTATTTGGGAAATAAAATCTGCGATCTCGGCTGCTTCTGCCACAGATTTCGGTTTCCTTTCCCTCACCTGGAATTTCAGTTCCCCATGCAGGACTGAATAGAACTGTTCCAGCGCTATCAAGTCTTTGAGCTGCTGAAAGGTCTCTGTCCCCTCCTGAGATAGCCATTTCTCTAGCAGCCTCACCAATTGGGCCCCCACTTGGGTAAAAGTCTGCTCTGGTTTCTTGGTGATTGACCTGAATCTTTGCCTCAGCTGTTCCGCATTTATCCCATGTCTGGCAAACACCAGTTTTTTAAACTCTGCAAAATCTTTCATCAGTTCCTCTGGCATCTCTGAATAGACTTCGGCCAGGCTGCCACTGATTAAAGATCGCATAATGGTCATCTTCTCAGTTTCCCTCACTGAGAAGTCCACAAACGCTCTTTCCACTAAGGAAAAGAACACCTCAGGGCAATCTCCCTTGTGGTACACAGGGAATTTCTTCAGGTCAGCTTTAGACAATTGGCCTCCCTCAGAATCCCTATTGTTATTATTGTTCTGATTCATCAGTTCCAATTTTCTCAACTCAAACGCCATTTTCTCTCTCTCCAATCTTTCTTCTCTTTCTATTCTCTCTATTTCAAAATGTCTCTGTTTCTCTCTTTCCCTTTCCTGTTTCTCTTCCTTTTCCCTTTCAAACGCCATTCTTTCTTTTTCCAGAGCAATTTTCTCTCTCTCCCATCTTTCTTCCATTTCCCTCACCCTCAGTTCATGCTGTTGGGCTAGGAGTATTTTTCTGAGTTCTGGATTCTGTTCTCCCGTGCTGTCACCCTGCACTGAGCCAAATTCTTCCTCAGAACCTTGGTCCACCTGGGGTTCCCTCACTTCACCCATTTCTGCCATTTGGCTTCGAGTCAAGGGCATAATCCCCCCCCCCAGAACAGGCTGCTTTCAAAAGTCAAGCCTCAAAATAAAGCGACCACTTTTTTTTTTTTGCCTCAGAACCAGCTTTCTATAGATTACTGCTGTTCTTCAGCACTAACTTGCAACAGTTGCGAGCCAGAGTCTACCCCCCTCTGCTAGGCCTCTCAGCAGGCAGGCTAAATCACTTCTACTACACAGTTTTGCCTCAGCTTTTTTCCCGCCAAAACAGGCTGCCTCAGAGCTCCCTAATCTAGTCCCCAATCTGAGGTTACACGTTCTTCTACTAGCGCACCTCCCCGTGAGGTACACCTAGAAGATTACCTACGTGCTCTCAGATTGTCCCTGACTAGACCCCCCTTGCTCTGGGCACACTTGCCAAGGCTTTGCTGGACCACTGGACAACTGGACCAGTCGTATCCCACACGCTGGACACCAATCAATGTGACAAACCCAGACCTACTGGGATATGCCACAGTTTCACTAAACTGCCACCAACCATTCCCTATAAGAAGTCACACAGACCAGGGATGGATTTTTAACAAATAAAAGAACAAGGTTTATTAAACAACACACAGGAAAAATAAAATGATCAGGTGAATAAGATACAGTAACGTGGCTTAGTCTCAATCATACATACACACAGTTTGGTTCACACAGAACACTTAACTTGAAGCACAGACCCTGAACCTATCAGTTCTGGCTAACCATACAGACACCTGAACCTATCAGGTTGGTACTGACTGACACACAGTAGTACCCTGTCTGACACACAGACTCCCACTCAAGCTTCTTCTCTCAGCTTTTCCTCCAGCTCTCTTAACTTCTCCACACAAACTCCACATATATATACAGTACAGCCCCTCCTCCTGATGTCCCGCCTTCCACTCCCCATAGGATGGAACTTTCCCTCCAAACCCATGACAGACAGGTAACATCAGTGCTGTATGTAACACTCACCACTGAGGTCTTCCACTGACGGCTAGAAACTGAGGAATCTTCTCACCGAAGAAGTGGTATCGGATATCAACACAGAATAAAATAGGAGCTATATTCATGCCGAATACTTCTCCTGACCTCTCTGGTGGTTTTCACCGAGTTTGGTGCTGTCGATAGCTAGTTTTGTTGTCGCAAGCCCACCCTTTGTTAAATACATCTGTACAGAAAAGTGATTTTTATTTCAGGCTTTAAACACTGTGCCGGAGAAACCTTTCCAGCAGTGTTTGCCACTCCTTGAGTTTAGGGTAAATTGATGGGGCTTGGAATAGAAAGTTAAACTTAGGTACTGCAATCATTTTAATTGCACCTATAGAACCAGCCCCTCACAATTTTATTTCCTTCCATGTATTCAGTTTTTCCCCCCTGAATAAGTGAAGCTGGGGAGCAAAATTATTGTTATAAAGCTCAGACCAATTATCAGTGCTCTCAACACCAAGTTATCTCCAAGGTCTACAATTCTTTTTCCAGGGGAAACAGAATGCAGTTTTCTAAGAATATTGCCTGTGATATTAATTGCCATGGCTTTTGGAGTCTTCTAATTAAGCTTGAATGCTGAGGTCTTGCATGGTTTCCTAGGGCCCGAACTAGGGCGGGCAGGCAGGCAGGCAGGAGCTCTGTGTCTGGACCTCCTATTTTTTCCAAACAGCTTAACAAGAACAGCAGGAGTGAGGTGGGTGTGAGTCCAACTGGGGCCGTGACATGGAGAAGGCGAGGTGAGCACTTTCCCCCTTGCTGCTTTGCATTGAAAATCTGCCCCACCCCAAAACATGCACACTACTATTTGCCCTGCGGAGGAACATGAGCATGTACCTATACGGTACCTGTATATTTTTCTCCATGGGGCAAATAGCACCTTTCGGGGGACTATTGTCATTGAGAAAACAGTGCAAGCTGGAAAGGTACCTCTGGCCCCAGCAGAACACACTTCCTGCCAAGGGATGCTAATAAGCGGTTGAAGGAAACAGTGGGAGATCCAAGCATGGATGTCCCACTGTCGCTTCTCGTAGTTGCACCCTGACTCTCTGCAGCAGGAAAAGCTTTGATTCCAGATCAGACAAAAAGAATGTTAAACATTATCTGGGGTTGCGGGGGAAGGAAATAAAGGTTACTAAGACATTGCATTTATCCAATAAGCTCCCTTTTGGCTGTTGTCACTTTTGCTTGTATTAGATTTCCTACGCTGTACCTAGGGATAGAGGTTGCCAGATGTAAAAGGAGAGCCCAGACACTCCAACTGTAATACTTGTGCAGTAGCGGTAATGTTATCAGGTGCAGCTTTTCTGTCCCCTTCCTGATTAGCTGGACCTGCCACTCTGCCTTGTTCTGCTCCATCCTTTAAAGAGCAAAAGCCATGTCCTGTGAGCCCAACCGTAAAATCCCAGCTGCATTAATGTGAGAGAGACAATGGGTGGAAATGGACAAAGCTACTTAACAGGAAACCCCCCCCTCCTCACCCTTCCCTCGGCACCAAGCACAAGGGCTTTCTTACTTCTCCAGTAGCAAATTGGTACACGCTGTGCGGAACATGTTGCCACTGAGTGGTTTCTTGTGGATAAAGGCTATTGTCAACTAATGCCATTTGGCACTCTGCAGAACTATGCTACAGTGCAGAAGTGGGCAGCCGGCAGCCTTTGGCCATCTCTGTGCTGAGGGCAAATAAAAGGCAGCAGCATCCTTCAACATTTGCTTTGTAGGTCCTGGATGTTGCCTGCTGGGCTAGAAGAACCAGAGATATGGTCTAGTGTGGCTATTGTGTATTGGGTAAACTGGGGGGGGGGGGGGAAGGGGAAGGTTTATTCTCCCTTTGTCTTTGGTAAGATCTGTTTTTTAAAAAAACCCATGGCCTAGGGCTGTGTTAAATTCATAAACAAAATGGAGACAGAAAGATAAAGCGGAGGGGACAGAGAAAGACAGAATATTTTCAATGCTTTACATTTTCCAATAAATTAATGGAGTTTAGAAAAGTATTTTTTGCACTACAACTCTCAGAATCCACCAGCCAGCACAGCTAGTAACTTTTTCTGGTTCTGTAAGGAATTAAATGTCCCCTTTCAGAAACAGTCCGGTATCAACAACCCTCTTTGCCCATTTCCCACTTGCACTCCCTTGCCTTAATTACATCTCGGTTGCTTCTCTTCTTGCTTTAGCCAGCACCAAAAAAATTAGGGTCCTGGCTCCATTAACAATCTGCCATCACCCTGGTATACCTAGGTTCATGCTTCTCCCCTTTCCCCTTATGGAGTAACTAAAAAAAAAGAGGCCTTCATGGACATTTGTAGGCAAAAGCCTTTGCTGCAGACGCTGTTCCTAGCCTTGCTTTTCAGACTCCTGTGGTGAGTCTCTCTCCGTCTCTCTATCATAACTTAGATTATGTGGCAAAACACACAGCGAGATCATAAACTATTTCAGCCAGCCCGAATAGCCTTTGCCTGCATGCCTTCAACCCCATCACCATGCAGCCGGCTGCCTAGTCCCAGCGGGGAAAATGGGTGAGTGTTGGCAGCATTCTGCTGGGGAGCATTTCAGCATTGCTGATGTGTGTGCACCTTGCCCTGTTCCAGCAAAGTCGTCAGCTTTCTTTGGTCTAAGGAGGGGGGGGGAACCCACAACAACTTTTCTTCTTACTTCTCTCTTTGTCTCTCAGGCACCCTGCAGCCCTCAAGCAGAAGCCTTCTGCCTGCAAGGTCAAGGCTTGGGCATCTGCAGCGAATAGCAACTCTATTGCCTCTCCTGCCCCGTCCTGGCCAGTCCCTCTTTTGAAACACACCAGGACTGCCTTTTTAGCTTCCAGCTTGGTGAGTCATACACGCACTGATGTGTTGTTGTCTACAGAAGGTATCTGGCAAAAATGAAAGCCTTTCAGTGACAGTGAATCCCCTGGGCTGGCTGAAGCCAGCACACCTGCAAATGAAAAAAGGAAGGCAAAGGAAAGGGAGGGGAGGGGAGGGGAGGGGAAACCATCCCTAGCCAGCAGGACCTCTCACTGGAGCATGCATCAAAGAATTTGGGATCAGCAGTTCTATTTTCTACCCAGTTCTTACAACGAAACTCTATCCAATATGTTAAAAATTTAAAGACCCCCTCTTTTAAGCCATCATTTCGATCTATTCTTCAGTTCTAGGAGCTGCAGTTCAAAGAAAGAACTTTTCCAAGCTCTGATTTTAGGGGCCGGAAATTCACACGTTTTATTGTTATGTGATGTCAAGTCAAAACCAACTTATAGTGACCCTGACAAGGCTTTCCTGCTTAAGGAGTGGTTTTACCAGTTCCACTTTTCCCAGAGAGTTTCCATGGCTGAGTAAAGAATCGAACCCTGTTCTTCAGAGTCCTAGTCTGTCACTCTGTCCACTACCCTACACTGGTTACACTCAATTCACACATACATGTTAGATTAGCCAGATCTTTTTGTCACATCAATTGTGATGTGCAGAATGTTTCTCTGGGGAGGGGGACCAGTCGGTTGATTAGTACCCAGAAACAGAAACGGTTTGCATTCTTACCAAGATAGGGCCTTACTAGATGAGAAGCTGATTCCACATCTAGATACAGTGCACCCTTCAAAGGAAAAACTATATGTTTATTCTAACAGAGAGGTAGCCACACTAGGATAGACCAGCATGCACAATTAAAAAAAAAAACCCTGTTGTCAGATTTGTATCTGTATATTCTCCAGCATAGACTGTCTTGTTGCATCAGAAGATTTGACTGGAGACCACAGATGTTGTGGAATGATCCAAGTGGAATGTGGTATCTTTCCTTGAGTCTGAACTTATTGAAAAGAATCAATTGAAACCTACTACCACAACTTCAGTAACTTTCCTGTACCATTAACCTGAGTCTACTATCTACACTACAGGTGTACTCTCTGGACATCATTGTTCAACAGCACAATGGACATACAGTATAAGCACCACATTATAGTGTAAGCCCATCAATCATGGTAGTTCAAATCCGCCCTTCAGCCATGCACTCTGTATATAAACTGGTGGACTAATTATTGTACAGTGGATTGTAATCCATGAAAGTTCATACTGAAATCAAACTGTTAGAATTTAAGGAGTCATAACACTTTCATTTTTTTATTTTTTATCTTTTCGCTAACATACTTAATTTAACATGGGTTTGCCTCAATCTGCATTTGACAAATTACCTTGCTTTTGTTTTCCGGTTTGGAAATAGCATGGTCTGAGCCTCAGTGGAAGGCCAGTGAAAAATAGGACAAGATTCTTGGGAGATTTCATGACAGAGAACTTGTTAACACATTGGTCATGTGTTCCATCTTTTTCGCCTTAGCAGATTTCCTCTGGTAAGAGAAAACATGGACCAATCTGTAGGAAAAGATGGAAGGATTACTCATGGAAGTAGATGTTGTTTGTTGTTTAGTCGTTAAGTCATGTCTGACTCTTCATGACCCCATGGACCAAAGCACGCCAGGCCCTCCTGTCTTCCACTGCCTCCCGGAGTTGGGTTAAATTCATGTTGGTAGTTTCGATGACACTGTCTATCTATCTCATCCTCTGTCGTGCCCTTCTCCTCTTGCCTTCACACATTCTTAACATCAGGCTCTTTTCCAGGGAGTCTTCTCTTCTCATCAGATGGCCAAACTATTGGAGCCTCAACTATAGGATCTGTCCTTCCAGTGAGCACTCAGGGTTGATTTCCTTCAAAATGGATAGGCTTGTTCTCTTTGCAGTCCAGGGGACTTTCAAGAGCTTCCTCCAAGATCACAATTCAAAAGCATCAATTCTTCGGCGGTCAGCTTTCTTTATGGTCCAGCTCTCACTTCCATACAACCATAGCTTGGACTATGCATACTTTGTTTGGCAAGGTGATGTCTCTCCTTTTTAAGATGCTGTCGAGGTTTGTTATCGCTTTCCTCCCAAGAAGCAGGCATCTTTTAATTTTGTGGCTGCTGTCTCCATCTGCAGTGATCATCGAGCCCAAGAAAGTAAAATCTGTCACTGCCTCCATATCTTCTCCTTCAATTTCCCATGAGGTGATGGGACCAGTGGCCATGATCTTATTTTTTTTTGTGTTGAGCTTCAGACCGTTTTTTGCACTCTCCTCTTTCACCCTCCTTAAGAGGTTCTTTAATTCCACCTAACTTTCTGCCATATCATCTGCGTATCGGAGATTGTTGATATTTCTTCTGGCAATCTTAATTCCGGTTTGGGATTCCTCTGGTCCGGTCTTTCGCATGATGTATTCTGCATTTAAGTTAAATAAGCCAGGGGACAATATACAGCCTTGTCGTACTCCTTTCCCAATTTTGAACCAATCACTGTTTCCATATCCAGTTCTAACTGTTGCTTCCTGTCCCACGTATAGGTTTCACAGGAGATAGATAATGTGGTCAGGCACTCCCATTTCTTTAAGGATTTGCCATAGTTTGCTGTGGTCCACACAGTCAAAGGCTTTTGCGTAGGCAATGAAGCAGAAGTAGATGTTTTTCTGGAACTCTCTGGCTTTCTCCTTAATCCACTGCATGTTAGCAATTTGGTCTCTACTTCCTCTGCCCCTTCGAAATCCAGCTTGTACTTCTGGGAGTTCTCGGTGCACATACTGCTGAATCCTACCTTGTAGGATTTTGAGCATAACCTTCCTAGCATGTGAAATGAGTGCAATTGTATGGTAGTTGGAGAATTCTTTAGCACTGCCCTTCTTTGGGATTAGGATGAAGACTGATCTTTTCCAATCTTCTGGCCACTGTTGAGTTTTCCAAACTTGCTGGTATAATGAATGTAGCACCTTAACAGCATCATTTTAAAAGATTTTAAATAGTTCAGCTGGAATGCCATCACCTCCACTGGCCTTGAAAAACATATAATCTGGAGTCCCTGTCCAATTCTATGAATGAGTCAAGAACCCACAGACTTTTAATAATTCTGGACAAGAGGCGGGGGGGGGGCGGCTTCACTGTCTGACAGCTTTAAGTTTGCATGACAAGTTTCACCCACTGCAACAAAGGAGCTTTTTAGACTGGAGATTTGTAAATAAGTCTGCTCTTCAGCCTGTCTCCAGAGGCTTGGAAAATGACTTGTGATTGACTAGTGACTCTTCTGCTCTCAGGTGGCACTTTTCCTTGCCTGACTGTTCACATATGTGCTGAGGGCAAACTAAAAGTTCTGAGGTAAACTTTGGGTGCCCAATCCCTGCCTCCTTGGTAGTGATGCTTGAAGAGGCCTTTGTAGGGGAGGACTGGTGGTCAGTCCAAAAGGGAGGCACTGAGACCTTCCTCCACTTACGGATACTCCCTTATCTCCACAAATACTTCTCCACCCCCATGTTTATGGCCAGCAATACACACAGCAGTGATGGAGGATGGATGATTGGCCAGGAAATATCCACAAAGTGGCAGTGATCCACAACGTAGAAGGGCAGTGTAGGACAATTGTCTGATAGAGGTAGTCATGTTGACTGGTCTTTAGAACTGTGTAGTTGCTGCTCTCAGTAATTTCACCAGCTTTGAGGCACTTTCTTCCCATCTCTCTGCATGCTTTCCATTTTTACTAATGGCAGGGGTGTGAGAGGTGTTATAACAATCCCTCACAGGTTCCAGCAGGAATCAAGCAGGAGGTTCTTGGGGAACAGCCACTGAAAGCAGCAGCAAAGGAACTGCTGTGTGTTTGTGGATCTCAGTGCTCCAGAGTCCAACCTCCTGGCCTTGAGTAGCTTGTAATCCCATCTTCTCTCCCCCTCCATGTTTCTCTGCCAACAGCATTGTTTCAGTGCTGAGTAAAATATAGCACACAACAATGGTGTGTTGCAACCAGACACTTAAACCCATACAAAAGGAATGCTCTCCTGCCAAAGGCACTGGGTTTCTCTCTCTCACTTGCATCTGTTTTGTTGAAGGGGAGACCGGGGGGGGGGGGAATTGGGAGGTGGAGATGTGGATCACAGCAGAGTCTATCAGTGACATTTAAGGATCCCCCCCCACAGCCAAAGAGAAATCAAAGCCCTGCAGCAACAGAATTATGCCTCTGTGTGCCATGCCAATTCTTCTGCACAACACCATTAATCCAACCCAACTTTTGCACAGGCTTCCTCTGTAAACAACCTAAATCCCCATCAACAGTTTTAATTAAAGCCCATTAACCAGAAGCCAGTTCTGTCCTTTGTGCACTGAGTCTGTGGCTTGAAGAAGGCCCTGGCAGAAAAGATCTAAATGGAAGACCTTCCCAATGACTGGGCAACAACAGGACAGGGGAACAGAAAACCTGGCTGGATGTCCATTGGAAACTGGTTGAAGCTTCTAAACCATTTTCCTGGACTGGTTTTGGTGGTTTAGTTTTTCTGTAGGGAAGGATTTTGTGTAAGTGACCAAGAGAGATACCAGTATTCACATGGCTAACAAATAAAGGCTGGTTATAACATAAAATCCATACTAAAAGGGGTAGCAATGAATTCAGTGAATTGCCAAGCTGACAAAAACTGATATTACCGGGGCATTTTAGGAGACTTCTTATTTCCCTTTCAGCCATTAAAGCTTAGCTCCCTGGATGAAATTCAATGGAAGGAGGAAGTGGGGGTGGGGGAGATAGAATTGTTGCTGTTCACTTTACTCTGTCCATTTAAATAAATTATCTATTAGATTAACTACACTTAAAAGAAAACAAGAAATCAATCCCACCAGCCTCAGCTGCTACTTGCACCACTAAACTGATAATTGCTGAGGGTGCTTGTGAAGGAGGTGTTTCTAATTGAATTCCATTTGTGTTCCTTCAACATCTTTGGAAGGAAAGGGCAGTGCAAGAGGGAAGGACCACTCCCCAGACGCCCCCCCCCCGTCCCTTGTTCCCAGAGCTAATCTGTTTTGCACAGGCTGTTACTGAGTTGCAGAAAGTTGTGCTTTCTTTTTTACCACGTGGTAATGTCTGGAGACATTCACAACCTTCAGGTTAGCCTAATTTAGGCAGTGGGACAGCTGATTGAGAAAAAAACAGGATTCTCAGGGAAGGATGCAGCTGTGGCTATGACACCTGCATGTCTGCAGCTGTGCCAGTGACAGGTGAGATGGGGAGCTTTGATCTCTGTGGCGTGTGCCTCACAGCTGTGCCTCATTAAAGACTCAAGGGCACCCCACTCTTCTCCCCACAACACCCTCTCAGTTTGTCAGCCCCATTTTTGCAATTCAGAACTTGGAAGCTGACACGACAGGCAGGTTAACTGATGCTAAAAGAGTGGAAGCAGATCCATTCTGTACCACAACTGAAGTGCAAAGTTGTCAGAAAAGTTAAATGGGACTACAGATTTGGAAACTGGAGTCTAAAAAGCAACTTTTCAAAGACTTTATTTGGTGATTCCCTTTTGGAGCCACCTCAGTTACAGCTATCACCGTCTTACTTGCCCAAGCCATTTTGCTCCTTGAGATGAGATGCTCCTCAGCTCGCGGACTCAGACTGTAACATGAATCTGATGTTTATATTTGGATCTGCAGAGGTGTTCTCAAGTCTGCTTGTATGTAGGCAAAACTGGATTTTTCCACTACATTGCAAATTAGTTCTGATTTGAGATGCATCTTTTCTTGATTCCCTTGCCTGTTGGACTGATCAATTTGGACTGTTTCAGTCCTTGAGACAAATGTGGCTTACAGTGGCTCATATTCATCTTGACAAAATATCACTTATAGGGTTGTGACCTGTTGTCTGTCTTCTTGTGCTCATTGTTCTTTCCTGACTGAGGTGAGTCTCCCACTGAGTTCCCACATGACTTGCAACAAGAAAGAGCCGTACAGAAACTTAAAAACTAATACATGTATTGTGGCACAAGCTTTTGTTGGTATTGTATTAGCTGGCCTTCCCTCCAGCTAATATTTGACCCCCCCCCCCCTTTTTTCCATTTTGAAGAATCTGTTATCTGACGTAATAATTTCTTTGTGTTAATATTTTACATGTCATTTTATGTATGTATTTGGAAGCCACCTAGAATGGTCGTAAGACCAGATAGATAGATAGATAGATAGATAGATAGATAGATAGATAGATAGATAGATAGATAGATAGATAGATAGATAGATAGATAGATAGATAGATAGATAGATAGATAGAGATGGGCATGAAAAATGGTGGTTCAAGATAATCTGTGGTTAGCTATAAACCACGAGCCACCACAAACCAACCAGGAAACCAAACCAATTCATAGTTCAGTTTTTGATCCATGCCTGGTGTGCTGAACTACCTGCTCCTGTCTCACCACCACTAACCTTCATGACAATGAGGAGGTGGGGTGCTTCTTCTGCACAGGTGCCTGACTCTGAGCTGATCACCCTTATCAGCTGGGAGGCAGGTACATGTGTAGAAGATAGCAACTGGCTTCCTTTCCAGGAGACCAGGCAATGCTTCTGTGCAGGCACCCAACCCCCCTGATGATCACCCTGATTGGTATGTGCAGAAGGCCTTGACCAACTTCCCTTACAGGAGCCTGGGTGCTGCCTGTGTGCATCCACCTGACCCCCAGCTGGTTGCCCTGATTTGATCTCTTCCCTATTTATTTGCCTTTCTAGTGATCTACATTATCTATAAAGCTCTCCTCCAACATCATGGTTCATATGAACTCTTTTTTTCCCCTGTCACTTTTCTTCACTGTCCAACTTTTGCATCTATATGTAGTAACTGGGGAAACTATAGTATGGACGATCTTGAGTTTGTGCTACAATTATATGTTTTTACACCTCATTTTATTTTTATAGGTTTTCCATGCCTACCCTTCTAAGCAATGCAAAAATACAATTATAGTACAGTATAGCTTAAAAACTTGCTGTTTGTTTGACTTCTATACCTCCCATCTGGCTACCAAGGCCACTCTGGGCAGTTCGCAATAGCTACTGCTCAGGACAGTTGCCAAACTCTACATAATTGTGGGTATTGGGCCTTCTAGGAAGTATCTCTCCTTCTGTCTTACTTCCTAATTTTGTCAGATGAATAAGAGCTAGAAGCTGTTGTGGTTAGGATTATGGTTGCTCTTTCCACCTGAGGCTTAACTAAGGGCGGATGCACACACTGTATTTCTTCTGGTTTAAGAGAGAGTTCCAATGCCCATTGATTTGGATTATTTTAACAAATCTATATGATGTTACTGAGGTCTCAAATCAATCCTTCCCCTTTGGTTTCCATTTCAGGATTGTTTTCCCTTGCTTGGGATATCGTCCCCTGTCCCCCCCGCCCCATCTCCGTCCCCTGCTTTTAGCCCAGGTCTTTCCAGATTGGTTTTCCCTGTCTCAAAGAACTCTAGGTCCTATGGGGGGGGTGTACAATTAGAATTCCCCTGACGTCAGCTATTATATCATCAGTGGGAGTGTTCTGTACAACATGGAACAGGGCTGCCTCTGGCTGTTTCTCTAATTGGGATGAGGGAGTGAGGTTTTTATTTTATTTTATTTGCCCAGCACAGCTGCTTTTCACCCTATATTTCATAACTGGCGGGATCAATGTAACACATTGTTTTATTAAAATCAATAATTGCATGAAATAAATTAGGCAATACCATGAGAAGGTAACAGACAAGTGACGGAGACAGGGCATAGAGTGTGGAGGCAGAGGTAGGAGAAGGAAGGGAAAGGACATGTTATTAGTGTTGAAACTCAAATTGGCTTACACTGAAGGAAAACTGACTACATCTATGGAACCTTGCAATGAGTAAATCCAGATCGATGGGGGAAAGAGACCACAGATCCAGTCCACATAATCCAACCCACACAGCTTGCCTGGATGGACTATAAGTCTCTTTCATTTGGGGAAAAAAGACTCCGGCAAACAGGGTGGAATCTTATTCTTTGACTAATTTAACATCTCAACGCAAAGACCAATCCCTATGTTTGCCCTGCTCTTCAGCAAACCAACAATGATAACAATCAGCCCCATATTCCTTTAAGGTGTCTGGTGCAGTCAATCACTGAACGTCATGTTCTGCTGGAAGGTGCCTGATGATAGAGCAAAGGCTAGATCCATAGCCCATCCAAAGTACTCCAGGGCCTCAGGTACCAAAGTACCCAAGACCCTGATCAGCATAAATGAACAGGTAAGAAAATGACACCTTACTTGCTCTGCACTGACTTTACACAGCTCCAAGTCTCGGTGATGCTTTGGCTGAGATATTTCGTGTGTGTGTGTCTTTTTTTTTTTCCTTCACTAGTGCTATCCTTGCCCATTTTCTTGCTCTTTCCTTCTAGTCCTTGGTCCCAAAAGGAAAGAGTGAAACACGAGGAAATCACTCCTCTTTATCCTCTTTGCTGCTAAATCTGCTCACTCCCTCTGGCCAGATGACCAGACAGTGACAACAATGGGGAGTAGAAGTGGTATGCCAAGGTGCTCTAGATTCTTGGCAGTGGACCCTGATATGGAGAGGGGGGTAGGCCTTGGTAGCTCTCCAACAATGACAGCACCTGATGCTGATCTCAAGGGAGAGGCCGTCGTTCACTGGTAGAGAGCACACACTTTTACAAGGACCCAAGCTCAATGTCTGGCACTGCTAGATAGGACATGGAATGGCTTCTTTCTCAAAATGGGTGAAGCTGCTAAGCTGCTGCCAGTCAGCAGAGGGTGGGCAACCATGGCTTTGTATGCAACTCCCATCAGCCCAAGGAAGTATAGTTAGTTATAAAGGTTTGAGGAAGCTGCAACCAAACAACATTTGGAGGGCCATAGTTGCCCATTCCTGGTGCAGGCAGCAGAAACAATTCTGAGTTAGATGATCTGACCTAGCATAAAGCAACTTCCTATGATTTTCCTGTGACTTGAGGTTGGCTGCCACTGCTGCTGGTGTTGCTGGTGCTGCCAGAGACATACTTAACACAGCATCTAAGTGGAAAGAGGGGGGGGGAACCCCTGTAGAAAGGCAAGGGAGTTCATTTCTTGAAATCTGCTCCTTCCCTTCCCCACCCTCCTCAAAAGGTACTGCTGATGCCTTTCTCTTTTCACCAAAGTTACTTCTTTGTTTAAACCCGCTCCAGCAGCTTCTCAAATAAATTAGCATCTCGAGGATCTTTCTCTCTTTGCATTCAAGGAAAAGGAACACAGTAGTGCCAGCAGCAGATTGCATTGTTTAGAAGCATTAAAGAGACACAGAGAAAGCTCCTGTTCTTCCCCCTGCTGCTAGCAAATACAATTCAGTTCAGGCGAATAATGGGCCTTTGTATAACTGTGTGTGTGCCTGCATATTACCGGGCTTCCATAGTGAATCTGGAAAGAGATGAGTGGGTGCCTGCGTGCCTGTGGGGAGAGAGAAAGCAGATAGTGAGGACCCTCAAATCTCTATTGCCCTGCCATGCCCTAGGAAACATGGGTCAGGTATATGACAAAAGAAAGGGCTAGAGTCAATGAGCCCATGAGTCACCCGCTCCAGGTTCTTTTTGGAAAGTGTTTTGTCTTGGGCCATGGCTGCAAGAGACCCATGCTCCAGGGGCCCCTGATTTCAGAACACCCTTTTAAGTGAGGAGGGGAGAAAACAGCCTCATGCTCAGCCAGCTCCACCGCAGTTTTAATTTCCTTCCTCAGCCATCCTCTGTACGTCAGCAAACAACACATGCCAACCTGCAGCTACTTCTGTGGCTTCTTCTCCTGCTCCTCCGCCAGGGAGATTCACCTCCGAGAAGCTGCCTAAGACCTTACTTACCCTTGCCAGCTGCTCCATTATTTATTTTACTTGTGTACCAGAGCTTGGACATTTCCTTGCAGGAAAATGCATCTGAGCTTGGAAAAGTTACTTTTTTTTAAAGTCATCAGCTCCAAGCACCAAGTCATGTTCACCAAGCTGAACATAGTTCCTGGAAAAGAGAACTGCTATTAAAAAAAAAAAGAGGATGGTTGGTCCAGCCATTTAACAGTACTACTACTGGTTGTTGTGGGTTTTTCGGGCTCTTTGTCTATGTTCTGAAGGTTGTTCTTCCTAACATTTCACCAGTCTCTGTGGCCAGCATCTTCAGAGGACAGCACTACTACTGATACTGATACTGATACTGATACTGATACTGATACTAATACTAATACTAATACTAATACTAATACTAATACTAATACTAATACTAATACTAATACTACCCTATCAAGTCAATTCAAAATTTAGTTCTCCTTTTAAAAAATAATGTTATCTACTCCACCTCAAGACAAAGATATAACTGAAAGGGTACTTGAAGAGTTTGGTTACCATCAGAGATTCAGAATAAGAGGATGATTTTACACAGAGCTCCTGCCAGGATACTCAACGCGCCTTAAAAAAAATCAAAAAGGAAGCCTTTGAGGAATTTGACCCAAGTAGAAGCCATCTTCAAAAGGAGAGACGAAAGAAGCAGAAATCACAGACAAAGGTAGGAAATGAAAGCAGGGAGGCACATACGCCTTGGCTGCTGGTGTCATCCAAGGCCATCCCAAAGGAGAGTAGCAAATGGCTGTTGCCAAAGCCAGCCAAATTATTTTGGCAAATGGATATTCTGTCTGTTCCCTAATGGTAGGACTGGCTCAGTCTGGCTCTCCATCAATCTCTGTTAGAAGAGGAAACACACAGGACAGTGTGTCTGCATGAATGTGATTGGAGCAAGACTCTATAAATTGCTTGGTTTCACACCCATAATAGAACAATCACATCGCACTACATGACAGGGTTACCGTAAGCCACTCCCCGTTTCTTCCTTAGCTTCATTCTTATCTAACCAATACCTCCAGATGCAATCTGGATACAGTGATAGTGAACCATTTATTTCTGCCTTCCTAGCACAAGAGTAGTTCCCACCAAGTGAGCTCAGGAGGTATAGTTGCCAAAGCTAGCCAAATTGCACACACAATTACACAAAGCCACCCACACACACAAAATTTAAATCACATATTTCCTTGTACAGGAAGAAGACTAGTAGCTGAAAGTGCATGGATGCCTTTCTTTGCTTCTATTCTTGTGACAGAAAAGAGAGGACGGATACACAGTGCTACCAAATGCAATAATAAGGTTCTGTACTTCTATGTTGTCTGCTATGAGCAGCTGTCAGCATTGACTGCTCCTAATGAGAGGTAGCTAAGGAGTCAAGAATAACCTGGAAGTGGAGTCTGCTCGCCAAGAGACAGTTCTCCAGTCTAAAGGAATTCCCATGGAGAGAGAACTGTAAGTTGGACAAGTTTCCAGTGGGACTGGAAAAGGAGGTGGGGGAGGGGGGAGAGAGAGAGGCAGATATTTTTCACTAGATCCCAGCTCCAAACAGTGAAGGCAGGCGGCATGGAGTTGACTGCCTTGGCTGCTGACCTAACCCCATTGATTTCCACCTATCCAAGTCTGATGAGATGTGTGCAGCAATCAATGCCCCTGCTGCAGCTCTGTAAGAAAATGTGAGTGGAGGGCCTGGGCATAGACCATAATTAACCCTTTCTATGCACAGTAGGCTTCCACAAGGCAGCTGAAGCCAGTAGAGACAACCCCACTCTCCTACTCTCTTCTTTGGATGATCTAGCTGAGAAGCTGAGCTCCGAGACACACACAGCCCCACTTTTTAGTTATGCATACCTTCTGCATGCCATTCATTTGTCTTACAAATAACTTACAAAATACACTCTGGCTGTCAACTGGGAAATGATAGACATCCCCCTCCCTCATTTTAAATCTACATCACATGGAAAAATCAAAAATTTTCCTGCTACAGACATACTTACTCTGTCATTTGTTCCCTCACCCCACCCGATCCCACCCCATTGAACCAAGGAAGCTGAGCAGTTCTCTAGAACTTCAGCCAGCACCTTGAGACCTGATAACCTTATGTGGGCTGTGAAAGGATGAGGCTGGTTTTATGGATGGTCGTCTACATGGGATTAGGTTGGAGTTGAGCAAGGTAGGAGGTAGGAATAATTGGGTTTAACGAATTCTCAGCAGCAATAGGAAAAGGAGCAAGAGTTAGTTAATCAATTGTCTCTGCTTTTAGTCCTTGGATAATATTGTGGACCTTAGATCACTTCAGATCATTTGTCCTGTGTAAATACGCTATCACATATGGAGAATGTTAACAGGAAGTCTGGTCACCAAAATCTGAGGTGGGCAGGCTATACCGAAAAGAAGAGCAAGAAAACAGAACTGACACTTAAAATAAAATTTCTGTATTTACTTAGTGTCCATCATACACTGTAGTTCTAAACTACAGATTCCACATGAAGATAGAAAACAGTGAAATGGACTGGGCTGGGAGGTGTGTGTCAAGGGTGGGGGGTAATACACAGAACAGAGTTGAAAATAAGACAACAATAGGAAATGCTTGATTATTAATCTACAGCTCCCAAAATCTCTCTGCCAGCATATGGGAGGACCTGTCCAAAAACCAGACATTTTTCATCTCTTGCAAAAGTAGCAGCACTTATCCTATCTCATCATTCAGATGCTAGATGTAAAAAACCCTAAGACTTCCAACCAAGGTGAAAGCACTGGAAATCTGCTTTTTAACAAGAAGAGAAAGAAAATGAGTGCTCAGTCCTTGAGATTTTCTGCCAGCCTGATGTGTTAATGTGATAGCAGCATAATGCTGTATTTTGGGACCTATTTGCTTTGCCTTAACCTAAGTCTCTAGTGTGCTTGAAAGCAAATATAAAACGGGCTAAAAGAAAGCTGATCTCCGAAGGCTGTCCATATCTGCTGTAGATGCCATGCTACAGACATACTGAGCATGAATGGCCTTGACCAAGATATGTGCTTAAGAACAACACTGTGTGGGAAGACGGTTAATGACAGGCTCCTAGGATAACCTGATGGAAATGCTGTGTTGTTTCCAAGCCCAAAAGCTGACAAAATAAAAGGGGAGTGTGGAAGAATCTCACAGGGACTTCTAGTTACTATTTCTAGGGCAGGGAGCAGGTCTGTCGTGGTTGCTCAGCAACTACCCAGTTCTGCTCCAACCTAGAGCTTCCAATTCTTTCCTGATTAAATTGTGACACATGGTCATGGCCTGTGGGTGGAATCTCATAGTGCTGGAGAGTAACCAGAGCTTAGAAAAGTTACTTTCTGGACAGCAACTCCCAGAATCCCTTGGCCAGCATGTCTACAAGGAATTGTAGTCCAGGGTTTCCGTGCTCTATTCCTACATGCAAAGTCAAGAAGCACCCATGATGCTGCCCTGTTACTACTGCTACCTCCTCCTCCTCCTCCTCCTGGGTTTGCTGCTGAGGATGCTGTTTATTGGATGCCCGGTGTGGGAAGCTCCTGCCCGAGGCCATTAGCTGTTATCTGTTTTCAGTGATGAGCAGACTCTCCTGAGGGCAGGCAGGGTGACCTCTCATTCTGCCTTTTCCCTTAGAGTTAGGGCATTGGTTCAAAGACTTTCTCCGGCCAATCCTAGTGGCAATTAGGTAACTACGTAGTATCCTATCTGAATTCTTTCAACATTCTGTGTAATTGTGTTATGTTAATAAAAAAAATTCTCAAGGCATGCTCCAACCTCTCTAAAGCAATTGCCTTCCTATTGTTCTGTGATCACCCCCATCATTAGTTTTCCTTTTGCTCCATGATCACCTATAGCCTGATGCAGGTGACTGACAGGCAAGTAGACACTGAAAGCCACTGTAGCTCTTGGTTGAAAATCCAGGGCTGCTCTGCATGTGTAGCAGACCTGATGATGGTGGCAAAGGGCTCACGGGCTTAATTTATCCAGAGACAGCCTCATCCAATGTAACCTCTCTGACCAAGCTGGCATGTGCATGCAATCTAATGGTGGCTTTTGAAACCAGGATGGGACAAGAATGGGAATATTTGCCTTTCCCTTTTCTGGCAGTGGAAGGAGTCAAAGCCTCTGCCAGTTAGACAAAGCCAGCTTCCAGGCCTGCTCTAACCACCTTGTGGGAGGCCCATCTTTTGCTCTGAAGAATTAAGGCTTTATCGCTGTGCTTCTTGTGGCACCACAGCCCCATGGGTTGTGCTATAGGTTTTGCTTGAACAGGAAGAGATGGGCAACCCACTGCTTACTCTCAACAAGCAGAGGAGGCCACTAAACACTAACCCGACTGGTGTCTTCTGGTATAGATTCTTGGCACCTGGAGCTGCATATATACCCAATTTTCCATTCTGAATCTTTATGATTTTTTTAAAAATCTGGAGTTAAAGAAATAGTTTAAAATCCTTTTATCCCAAATGCTCTACTTATAGATGTATTATGAGATTACAAAACCTCTTATTTTAGAAGTGAAAATAATGACCCTTATAGTCATGTATCAGTGCACTCTTTGTGATTGCCCAGTCAGTTTTAGCCTTTCTGCAGTTCCTCCCATTTGCTTTGTCTTGAATCAGTGGTAACAGGCTATACTTTTTGCTTCTCATGCAATCAGAATATTTTCTGAATTTTATGTTTTTATGGTGTATTGATTTTTATTCATTCGCCTTAGCACTTCTTCACTGCTCACTTTCTCAATCAATGAAATTCTTAGCATCCAATGATAAAACTATAGTACATTTCAGAGGCTTCCATCTTTTCATGCCATACATGAACTAAAGCTGATAGCTTTAGTTCATACCGGTCATTCTTTAGGTTGCACACAAAATCACGATGTTTCTGGTTAATGATGGTGAGTGGCCATTCCATGTACAGCTCCTCTGCAATTTTTCCATGTAGTAATGCAGTCTTGACATCTAGGTGCTCAACTTGATCTGCTTGGAGCCTGCCACACTCAGGAGCATTCGTATAGTGCTTAAAAACAGGAGCAAAGGTTTCACTGAAAATTTTCTATACATCTGCCAGAACCCCTTTGCCACCAGTCTTGCCTTGTAGCATTCCACATTTCCTTCTTTGTCCCACTTACACTGAATGGCTTTCTTGCCTGATGGTAGTTTCGTCAAGGTCCTCATCTCATTGCATTATCTCAAAATGTGTTGGGTAGCTCTGCATCTGCAAGCACACATCTTGTCATCTCCCCAATAGATCTGTTTCCTTTTGGCTTTACCATTCTGCACTCGTGCAAAACAGCTTGTCCCTACAGGAAGGCTTTTCTGTGGTGTAAGAGGTACTCACCACCAACGTCCATCTGAAATGCATTGGGTTTTCTTTCAAACTTGTTGCTCACCATGGCCTCGTACTTCTGGAGCATCTTATGTCTCTGTTCTCCATCAGTAAATAGGTGAAACAGTACCTCAAAAAGTCATTTGCAAATATTAAGACATATCTATTGTGTTCTAGTGATGGCACATTAAGTGGCCCACACAGGTCACTGTGTATTAGGTCCAGCACTTTGCTGCTCCTTTTCTCAGATCTTGGTAGGAATGAAGACCTAATGCCTTTTTCTCTTAAGCAACTTATGCACCTATTTGTATTGTGTGGGTTTACCTTGATACCTGTAGCAACTGTTTGGTTCTGCAGCTCAAGGATCACCTTTGAATCTGTTGCAAAGTGACAGTGACAGAACTCGAGGCTAGTGTGTCATCCTGTCTCTGGGCTTGCGCTGTATATCTTGGTGTGGTGAAAGATTCTGTTTGTAGATACTGTAAGATTTAGAAGCTTGAAATTATATGTCATTATTTTTTCTGTACTATGTATTCTCCATTTTCAATGTGTCATTTAAGGTTGAAATATTTAGCATATTGCATTGCATATCAGGAACATATATAACATCACTTAGAGTGTTGACACTGATTTCATTGGACAGTTCACATGCTAAAGTACCACTTCCAGTACTTTCTATATTTATAATCACTATTGGCTCTTTGCATATTTCCACCATAACTGCCAAATCAATGATCCAATCATTTATTCAGTTATAAGCCATGCAAACTCTCTGTTTAAAATCTTTGCTGGCCTTTCATAGAATCAGACTTCACATGTTTCTTGTGACTTATTGTCTCAGAACTGGCTGGGCTAGCTTTGGCTGAGTAATCTCTGGGGGATGGGCATTCTTAGGCTAGATGGCTCTTTCCACCACAATTCCAGCAGCTGCATGGTTGGCTTCTGGTGTGACTTTTCTATTGTTCTTCCTATTCACCAGGTAATTCTGATCTAGGACTGTATCAGAAGAACTACTTTGATCTATAAATTCCTCTCTAGGGCAATTGAGAGTTTCTTACAAGCTTACTTCTTTGCCATTCAAAATAGATATAAAAGCATCAAATTTTTCACCTAGTGTGTCTGAAAGGAAGCCCACCTTTTGTTTATCATCTACCATGTTTCCCTGAAAATAAGACAGGGTCTTATATTAATTTTTGCTCCAAAAAAACATACTAAGGCTTATTTTCAGGGGATTTTTTTTCATGTACAACCGTCTACATTTATTCAAATACAGTCATGTCATCTTCTTCTGGTTGCTGCACAATGGTGGAGAGTGTGGTTTCACTTAAGTGGAGTTTATTTTGGGGGTAGGGTTTATATTACGAGCATCCTGAAAAATCATACTAGTTATTTTCAGGTTAGGTCTTATTTTCGGGAAACAGGGTAGGTTAAATTCATTCAGGCTTAGCTTATTAAATATAGTCAGTAAAGCAGTTATGTGTTTTTCACAGCCTTTTTAATAATTAAGCCTTAGTCTTACAAGCCTAGCTCCCTGATCCAGACTGTTTGTGATTTAAAACTAGTGAAGCCATAGGATCTTTCCAGGGCATTTGATACTTCCTTTGCAGTCTCACATTGATCAGTATAAATCATCTGCTCATGTGATAGGCTTTCACAGATTACAGTATTGCTTTAACTATAGAATCATATTTCTGCCAGATTATTTTAGTTTATGTATATGGTTTTCCTGGTTCATCTTTTTCAATACAGTCATGGACTTGCAGGACTCTTAAATCAAGTTTCAGCTTGTTTTCCATTCAGAGAAATTAGCAGAAGTAAGTTTTCAAAGTTTCCCGGAAAACTTGTAATCTGATCAGAATCCATCCTTGTATTTCTGAGCAAGTTTAGTTACTTATCTCAGAAAAAGGAGTTTTTACAAAAATGAACAAACAATAACTCTTTTTCTCTTTAGCTAGTGAGTGACTTAGTTGGGGTAGGGGAGAGAAAATGTGTAATAAAACCTGAAAAATACTAGTTAGCTATCTCTGAGCAAAACTGCTCACTTTTGGCTGTTTGCCTGCTTGGAGCATAACCTGTTGGAAAAATTATGTTGGTTATTCCTTTTAGTTAGAGTAAGAAACACAGAGAGATCAGCCCAGTCTCATTGCTACCCCCACTAGCCCCCTCGCAGACTAATACTTTGTTGGTATAAAATTACTCCAGGGGCATTTAAAGTAGAAAATAATATATCTTTACTTACAGTTGCTCTCTATAGTTTCAGTCAGAAGTATAAAAAGAAAATAACAAGGAGAGGTGAGTCTCAACCATGTGGGAGACAGAACCTCAATACTGGCTGCATGGTCAGAGATCAAGGGTGAGTAAAGATAAAAGAAGGAAAGGAGGATAGGCAAGTCAGAGGCGGTAAAAGAAATTTAGCAGTAGGTTAACGGAAAAGGAGAGAATTCATTTAGGTCTGAAAAGTCTCCCTCCCACTGATACCAAGTGTTATAAAGCATGCGAGATTGTTATTATATCAACACTCTCTCTGCCTTCCTCATTGAGACTTTTCCCACTTTCCCATTCATGGTGTTTCTACCCACATCTCTGTCTACTCCTTCATGGCTGAGACCAGATGGGTCTGGTTTCAGAAGGAATTGCTGACAGTTCTTTCTCCCTTCCTTTCTCATTCTGTTTGTCTGTGTCATTTTGCGCTGTGCCCTGTGGCTCCTTCCTTCCCCCTGTCTTTTCTTAATTTTTTTTTCCTGTGCCCTTGAGCACTGTTTCCTTTTCCCTTGCTGTGGGGCTTGCAAAATCAAACTAAATAATTAACTACATCAAAACATGTCTAGCTTTTCATATTGTGCCCACTTCAGGGGAAAATAGCTGTCACTGTAGGATGCAAGCATTTTTGGAAAGGGGGAGGCGACTCCTCAACTGCAAGATTATGGTAGCGGGAGGCTGTGTGGCACAAACAGTTGGCTCCCAGCATGCTAACATTGCGCCAGGTCACCTGTAACATTAAGAACCTTTTTTTTGTGAGCTCCTGGCCTAAGCAAACCTTATTTAGAAATCTTATTGGACATAATTTTATGAAACACTACAAGATTTGATTTATTTTGATACAATAACATCTTGCTTTTCTCACACTCAGCTCAAGGTGTTATACCCTCAGCATTGCTTCCACTTCCTGAAATTATTTTTTAGTGGCATAAGTAACATAAATTAATGGGATTAGCAAACACTGAAGGCCCTGGCAGGATAATCCTCATCCCCATCACTGTAATATTTTGCTAAGTGATGAGAGCCATCGCGCTACGGAAGTCATAGGCCTTGCAGTTACTTCCATTCAGCTGAAGGACATGCAGGTGCTGAGACACACAGACTGTAAATGCATGTATGGACATGGGGATACGGTTGGTGGGAAGTCGCATCCCTAATCCTGAAGCCTCTTCCTTGAGTTTTCGGATAAAACTGGGACAACAAGAATGCCCCCTGTGGAGTCTAAATGTAACATATGCCAGGAGACTTTGGCTTCTGCTACTATTTGAACACCTTCGGGTAGCTCAGGCAAAATACTTTGTGATTTCAAGCATGGCATGGCAAAAGGCACTGACAGCTTATGGTCCAGGTGCACTGGGGTTCCGTATTCTGCCATTCTTGGTACTATGTTTAAAATGAGCTAAATAGCAAGCAGAATAGCATATAGACAAAGCAAGGAATATTCTTCACAATGCTGCGCCTATTGTACTCCATTTCAGTACAGAAATTAGATGATCCCATATATAGGTCCAACAGCCTTCCCTATAGAACTGCTTTGTATCCAGCCTTGAAAAATCCCCTACGAACATCAGAAGTGGAGGAGGCTTTTTTCATAACAACCCAGTGAGATGGGCTAGACATGGGATATGTCTTACCCACCTCTGCCCCAGGTATATACCTCATAATAAATGCCATGGGATACATAGTTAGAGGAGGAATGTCTAGTCTATGATGCATAAAGTAGAAAATGAACAAGAGAAAATTACCAGGAGGGTGACATATTAAATAATCCTCCAGTCGTAATTGCTTTCATAGGCAAAGAGTAGAT
Source organism: Pogona vitticeps (assembly GCF_051106095.1). Lineage (NCBI taxonomy): Eukaryota > Metazoa > Chordata > Lepidosauria > Squamata > Agamidae > Pogona > Pogona vitticeps. The sequence continues at coordinate 141,139,752 of NC_135784.1, read as the reverse complement.
ACAGTGAACAGTAAAAAAAAAAAAGAAAACAAGCAGAGGCTGGCAAGGTTTTATCAGTCCCAAACAGTGTGTATTATCAAGTCAAAAGCTTCACATAATCAGAGAATTCTCCCCTGGGCTGTTTGACCCAATGAACATTGGCCTCCCTCCCTTCTCTGAATTTGCCTAGCTTAACTTACAGCTGTTTGTTCTTGCTCTGAATTTTTCTGTTAGCATGAAGAACACTTCAGCGTCTGAAAGAGTCTCCCTGGGAAGATACTTATACACAACCATTAAATGACTCCTTAATCTTATTTGCGATAGGCTAAACTGATTTAGCTCTTTTAAAAAGATTTCACTCAAAAGGGTCCATCCACATGTTGCAATTTGCAAATGGCAGAACCTCAGTTGCTGTGTCATCCCCCTGTGTCACAGTTACAACTGTATCTTTCCAGTTATAAAGCACCAAGTTCAGTGAACACTGAGGATTTTTTTAACTTACAATGTTTAAACCATCTTTGCTCTACTGAATGTACACATACACATAAAATATCACAGTAAAAACAAAGACAAAACTAAGATATGTGCGTCTTTTGAGAACTTGCTTATTAATATTTATTCGTGTAAGATTTAAAAGCCAGCTTTAAAAAAGAGAACTTTCCCCAAAACAGCTTTCAGTCAGGATCATAACATTTTAATAATTCAGCATTGAATAACAGCAACAACAACAACAACAATTTTACAGTTTAAAATAGCAGCATAAAATGGTTCTGATTTAAAACAGAGAGTTGACAACAGTTTAAAAATCCAGTCCATTATTTCAACCAAAGACAGATTGAAATAAAAAGGCACTTAAGGCCTTTTTAAAAACAAAGGGGACCAAAGAGAGTTCCGTCATTGTGAGAGTACTAATGAAAAGACACCTAGTTTTATCTGTACAAACCACCACCAATTTTAATAGCAGTTCTGTGAGCAGGTCATTTGTGGTCAAAATTAAGACCAGTAGAGCTTGATGGCCGCCTAGAGTGGTCCTGACCCGACCAGATAGGCGGGATATTAATTAATAGGCTTAGTGGAGCTATCCAGGGTGTTGAAACTGTTTCAAGAATAGGGGTCCCAACGCTTGGATAGTTCCTTTAAAGTCCGGAGTAAAACTTGGAACAAGCTTATTACCTCACCAACAAGTGGGCAACCAGTCTCTACTGTTTTAGGGCCCAAGGTGGCAACTTGGTCCCAAACCATTTAAGACTCTAAAGGTCAATACTAGGACTTTAAATTGAGCCTGGAAATAAACAGAGAATAATGCCATGGATACAAGATCGATATATTGCACTTTAAATGCTTAGTTATAACAAGCATTCACTCACATGATTTACTAGTTGAAAATTCCAAATCTCTTTTAAAGGGTGTGCCAGATGAATCTCATTACAAACTAACATAAGTGGCTTCTGACCAAGAAAGGAACAGCCCACAGAAAATTTTATGGGTGGGGTGGAGTGATTCCCAGTCTGCCCCAGTCCATAAGTCATACCTTCAGCTTTGTCTAGATATAACCAGGACATGAAAGGCCCAAAGAAGTATTTGGACAATCTAGTCAGGTGGAATTAGATTACAGTCTTACATCCCACCAGGGTTTCATTGATGATCATGAATTGGCTGACTTTATGGCTCTCTCATACAGGGTTTAATCATATTTTAAAATGCTGTCTGAGCCCATACATCTTTTGTTTCTGGTTATTAACTTCAGGCTGCTCCGTATCCACCCACCCAATGGATAAAACATAAATATTCCAATACTTCTCAGGATACAATGCACCATTTTTAGGAAAGTGCTGCAACAGGATTGGGATAAAAGACATGCCTTGTGTTCTGTGAATGAACTAAGTGGCATATGGCAAATTATATATGTTGTGAGAATGGCTGATGGTCAGATTCCAAAAGATCTCCTGTACAGAGAATTACTGCGGGGAAAGTGCCCCAGAGGGAGACCACAGCTGTGATACAAGGATATCTGACAGTGGGATCTGAAGGCCTTAGGAACGGACCTCAACAGATGGGAAACCTTGACATCTGAGCATTCAGCCTGGAGGCAGGCGGTGCATCGTGGCCTCTCCCATTTTGAAGAGACATTTATTCAGCAGGCCAAGGCAAAGAGGCAGTCCCAAAACCAGCAAAATCAGGGAGCTGGTCAGGGGACAGATTGTATTTGCCTTCAGTGCAGAAGGGATTGTCACTCTCAAATTGGTTTTCTCAGCTACACTAGATGCTGTTCTAAGTCCTCTGTTCAGAACACGTTACCATAGTCTCTCGAGACTGAAGAATGCCTAATCTAATTCAATATATGGTACACTTTGGCTTAGGCATGTTGTTTGAGCAATGCCTTTTGAAATCAATTAGGATTCACACAGGAAAATATTTGAGGCAGGCATGTCCTGATAAGGCTGTAATATGATGGCCATTCCTTTAAGTACAGCAAATGGCAATACAGTGGACCCTCGACTTACAGACGGCTCGACTTACAGACTTTTCGAGTTACAGACTTCTCTGGCTGCAAAATTTAGATTCGACTTGCAGCTGGAGAATCGACTTACAGACCAGAAAAAAACAAAAACAAAATGGAACAAAAATAGAATAAAAACTGCCAGTTATGGGATTAATCGGTTTTCAATGCATTGTAGGTCAATGGAGATTCGACCTACAGACTTTTCGACTTGCAGCCACCATTCCAATACGGATTAATTCCGTAAGTAGAGGGTCCACTGTAAGATGAACCTCAGGGTTGTTACTCTTTAGAAAATCAACTCCATTGGATCTATGAAGTGAGAAATCCTAGGACAGGAATTAAAAAACAAACAAACAAAAAGACTGCATTAATGTAAAATGACCTAAAGCAGCAAATATGGGAGCTCCACCATCATAAAAGTCATGTTTCATTGTGTATCTCTTGCATGTGTTATTTAATCTTTCTATCCCTTTAAAAAAACAACTAAGGATTCCTTGTCTGCACTATCCACTACCTCTGCCTTCTCTAATTCAGTGTCCTCAAGATGCACAGGACTCCAAGTTCTATCATCTCTAGAAAGCACAACTATGACCATGTTGACAGGGGATGATAGGAGATAGAGTTGGAGACCCACACATCCGGGGGGCTACACCAGCTTGGACTGCTTGTTGCCAGCTGTTCCATTTTTGCAGCTGAAGAAGTGGATTGTAGCCTATGAAAGCATTCAAGGGTGCATCTAAAAGGATGCTTGTGAACCATGTTTTAAAATGTAGCAACCCAAACATAGCTACCCAAGTGCACCACAAGACAAAATGACTGAACAAGACATTCTTGCCAGGTCTCTCTGTAATCTTATGGACCACAAGCCTAAGCTAAATGTGTCACAGTAATGTCAAATGCCTCGATTCCTGCTTACGATTTGTTCTTGATTCCCAGTGCAAAGAATATCAGGAATAGCACAGACATAATGGTCAATGATTGCTGGATTAAACCCAAAAAACAATGTCCAATCTTCCTTCAAGCAAGTGATGAGTATGGAGAGCTTCCAGCTATGGGCGAGGCCCAGAATATTTAATTAGATTTGATGGAGAAGGGCAAGAAAGTACATTTCACTCAGGCTGCGTCCAACTGCAAGGTCAAAGTCCTTGGTGCAGGAATGCCTCTGGTTCCAGGCCTCCGTGGGGTGCTCCTTCTAACCACAGATCTTTTGAGACATTGCTGAGTACCTGGTTGTAACATTTCAGCCACTCTGGTACCTGCTAGAAGCCAAAATTAGACATCTATATTCATGAAATGCCTTGCTTCAAGGATTTTCAGCGTTGTTATTTTCTCCACACAGAGCCGTGATGCCTTTCTCATATGGTATTTGGTGAGAAGTGCTGTGAACTCCCTCCAGATGAACTTCATTACCCAGAATGAGCCTATTCCTCAGGAATTGGGGAGGAACTGTTTAATTGCATTTACAAGGCAAAATCTGATGGAACAGGGAGATAAATTGAATCTTAGCTTCATCTCTCACACATGAGACACAGTCAGACTTTTTGCCGATTAGAAAAATTCACACAGAGAGTGCCATTTATAACACCAGAACAACATGAGACATTTGGCCCTGAGGGAGGTGGGAACAGAATCTGCTACTAGTATCTAATCAGCTTTTGCTTTGCCCTTCCTCTTCCTCCTCCCCACCCCCATCAACATCTCAGTTCCTTTCTCCCATCGCTTGGCAGCTCCTCTGTGTATTTATGCTTCATCTCTTTCAGGTGACTAATCATTAGACTAATTACTGGCTAATCAATGTTTAATTAAACCTTGGCTGTTAATTACAGAAAGTGCTACTGTAATGTGGGAGTAAAATATTTCTTAAATACTGCTGTGTCTCTCCCCACCCCCACCCCTCAATCTTTTGCTGTAGCATGTGGTCTAGAGATGGTGGGAAAGAGTGAACATGTCTCAAGTCTGTCTTTCCTTTAGTGCGACAGAAGCTTGTGTGTTGGTCAGAGGATGGCATGGAAGCTGCCGGTCGCTCTCATATGAAGCCAAGTCTGTATGAGAGGTTGGGAGTATATATATACTGTGAGGGGTATATATAATATTATATATTATAGGTAGCCAGAACTGATAGGTTCAGGGTCTGTGCTTTACTTAAATATATACCCCTCACAGTACTGAAGGTATAACTACATTACATCTGCAGTTCAAGGACTTCATGAATTCATTCCTCACACAGTGGTACTGCAACTTCTAAAGCTTCGTTTACAATTACAGACTTGTGGCCTTGATAAATGGTGGATGCAACTCACAGAATTCAGATTCTTCTTCATGGTCTCTGTGAACGCACATTATAGGGTTTAATCTGTGCTTGCACAGAGATTTCTAGAATATTTTAGAACTTTATCACATGTTTGCCAGGACCACCCCCCTAGTACATGTGGTCCGCCTGTCCTGGCGATTAACTTAGTTCCTTTTTGCCACTGCTGAGGTTTCATCTCATGACGAGCTCTCCATTCACCTTTATCTTCTTCTCAACAGTAAAAGAAAGAAAATCAGAGGGAAATCAGTGAGAGACTTTTTGATCTGGCACCCTCTCCCTACCACCCCGTTTCCCCCTTCCCATCATTTTATGACCCCCATGGGGCCATTCAAACGGTGCACCTCGTGCCCTAACAAGATTCCCCTCTCCAATGGACATGACTCCTGCCTTTTTTGCCTCAGAATCACATCAACCGTCTTTTTGGCAAGCCTGTAGAAATCTTACAAAACAGGCTCTCAAGCTGAGGCAACAGCACCTCAGGTCTTTCCTCTGGGAATGTGCCCTCTGTCCGTTACCACCTGCGATGGAAGCCACACCGACTTCCCAGCCTCACAGTGCTATCTCTTCAGATATACCCTCCGCCTCTCCGATTTTGAAATTGGTCTCATTGAAGCTTAGATCTAAGTCTACCTCAAAATCTAAGGCCTTGGGTCAACGTCAAAACCCATTATCAGAGATAATCTCTCTAATTTGAATAGCAGATTGTAAAAAGCAAGCAACATGAGTAGTGACATAGTTGTTTTCCCCATGGACTAAAAAGCAAACCTTGGTATTATTGGAAAGATCTTGAGAGCCAGAGAGTAATGGATCAAGAAATCTTGCTCGGGAGCTGCTATAGCAAGGACAGTCCAAAAGAACATGAGGGACTGTTTCAATGGCTCCTTGGCTGCAAGGGCTCCAGTTCATCTCCACCAACTTCCTCCGTCTTCCCCCCATTCCTCATCTTCTCACTCAGCATCAAAGGAAGACCTTCCACCCTGACCTCCACACTCTCCACCTCACAGCATGAAGAATTCACCCTCCATAGCTACTATGTTCGCTAACACTTGAAAGCCTGCCACCACACAATGTTATGCCTATAAATGGGCTGCATTTCAGAAAGTTGTAGTTCCCCGTATACTGCCTACTACACCAACAACTCTTCATGCACTTTTAACCTTCTTTTCACATTTCTTCAGGCGAGACGTTTCACTGTCTACCATTAAGGTTTATATCTCCACCATTGTGGCGTATCAACCAAAGGACTCAGATGCTGCCCTGCTCTTCAGGCATCTCACTCTGAAACAATTCCTCAGAGGCATATCTAATATGTGCTCATCCCATCCCTCCCTCGCACAATAGTCATTACACACCATTCTATGCCGGCTCACACTGCCTCACTTTGAACCTCTTATAACTATGTTGGAATGTTTCCTCTCCTTTAAGACCTTGTTTTTGGTCTCTATTACTTCTTCTCGCAGAGCTTCTGAACCCGCTGCTCTCCGAGTTGACACACTGTTCCTTCAATTCCACCCTGAAAAATTTACCCTTTATCCAAATGTCTCTTTTCTCCCAAAGATTATCTCTGATTTTCACCTTAAACAACCCATTATTTTACTTACCTTTTTTCCATCACCAACTAATGACCTGGAATAGTCCTTACACTTACTGGACATTAGGAGGGCTCTGGCATTCTACGTTTCTAGAACTTCTTCCTTCTGCAAGTCTAAGAGACTCTTTGTCATCCCTCATTTACCTCATAGAGGTTCCCATGTCTCTTCTCAGACCATCTCTCAATGGATCATGACAACAGTACACCTCGCATACCAGTTCACTCGCAAGCCTCTGCCGTCCGGCATTACGGCACACTCCACAAGAGGTGTTGCTGCTTCCACAGCTTTCTTGAAAGGCATACCTTTCCCTGACATCTGTAGTGCTGCTACCTGGCCAACTCCATCTACCTTTGCCACACATTACCATCTTGATGTCAGAGCCAAGACAGATGTGCCCTTTGGCAGAGCTGTGCTGTTATCTATCCTTCCGTGATGTCCCTCCTCCAGTAAGTCAGCTTGTTAATCACCCTATAGTGTGCATTCGCAGAGGCCATGAAGAAGAAAGAGAGGTTACTTACCTGTAACTCTGGTTCTTTGAGTGGTCATCTGTGAATTCACATTTCACGCCCATCCTCCCCTCTGTCTGTCACGTCTGTTTCATTTGATACAGCAACTGGCTGTTCTTAGGAACTGAGGTAATTGCCAGGACAGGCAGACCATGTGTACTAGGGGGGTGGTCCTGCCGAATGCATCATTAAGCTCTAAAATATTCCAGAAACCCTTGCACAAGTGCAGATTAAACCCTATACTGTAGTGTGAATTCACAGATAAGCACTAGAAGAACCAGAGTTACAGGTAAGTAACCTCTCTTTTAAAAAAAGTGGGGGGGAATATAAATTAACACAATGTCAGCTAATTTTGAGAAGGAAGAAAGTTGCATTTAAAAGTTAAAGTACTATCTATCAGTAACTAATTATTTTTGAGGGGTTTGGAATGATTGCGATAACCAATTGGCGCTCACCTACAAGGGAAATGAAATGTTCCACTGTATCTTTTATTGTCCAAAAGGGAAAGCTGCTTGGGAGCAGTTTTGGGTGGACATTTGTCTGGGAGTGGACAAATGGGAAACCTTTAGCTGGAACTTTTCCTTCAAAAATAAACCAAACAAATATTTGAGGGGAATTACAGAATAGCAGAAGATTTGTAGTCTGGACATGTACTGTAGTAGGAATAGATGGGTCTATATCAAATATGACCTGGAAAGCAAGGCTGGAAATTAAATTTGATGGGTTCATATTTTGCTAAAGTAACATCCATTTTGTGCTTCCTGAGACAGGCACTGGAATGAAATGCATCTTGTTGTGGAAATCCATATATTTCCGATATGTTTCAGGGAAGGAAAAGAATATGAACAAAACCATGCCTACATTTGAAAAATATATGTGACAGAAGGGCATATATTTGAAAAATGCACACAAAAGCATTTCAGTCAATGGGAAATACGTGCAGAAATGCATACATTGCAAAATATGTATGTTTTTAAAGTATATACACAAAACCATGCAACAATTTCAACACTGGAAAGAAAAAGGATTCAAAATCCAATACAAAAGTAGAATGAGACAAGAATGCCAATGAGATTGTGAGAAACATGAAGCAAAAGAAGACAGATTTTTATAACCTTGGCAGAAAATGACTTTAGATATAAAAAGGGAATAGTGGGAAAAGAATCAAGAGATAAAAACACTGGGGGTGCAAAACATGCAAATATAAATAAATGCCATCAAGAGAAAAGGGGAGTCAAGAACTTTCTTTGTCAGCATACAGCCCAATTCTGTATGTAGAAGACCTCACCACAACAACTGGGAAAAAAAAATAATATTCATATCTACCTTGTCATAGCTGACTCTGATGTAAAATCTAACCCACAACAACATTTTTATTAGCTTGTGAGACAGGTAGATCCCTGCAATACGTGCTAGAACTGCAGAACAGAATTAGATTGAGTCTTTTTAAAGAGAAAAGTGGGGTAAAAATATTTGAAATAAATAAATATAAATAAGTTCCATTTTATCTTGGAAATGCCAAAATGCTGTAACTGCAGTGTATACGCTTCGTGTTTGTCATTATTACCCATCTCTGATTCAGTGACAGGTGGGTTTATGTGTTGTTGTTTTTTAAATTATGTCAGTTCTTCTGGCTGTTCTGTTTTGAGATGACAATGTTTTTGTCTTACCACATTTTCATTAGAAATACTGCAGAGCTTCTGGTCATTTCAAGGAGCAGCCTTCTCACACCTTCTTATATTGGAGACCCTGAAGCAGAATTGCTCCTCACTCTCAATTACTTAGTGTCACTTGGATTGCTTGCGGTTTAGCTTTCCTGATTTAAACCTCCATGCTATGGTTGGTTTTGATTTCTCAGATTAACTCAGAATGTGCCTTCATTTGGCCCATGCTACTGTTGTGAGACCCCTTCATGGATTGCTGCCTTGTCGTGGTGAAGGGGCTTGAGTAATTCAGAGAAACTATGGGCTATGCCGTGCAAGGACACCCAAGACGGACAGGACATAGTGGAGAGTTCCGACTAAACGCAATCCACTTGGAGCAGGCTTTGGCAAGCCACTCCAGTATCTTTGTCAAGAACACCCCATGAACAGAAACGAAAGGCTAAAAGATATGACGCTGGAAGATGAGCCCCTCAGGTCGGAAGGCGTCCAGCATGTTACTAAGGAAGAGCGGAGGACAAGGACAAGTATCTCCAGAGCTAATGAAGTGGTTGGGCCAAAGCCGAAAGGATGCTCAGCTGCGGACACGCCTGGAAGTGAAAAGAAAGTCCGATGCTGCAAAGAAAAGTACTGCATAGGAACCTGGAATATAAGATTTATGAACCTTGGGAAGCTGGATGTGGTCACACAAGAGCCGACAAGAATAAACATTGACATCCTGTGCGTCAGTGAACTAAAATGAACAGGAATGGACGAATTCAATTCAGACGATTATCATATCTATTATTGTGGGCAAGAATCCTGTAGAGGAAATGGAGTAGCCCTCATAGCCAAGAAAAGAGTGGGGAAAGCTGTACTGGGATACAATCTCAAAAATGATAGAATGATTTCAGTACAAATCCAAGGTGGACCTTTCAACATTTATTTATTTATTTATTTATTTATTTATTTATTTATTTATTTATTTATTTATTTATTTATTTATTTATTTATTTGTTTGTTTGTTTGTTTGTTTATTTGTTTATTTGTTTATTTGTTTGTTTGTTTGTTTGTTTGTTTGTTTGTTTGTTTGTTTATTATACCCCGCCTATCTGGTCTTTGCGACCACTCTAGGTGGCTTCCAGACAAATAAAAAATAACATATACATATACCAAATTAAAAATTATAAAACAACAAACAATAAACAAATTCTTCAAGATGGAAAAATAACAAAGGATAAGTGAAGAAAGAAGAAATTAAGTATTAGCTGGAGGGAAGGCCTGCTTAAACATCCAAGTTTTTAGTTGGAGCTTAAAAATACCCAGCGACGGGGCCGCACAAACCTCTGGAGGGAGGTTGTTCCAGAGGCGAGGAGCCACCGCCGAGAAGGCCCGATTCCTTGTTTTTTCCCTTCGGGCCTCCCTTGGCGTCAGGCTCCTCAGCCTCACCTCCTGACTCAAATGAGTGATACTGGTAGTAATCCAAGTTTATACACCAACCACCGATGCTGAAGAGGATGAAATTGACCAATTCTATGAAGACTTGCAACACCTTCTAGAACTGACACCAAAGAAAGCTGTTCTTCTCATTATAGGGACTGAAATGGTAAAGTAGGGAGTCAAGAGATAAAAGGAACAACAAATAGTTTGGCCTTGAAGTTCAAAACGAAGCAGGGCAAAGGCTAATAGAGTTTTCTCAAGAGAACAAGTTGGTCATCACAAACACTCTTTTCCAACAACACAAGAGGTGACTCCACACATGGAAATCACCAGATGGGCAATACCGAAATCAGATTGATTATGTTCTCTGCAGCCAAAGATGGAGAAGCTCTATACCGTCAGCAAAAACACGACCTGGAGCTGATTGTGGTTCTGATCATCAGCTTCTTATAGAAAAACTCAGGCTTAAACTGAAGAAAGTAGAAAAATCCACTGGGCTAGTCAGGTATAATCTAAACCAAATCCCTTATGAATACACAGTGGAAGTGAAGAACAGATTTAAGGAACTAGGTTTGGTGGACAGAGTGCCTGAAGAACTATGGATGGAGGCTCATAACATTGTACAGGAGGCAGCAACAAAAACCATCCATAAGAAAAGGAAATGCAAAAAAGCATAGTGGCTGTCCAACAAGGCCTTACAAATAGCAGATTAAGAGAAGGGAAACAAAATGCAAGGGAGATAGGAAAAGTTACAGAAAACTGAATGCAGACTTCCAAAGAATAGCTAGGACAAACAAGAGAGCCTTCTTAAATGAACAGTGCAAAGAAATAGAGGAAAATAATGGAAAGGGCAAAACCAGAGATCTATTCAAGAAAATTGGAGATGTTAAAGGAACATTTTGTGCAAAGATGGACATGATAAAGGATATAAATGGTAGGGACCTCACAGAAGCAGAAGACATCAAGAAGAGATGGCAAGAATACACAGAGGAATTATACCAAAATATCTGGATGTCCTGGACAACCCAGATAGCGTAGTTGCTGACGTTGAGCCAGACATCCTGCAGAGTAAAGTCAAGTGGGCCTTCGAAGGCATGGCTAACAACAAGGCCAGTGGAGGTGATGGCATTCCAGTTGAACTATTTAAAATCTTAAAAGATGATGCTGTTAAGGTGCTACATTCAATATGCCAGCAAGTTTGGAAAACTCAACAGTGGCCAGAGGATTTGAAAAGATCAATCCATATCCCAATCCTAAAGAAGGGCAGAGCCAAAGAATGCTCCAACTACCGTACAATTGCACTCATTTCACACGCTAGCAAGGTTATGCTCAAAATCCTACAAGGTAGGCTTCAGCAGTATGTGGACTGAGAACTCCTAAAAGTACAAGCTGGATTTCGAAGGGGCAGAGGAACTAGAGACCAAAGTGCTAACATGTGCTGGATTATGGAGAAAGCCAGAGAGTTCCAGAAAAACATCTACTTCTGCTTCATTGACTACGCAAAAGCCTTTGACTGTATGGACAACAGCAAACTATGGCAAGTTCTTAAAGAAATGGGAGTGTCTGACCACATTATCTATCTCCTGAGAAATCTATATGTGAGACAGGAAGCAACAGTTAGAACTGTATATAGAATAACTAATTGGTTCAAAATTGGGAAAGGAGTATGACAAGGCTGTATATTGTCTCCCTGCTTGTTTAACTTATATACAGAATACATCATGCGAAAGGCTGGACTGGAGGGATCCCAAACTAAAATTAAGATTGCCAGAAGAAATATCAACAACCTCAAATATGCAGATGATACCACTCTGATGGCAGAAAGTGAGGAGGAATTAAAGAACCTCTTAAGGAGGGTGAAAGAGGAGAGTGCAACAAATGGTCTGAAACTCAACATCAAAAAAACTAAGATCATGGCCACTGATCCCATCAACTCCTGGTAAACAGAAGGGGAAGATATGGAGGCAGTGACAGATTTTACTTTCTTGGGCTCCATGATCACTGCAGATGGTGACAGCAGCGCCGAAATTAAACGACGCTGCTTCTTGGGAGGAAAGCGATGGCAAACCTCGACAGCATCTTAAATAGCAGAGACATCAACTTGCCGACAAAAGTCTGAATAGTCAAAGCTATGGTTTTTCCAGTAGCGATTAATGGAAGTGAGAGCTGGACCATAAAGAAGGCTGACCACCAAAGAACTGATGCCTTTGAATTGTGGTGCTGGAGGAGACTCTTGAGAGTCTCTTGGACTGCAAGGAGATCAGACTTCTCCATTCGGAAGGAAATCAAGCCTGAATGCTCACTGGAAGGACAGATCCTGAAGCTGAGGCTCCAATACTTTGGCCATTTAATGAGGAGAGAAGACCCCCTGGAAAGGACCCTGATGTTGGGAAAATGTGAAGGCAATGAGCAAAAGGGGGCATCAGAGGATGACATGGTGGACAGTGTCATCGAAGTGACCAACATGAATTTGACCCAACTCTGGGAGGCAGTGTTAGACGGGAGGGCCTGGTGTGCTCTGGTCCATGGGATCACAGAGAGTCAGACACGGCTTAACAACTAAACAACAACAACTGTTGTGAGGTAGTCTACTGATGAAATATGGATCTGGATGGGGGTGTCTTGCAGTCCCACACTAACTCAACAACTACTGCATTTTTATTTCCCCATAAATTTTATCTTATCATTGCACAGACTGACAATCTGTCAGAGGATATTTTTGCATACTGCTGGTTTTGTAATGCTGACACATAGCCACAAATTGCCTTTATGCTGGTGTTTAAGTCAGAGCAGAAGAATACATCTACATTTACTTTTCATCTACTTTCTCAGCACAGTCAGAGCCTGGCTGGCAGACAGATACTTGCTTTACTCTCTCTCTCTCTCTCTCTCTCTCTCTCTCTCTCTCTCTCTCTCTCTCTCTCTCTCACACACACACACACACACACACACACACACACACACACACACACACTCCTCTTGTGGGAGTACATTTACATCCAGTCCAAGGTGAACAGGAACATGATGTTGTACAGAAGAGCCTCTTTCCAGGTTTCATGTTGCTGATAAAGCATCAAACAGCCCCTCTGTGATCAGATGGGAGCTGCAGTTTGCTAATGACTTGATTTACATTCTTCATGCTATTTCCATGCCATTTTCACTGCTCTTTCAGTTTCCTTTATGCAGGCCATATTGTGACAACAGAGCTATGTACTCTCCTTCATTGCCCAATATCCAAGTTACTTGCTGAGGTCTTTCTGTGTTTACCAGCATGATAAACTTGCACGCAACTCCTGAGCACTGCTGTGTGTGGCTTGTGGTAGAGATGGCATTAACTAGGCTTGCTAGGATCCTAGATCTGTGTCTGGAATGCCCCATGCCAGATTGTAAATCCTTGATTAAATGTCTTTGTGGCGTTGTTGTTATTGCTGCTGCTGCTCCTGTTTTTGTTGGTGTGTGTACGTAACACACACCCTGTTATATTCAGAAAATGAGTATGCCAGAAGGAATGACAGGATAGAACCTTTCCCTCTGACATGTGGATTATTGTCATTCTTCCCATTATCACTATGATATGAAGGACCATTCAGATATGTCAACCACCCAGCTTTCTTGTGTGAATTGGTATACAGCCTAGACATAGATTTATTACCACAGTGGAATCCTAGTGGTTTTAAGAACATAGATGTGAGTTTCTAATTCATGAAAAACAAGTTAGAACAGATACTATTACTGCTGGCCATCACTGCAACCTGGGGACACCCCAAGGCTATGAACTTAAATGGCCAGCAAAACTGGATGTTCTTTCTCTGATGACAGGAAGCTCAAAAACTATTAGAACTTCTACCTGGCCAAGCTTCAGATTCAGCAAGATTAGCCCCTTGTGTACCTTAAAACAGACAATGGCAGAGGAAGCCATGATATTGTGAGCTGAGGGCATCAAATTAATGATATCCCTCCTAATTAAATATGGGGGGGGCAACCTGAGCAACTCCAGGGGCCAGTTTTCCTCCTCAGAACTTGCTGCAGGCCTCTGTCCATTGCACTGATCAAACCTGATGATAAATCTCTCTATGAGATTTCAGTAGCCGGATGGGAACCCCCTTAAAACAAGCGGGCAATGCTAATCTTGATGGATTTTTTTTTCTGTTTAGCCCTCTGTATTGCCTCCCATCTGATCTCACTTGGTGGGGAAACAAATTGTAGTGTAGTGTAAAACAGGATGCTTTGGGCCCATGCGAGGAAGTCTCTTTGAAGGAGCATAAGCAGTCTAAAATTTTTCATTTTTGGGGGGGGGCACACATGATCAGAACTAATAATTATACTTTGCCAACAATATGCAGCCTTACATGGTCATGACTTCCATCACCACAGGGTTATATATACATGTGGCATAGTGTGTGAGCACTCCATGTGTCTGAGGATGTGGTTTTAAACCTTGAAAAGTCACAATGAAACAAATCTGTTAGTCTTTAAGGTGCCACAACATTTTGTCCTTTCTTCTGTCGCCACCTTTCCCTCTCCTTTTCCCCCCGTTCTTTTTATTGTTGTCTACATGCTGAGAGGGAGGTGATGGAAGGAGCCTTCCCAAAAGAACTGTGAAACAAAGATGGACATCTCCCTGGGTGATGACAGAATCTGTCATCCTTTCACCCCAGAAACACAATTGGACTACTTCTGTCCCAAGCAAAAAAAAGATGACCACACTGGGATACAGAAAACTCTACCTGCCAAGTCTTTAAATGTTGGGTAATCAAGAATAGTGAGGATTATTTGAAGTTGTTAAACAATCAATGGGACATGCTCTCCTCCATTGCTTTGTGTCTAGGCAAAGGCAGACATGTTCTCTATAACTTCTTTTGGATATGCCCCTTAACATGGCAAGGAGTTCTGAGTGTGTCAGGGAAGCTGAGAACAGTAATTTCAGGAGTCTAGACTCTGTTTTTTAACAGGTTATACAAGATGGAACAGTCAAAGCTGAGCTACCAAACTAAAATGTACCTAACCTCTTCAGGAATTAATAGGCCAATCAGCAGAGGAGAATTGACAGAGTAGGAGTCTGCAGCTGGGCAGCAAACTTAAAAATAGATAACACTGGTGAGGATCTTTCATATACAGTGACAGTGATACCTCAGCTAATTCTTGTTAGCACTGTGCAGAAGAAGGCAATGGGAAAGGTTGTATACCTTGAAAACCCTATGATGAGACAATTCAAAAATGGAACAAGAGATAGTGCTGTCACTCATGAAGCAACCAGATTAAAGTCAAAAGCATATCTAGGTGCTATTGTGGACATCTTCAAAAGGAAAGTCCAGTGCTGCATGGCACATACAATTGAAACATGGGATGAAGTGTGGTCAAACCTGGCAGATTAAAGGATAGTCTTTGTCATCTAAAAGGTGGACAGTATTAAAAGAGTATTTGACCTTGCCAGTACTTCCTGCATTTCCATTCTCTACTGTCTACCATCCTGCCTCCCAAATGCACACTATATACAGTAGGTACTGTATTCCTCAAATCCTGGCAAAAAAAACAACAACACTCCATGTATCAGAGGAATTGGGCTATAGGCCATGACAGATCCTACTATAAAAAACACTCATCTTGAAGGTGCAGCAGGACAGCCAATTCAATATATTTTAAAGTCAAATTGATGTTTAATAATTGATTAACAAATCAGAATAAATATAGAAACATTATAATACTGCCAATATATTTAGAATACTTAACAGAGACAACTTTTTTGACAGACAGGCTCATATAATACTGTAGATTGCTTATAATCTAAACTGTAAGGCCTAAGATCTGACCATCATACAAAGATTAAAACAATTCTATCCACTCTAAGCCCCTTTTCAAATGGCATTATAGCACTTCTAATCGGCACTTAATGAATGAAGGATAGATTCAATCCAACTAATTAGTTAATTAATGCTTTCAGAACTGCAAGGAAGGTCATGAACAAAATGTCAGAAGCCAAAGGGCTGAAGCACTACAGAAGCCAGGAGCTGACAGCAGAGGAAATGGAGTGGATATCAATGGGCCACATTGGATTTGGTAGGAAGGCTCAGAGAACAGTAAGGATGAATTTAATTAGGCATTTGTTTCCGAAAACAAAAACAAAACCCAGAAATCAAAACATCTCTCCCTCCCCATCCATAAACAGTACATTTTTATGTGTGTTCAGAAATATTTTCATGTTAAATATAGCTGAGGTATTTATAAGAACAAAAATGAATTAGCAACATCAACTTTGTGTTTTTTTCAGAAAGCAAGGATAATTTCAGAATAGGCAGGTCCATTTTAATTCTGCATTATTAGGCGGGCAAGAAAATCAGAACAGTAAACGTGTGTACTGGGTCTAAGCACCCGCTTCACCAAAGGGCCCATTCACATGTCTGGAGACTATAGTTTTGTGTCAACCTGTCCGGAATAGTAGTGGAAGGGAGGGACACCAAAGAGCATTAATTACAATACTCACCTTACCATACTGTGATTTGGAAAAGTGGGGCATTAAATAAGCTTGTCCCTGTTTACAGAAGCCCCCAAAGGCATGTGTGTGCTCCAGTAGGGGGTTGACAATGGGATACTCCAATGGCATTTAGGGCTGAAGGGGTGGTAATGAAGGATGGTTGACTTCCTCTAGAACATTTCCCCAACATACATACTATTTGCAGCATAGTCTCTCTCTCTTCCTCCACCTCCTCCTCCTCCTCCCATTTCTACAGTGGCCTTTCCGTCCATTAGGATACTTTTGCAAGAGTAAAGTGTTTCTGGACTCACACGTTCTTACCTAGCGAAGAGTTTTCCAACTTGCATGCAGAGCCTGCCTGGCGGTCATTGTTGCTCTTGGCTAGCCATTAGCTGGGCTTGGCTCTGCTGAAAAGACTGGGTGAGTCACTTTCTACCCGCCTGTTCCATGTCATGCAGTTGTGGTGGTGACCCAAGGAGAGAATAACCCTGCATGGTGACCTGAGTAACTTAGAGCAAGGGAAAGAATCAAGTGTGCTTACCTCTGAAGGATACTTCTGATGATGCTCGTGTTGTGCTGTTCCTACTGGATAACTACGAGAGATCGATGCAGGGCCAGGTGGGGTTTGGGTAATCGTTGAGTGGGCGGCCCTGCAGATGTCCTCCATATAATTGCAGTCTTGCTGTATTGTTGGCCATGTGTTCAGCGAATATAACCCCAGGAGTACTCCTACTGGGACAATTTGGGGCCAGTCCTGGCCATATGGAAGAACTCTGGGTGGAAAAACTGGACACGAAATGCACACACTAGATGTTGGGGCAGAACAGAGTCTCTACTGAAACAACGGCCATCCTTGCTTTCAGATATTAAATTCCATAAAGAATATTAAATAATTTCCTCTTCAGTGATCCCAGTAAATTTAATTAGCTCTTGTTGCCTCAATAGAGTTGTCTCTCTCTTTCTGTGTCTCTGTCTTTCTCTATTCTTAAAGCTCTCTTTTAGGAGTGAAAGGGAACATCGTGCATAGACTAAGTACTCTCTCTTCCAACAAAGGATTGCAATTTGCAACTGGTGGACCAAGCAAGGTTGAAACAGGAAACACAGCAGTGTTGCCAAATAGCTCCATTTGTAATAGGAATGGCTGTGCCAATCTCCCCAAAATTGATCTTCCCAATTTCAAGCCTCAACACTCTTTTCTAATCAATTTAATAAGTAACATTCCTCAAAGTAGGTCATCTTCATCCTCATCACCCACTGTCCCATGGAGAATTCTTACATGGAACTGTCTTTTCTCCCAGGTCATTTGACTTTGCACCTTGTAAGTGGAGCTATCTTGTATAAAGATGGCCAAGCTTCCAAAGGCATGCCTGTAAAAATGAGAACGAAACAGAGAGTGGAACATAGGAATATTACTGGAACTGGAATGTGTCTGGGTAGTGCTGACGCAAGGTTTGGGAGTACTTTGGGGTAACATGCTCTGAGTAGGGTCCTCCCCACCTCCTCCTTACTGCTACCATTTTCTTGCCTTTCCTTTCTGGGAACACATTCACTTCTTCATTCTGGTCAACAATTGCATGCTCATAAAGAAAAGGTGAATGGGCAATGAAGATAAGGAAGGACAGTAGAAATGTATGCGGCTCCAGGGTTTGACAGCAGAACCTCAGCAAGTGGCCAACTGCACATATCCTATCCTGGCCTTGTGGACAGACCTTACAGCTCAGACAAGAACCTTCATCCCCAATGGCTAGGGAGACAGCTTGGTTCTGCAGTGGACAACAGACAAGTTCTAATCACCTCCAGCACTTCTTCTACCCTAACCATTTACCCCCACCCTTGACCTGTATTTGAGCCAATTCAATTCTTCCAGTAACTGCATTTTTTTTTTTTTTACTCTGAAGCTCTTGTCTTACCTTCCTTTTGAATTTTAGAACTTTAGGGCAAGTTTTTAAAAAATGTATCAAGCAACGCCATTCTTTTTCCGATGGAGGAAGCTCATCGAGGTTTATAAATGTGTCTCTGGCATGGTTCATTACCTGCGATGACATATTGAGAGCCATGGATGGTCTGATACCAGCAAATCAATTTAAAATTTAATCTGAGGGAGGAAAAAAAATTGAAAGAGAAGGAATGGTGTGCAAGGAGGTGGTTTAGGGTTTGCAACATGTTACCAAACATTTTCTATCAGAATAAATTGTGCTGTTCTTTTGCTTTAGTAATAGAACTTATTGTGCACAAGCTACTATAAAAATACTTTCTCTCACACACATACATATATACTCTCTCTGTGTGTGTGCGTGTGTGTGTGTGTGTGTGTGTGTGTGTGAACACTATTTAATTTGCCTAATGATTATTTTATACTATTAGTCTTGTCTTAAATCGGGATGCACAAACGGCAGTGTTATCTGTGCTAAGAATTATTTTTGAAAAAATTGGGGTAACAGCTTAATATCCATACTTCCTGGAATATTCCTGGAATACCTGTTCATCTTTTCCAATGGTTTTTTTTAATACTTCTGCAACAAAGCATTCCTGACCTGGGATGCTGCATTGATAGACCACGCTGGGAGCTTTTATAGAGGCCATATCTCCTGCATCTGACTGTAGTACTCTGTGTCAGTTGCTGACTCAGGGTAAGAACAAAAAATAGGAAGGGTACTCAAACATTAACACCTTTTCAGGGGAAAAACCCACCATCTTCTGTTAAAGTTGACAATCACCCATCAATACTGGCAATCTGGTGCAAGATTCAGTTTGAAACTGTGAAGGCATCTTAATGACTGAATGCCTGAAGAAAAACCTGCGACCAGCTTTGGATACACATGCAACCTCTAAATGCTAGCATCTAAGGAAGGGATGGGCAAAGTGAGTCTCCAAGTGTGTTTCCAATCCTGGAGGCCTACAGGAACTATGATTCATCTTTCAAATGAGTTACACCCTCCCCTGCTCTATTTAACACCAAACCATGGGCAGTCATGTTGTTACTTTGCTCCACCTATGAAATAGAAATTATGTCATTGTCAGCAGGAGGTTGCCGCTGACTAAAAAGTTCCTTTTTTAAAAATTTCTGGGTGTGCACAAACTTGGCTCATTGCATTCCCGTCAAGTGCAATGCACCTACCCCCCACTGAAGGAGGAACTATTCAGTTGGCGGCCATCTGCTGCCGCCATCCTTCCTCTTGCACAGGCAGAACAATGCAACAGGACCCTGACCACCACCTGTTTTTCAAAACTGGAAGTGGTTTTCCAGCCACTTCCAGTGGTGTCCTACATAGGCTTTTTGCAGTGTTGACAGTCTATGATGTGGCCCCTCGATGATTACCATGGCTGCAAATTAGCCCCCAGCCCTTCCAACATTGCCTACACTGGTCTAAAGGATATTGGATTACCCTAGTAATCTTTCTGTTGCTTTGGTAATGACCTGATGCACCCTAATGTTCATTGACTAAATAAGCTATTGGGTGTAATAGAGGCTCCAGATCTCATTGTTAATACGTTTCAATGATTACATTTTAAAATTTCTCATTATGTTGCATAATTGCATAAATTATATTTGCAAAAAAAAGCATTTTTTAAAGAGTGTGTTCTGCTCTATTCCGGTTGGGCTTAGAGCTTATTCTCTCTATCTCTAACCCTCCCTCCCTCTCCCTCTTTTTTTCCCTCCCTCTATTCCAGGTAAGTACTCTCTATATGTAACTATGCTCTTTGTTCAATCTACACCAATGAAAACCTCACATACAGTGATTGTTCTTGCATTTCCAGATAATAGAAAGGACAAAATAAGTAGAGCTGCAGGATCTTTTATTGGGCCAATGTCTGTTGATTTAGGTCAGGGATGGGCAATTAACACCCTCTGGTCTGTGCTCAGATATTTGGTCTATCTGTAGTATAAAAGGAAGCACTTCTTCAATAATTACCATTGCTGCATTCTATTCCATTACAGTATTATATTATTAATGTAATGCACTGTATTTCATTATAACAATTACCATTACTATGACATTTCTAGGCATGCATTAAATATAACTGCTCACCATTGCTGTAGGTCAAGCATAAATGATCATTTGTGGGCTAGCATATCTCTGGCCATCTGGTGATGGTGGGCTGTGCACATCTAATGTTTGGAATGGCCCCTCTGGTGTTCAACATTGACCAATATGAGTTAGTTTGTTTTTTAACATCAAGTCTTTGGGAATCTTATGATATACAGTAGATGCTTTTCACTTTTAACAGAATGAACAATGGAAGGGAGAAGGTGTTTGAGAGAGGGGGAGGGAGGAAGATGATGCCTGGGAGACAACCATGCCACTAAAGACCTGGAACATGATATTAGGTTCCAGAAAATGTCCTTCAAACATTGAAAATAGATCACTTTCCCTTAAGAATCATACACAGTTCTGATTCTCCCCCCCCCATGCAATCATTAAGTATGAGCATGTCAAAACTGTGAAATGGCCACCACATTTAGAGGTAGTGCTACTGGCTGCTGTGGTGTATCTGGTGCTTTGTAGATTTGAGTTAGCTGGTACATACGAATTGTCATTGGGGATGTGCATTCAGATTAAGAGATATTCGGAATTCACAGAATAATGTCATATTCAGATCTTTCCAAATATATTCAAGTCCAAATGTAATAGTCCCAAATATCTATAACAATAATTCCTAATGTTTGGAGTCCCACTCACTCCTATAGATTAGAAACTAAAAGGCTAGGCTTCTGCTTGCTAGAAGAAGAGATGAAAGTGAAATCTATTTTTCAGACATCCTGGAGTGATTTCTTGAGAAACGAAATTGGCACCAAGGGTAGTGAGGACAGAGAATGTACTGTCTCCCAAGTGGGATTGCCATGGTAGAGGGGATGGAGTGAGAGCAAAATGTGTAAATGATGTCTCTCTGCACCAATGAATCTAGAAGCAAGCACAGGCACCAGAAGGCATTTCTTCACATTGGGTCTTTCCAACTGAAAGGTGAGCATAGCTGCTTAGAAGTCCCCTGAGCACTTGCTGTTAGGATATGTTCTGTTACAAGCCTGCACTACAGACGTTTTCTCTGTGTCCTTGTTTGAACCCTCAACTTATACTAACATTCTCTACGTCCCATTGTCTCATATGTTATCTACTTAATGCAGATAGCAACAAGATTTTGGGTTCATAGATTCATAGATATATGTTATAAATCAGCAGGGAAATATTGTCTTAGGTTTAGACTCTTTTGGGTTATATCAGGCAGGGAATAAGATTTTTGTTATATAGAGACTTTTAATTTAACTTATACAGTGGTGCCTCACTTAACGAGCGCACCGTTTAACGACGAATCCGCATAGCAATCTATTTTTTTAGATTGTTAATGCGATCGCATTGCAATGTTCTGACTAGGCAAAACATCACACTGCGATGATCGGTAAGCGTTTCGCTTACCGATCTTCGCATTGCGATGTTTTTTTAAACAGCTGATCGGTGGTTCCAAAATGGCCACCGGGTGCCCAAAATGGCCGCCGCAAGTGTTTTTGCGCCCTGCCCTCGCTTACCGAGGGCGTGAAAATGGTGGCGCTATGGAGGAACTTCGCTGAACGGTGCGTTTGGGAGCCATAGGAACACATTAAAGCAAGTTTAATGCATTCCTATGGCTTTTTCTGTTCCATTTAGTGATGTTTCTGCATAGCGACGATTAATCCGGAATGGATTAACGTCGCTATGCGGGGCACCACTGTATTAAGTTATATTCTATTAATTTATATTAAGTTAATAGATTGTTTTGTTATGTGCATGTGTGATTTTAATTGGAAGGTTTTGTCCTCTGCTGTAGCAGAATCAGATATTTTTCTACTTGGATAAAATCTACAGGTAGAATGAAATATAGTTTAGTGGAAGAGATAGGCACTTGGGGAAGGCTGCAGGAAGGCTGCCTGTACCCACTGTAGAAGCTTCAACGGAGAGGATTTGGAGAGGAAGAAGAAAAAGACAGCTTACTACTGCTGTTATGAACTCCCCCTCAACAAAACCTGTCTCCCACTATCTTGTTTAGCACTGACACTATGAAAGATCAGCAGGAAATGTCTGTTTCTGCCATGGAGGTAGCAAAGAAACTATTGGTTCAAGGTGGGACAGATATCAGTGAACCTTAGACATGTTCCATTGACATCTTTCTGCAATTCAGCCAGGGCAAGGGCCCAGAAAAGATTATGAAGAAGGTACTTTCCCTCCCCCCCCCAAAAAAAGTGCTGATGTACCAGAGAAGGACAAGGATGGCATTAGCACTCAGGCTGACACTGTCAACCTGGGCGGCAGCAGCAGTGCTAATGCTTTTGTGGTTAGGAAAGAGGTTTGGGAAAAGCACCTGACATTGCCTTCCATTGCCCTACTATGCAGCTTCCAGCTCCCATTCCCAGCAAATTTATCTTGTGGAAAATAGTGTTGTGGTTAGTGGGAACCCCTCCTTCAAGTACATGCACATCTGAAGTGTGGGAAGAGGAGACTGAAGGGACTCAGGTGGGAATTATTTCAGAAGCATTTGACACAGAAATCACCCCTGCCCCTCTGGTTCCACTTGCCCCACCAGCTGCCAGAACTGATGATGACAAGTTAGCAATCCATCTTACAAACATGCAGTCAAAAGCTTGACTTCCCAAGAAGTCAATGATCTGAACACATTTTCAACAGTGTGCAACAGATGCTTGCATGACCAAGTGCATGTATTGCATGAAGTTACTCAAGCATTTCCAGGACTTGATACATTTTTCCAACAGTAATATGTTCAATCGCCCGGAGACTCAGCACCAGGGCTTTGCTGCTGTCACATGGAGTGGGTACTGTGGCTTCCTTATTGTGAAGGCTAAGAATCATCAGAGGGCAAAAGTTAATAAGTTCCAGGCTACCTTGGAAGAACTTGAAGAGGTGCAGTAAAATGCCTTCTGCAAACATAAAAATGCTAGGATTGATTCTCATCTAGGAGAGATGATAGTCTTGGATGACCAGACATTTTCTCTGGTGGCAAAAACTGATTTCCATAGGTTTGTGGAGGAAATGGCACCCCATTACCAATTGCCAATCCAAAGGACCCTTATCCCCAGACCCTTAGCGCCATTGCAGGCAACTGGTACAGCAGAAGGCTAAGGCACAGGTGGTACATTTTACAAGTGACATCTTGAGCAGCCAGGGTGCAAAACATGCCTGTTTCTTCTTGACAGGGAGATGGAGACATCGTGCATATGGTTACACACACAAGCAGGACACAGGTCTTGTTGAATGTCTCTGTGATGGAGGGCAGCCAAACAGCTCACAACATTAAAAAGGCTCTGGGGGACATACTGCAGCAGGGGAGTCTAGCTATACAAAGACAAGTCTGTTTGTTACAGACAATGGGGCAAACATCGTGGCAACACTGCAGACTGGGAAGATGAAAGGGTGTGATGTATAGTTCACACCTTCAACCTAGTATTCGGGAAATTTTGCAGAGTATGGAGAATAAATCCGTACCTAATACGACTGAATGGGACAGACAGGTGGCAGGGCATTTCCACCATAGTATGTAGGGAATTGAGCTATTGCAGAAGAGTCACAAAAATTTGGGATGGAATTCCGCTTTCTGTATGCTTGAGAGACTGCTAGAGCAGCAAAAGGTATTATTTGGCACTGGAGACTTCCGTTGGTGTGGCTGCTCTTCCAGACAGAGAAGAGTGGGACATTATGGTTCAAGTGGTCTATGTCTTCTGAAGATTTGAGAATATAACACAGGTCATTAGTGAGGAGACAGGCATCCTCAGCAAGATAATCCCATGTGTTCCAGGTCTTGGAAGGCATTGTGGATGACACAATGAGTGGTCAGTCTAGCCCAGCGGTTCCCAACTTTGGGTAACCCAGATGTTCTTGGACGTGCTTGCTGAGGTTTCTGGGAGTTGTAGTCAAGAACACTTGGGCTATCCAAGCTTGGGAAATTGCAGTTTAGGTGGATGGAGAATTTGGTAGAGGGAGAACAGCATTTTCTTCTGTCTTAAGTGGTGGCCTTGGCCACTGCAGGTTTAGGCCTCCCTGTGGAAGAAGGAGGAGTATGTTCTAGCAACTCTCTTGGACCCCTAAATTAAACAGTGGGCGATTGATATGCAGTACAGTAGCAGCAAGAGGGAGCTATGCCAGCCAACGTTTGCTGCATGGTATTGTGCCTCTGTTGTCAGCAGGAAAAAGGATGCCAAGCTTTATAGATGTAGCAAAGGGCAGCCTAAATGTTGACACTTTCCGAAAAAAAACAGCCCAACAATTGTTTTGAGCTTGGCTGAGGAGTGGTTAACCGATGGAAAATAAGGTCAACATCTGGGATTTTCCCTTGCTTGGTGACACTTTATGAATGCTAGTGAGCACGGTATTCTGTAGACCATCATGATTGCTGCCTCTGATGTTCACAGCATCCAGGCTGTCTTTTTCTGTGTAATGCTTGCCATCCTTTTTCCTGCTGACAACGCAGGAACAATATTGTGCAACAATAATGGGCTGTTCCCTGGCTTCTGTGGTTACGTCGTCGTTTAGTCATTTAGTCGTGTCTGACTCTTCATGACCCCATGGACCAAAGCACACCAGGCCCTCCTATCTTCCACTGCCTCCCAGAGTTGGGTCAAATTCATGTCGGTTGCTTCACAGACACTGTCCAGCCATCTCATCCTCGGTCATCCCCTTCTCCTCTTGCCGTCACACTTTCCTATCATCAAGGTCTTTTCCAAGGAGTCTTCTCTTCTCATGAGATGGCCAAAGTACAGGAGCCTCAGCTTCAGGATCCGTCCTTCCAGTGAGCACTCAGGCTTGATTTCCTTTACTATTGATAGGTTTGTTCTCCTTGCAGTCAAGGGGACTCTCAAGAGCCTCCTCCAGCACCACAATTCAAAGGCATCAATTCTTCAGCGGTCTGCTTTCTTTATGGCCAGCTATCACTTCCATACGTCACAATAGGAAAAACCATAGCTTTGACTATTCGGACTTTTGCTGGCAAGGTGATGTCTCTGCTTTTAAAGATGCTGTCAAGGTTTGTCATCGCTTTCCTCCCAAGCAGCAGGCATCTTTTAATTTTGTGGCTGCTGTCTCCATCTGCAGTGATCATGGAGCCCAGGAAAATAAAATCCGTCACTGCCTCCATATCTTCCCCTTCTATTTGCCAGGAGGTGATGTGACCAGTGGCCATGATTTTAGGTTTTTTGATGTTGAGTTTCAGACCATTTTTTGCACTCTCTGCTTTCCCCCTCCTTAAGAGGTCCTTTAATTCCTCCTCACTTTCTGCCATCAGAGTGGTATCATCTGCATACCGGAGGTTGTTGATATTTCTTCCGGCAATCTTAATTCCGTATTGGGATTCCTCCAGTCCAACCTTCCGCATGATGTATTCTGCATATAAGTTAAAGAAGCCAGAGGACAATATACAGCCTTGTCGTACTCCTTTCCCAATTTTGAACCAATCAGTTGTTCCATATCCAGTTCTAACTGTTGCTTCCTGTCCCACATATAGGTTTCTCAGGAGATAGATAAGGTGGTGGGGCACTCCCATTTCTTTAAGGACTTGCCATAGTTTGCTGTGGTCCACACAGTCAAAGGCTTTTGCATAGTCAACGAAGCAGAAGTAGATGTTTTTCTGGAACTCTCCGGCTTTCTCTATAATCCAGCGCATGTTAGCAATTTGGTCTCTAGTTCCTCTGACCCTTCGGAATCCAGCTTGTACTTCTGGGAGTTCTCGGTCCACATACTGCTGAAGCCTACCTTGTAGGATTTTGAGCATAACCTTGCTAGCGTGTGAAATGAGTGCAATTGTACGGTAGTTGGAGCATTCTTTGGCACTGCCTTTCTTTGGGATTGGGATGTAGACTGATCTTTTCCAATCCTCTGGCCACTGTTGAGTTTTCCAAACTTGCTGGCATATTAAATGTAGCACCTTAACAGCATCATATTTTAATATTTTAAATAGTTCAACTGGAATGCCATCACCTCCACTGGCCTTGTTGTTAGCCAGGCTTTCTAAGGCCCACTTCACCCTCCAGGATGTCTGGCTCAAGGTCAGCAACCACATTTTCTGGATTATCCAGGATATCCAAATCTTTCTGATATAATTCCTCTGTGTATTCTTGCCACCTCTTCTTGATGTCTTCTGCTTCTGTTAGGTCCCTCCCATTTTTGTCCTTTATCATGTCCATCTTTGCACAATATGTTCCTCTAATATCTCCAATTTTCCTGAACAGATCTCTGGTTTTTCCTTTTCTGTTATTTTCCTCTATTTCTTTGCATTGTTCATTAAAGAAGGCCCCCTTGTCTCCCCTTGCTATTCTTTGGAAGTCTGCATTCAATTTTCTGTAGCTTTCCCTATCTCCCTTGCGTTTTGTTTCCCTTCTCCTCTCTGTTATTTCTAAGGCCTCGTTGGACAGCCACTTTGCTTTCTTGCATTTCCTTTTCTTTGGGATGGTTTTTGTTGCTGCCTCCTGTACAATGTTACGAGCCTCTATCCAAAGTTCTTCAGGCACTCTGTCCACCAAATCGAGTTCCTTAAATCTGTTCTTCATTTCCCCTGTGTATTCATAAGGGATTTGGTTCGGATTATACCCGAGTAGCCCAGTGGTTTTTCCTACTCTCTTCAGTTTAAGCTTGAATTTTGCTATGAGAAGCTGATGATCAGAACCACAATCAGCTCCAGGTCTTGTTTTTGCTGACTGTATAGAGCTTCTCCATCTTTGGCTGCGGAGAACATAATCAATCTGATTTCGGTATTGCCCATCTGGTGATTTCCATGTATAGAGTCACTTCTTGTGTTGTTGGAAAAGAGTGTTTGTGATGACCAGCTTGTTCTCTTGACAAAACTTTATTAGCCTTTGCCCCGCTTCGTTCTGAACTCCAAGGCCAAACGTCCCTGTTGTTCCTTTTATCTCTTGGCTCCCTACTTTAGCATTCCAGTCCCCTAGAATGAGAAGAACATCTTTCTTTGGTGTCAGTTCTAGAAGGTGTTGTAAATCTTCATAAAATTGTTCAGTTTCAGTCTCCTCAGCAACGGTGGTTGGTGCATAAACTTGGATTATTGTGATGTTGAAATGTCTGCCATGGATTCGTAATGACATCATTCTATCATTTTTGAGATTGTACCCCATTACAGCTTTTCCCACTCTTTTGTTGACTATGAGGGCTACTCCATTCCTTCTACAGGATTCTTGCCCACAATAGTAGATATGATAATCATTTGAGTTGAATCCCCCATTCCTGTCCATTTTCTGTGGTTACCGAAGCATAATATTCCACATTCATAAACCAGAGGGTTTTGTTTTTGTAGAATTGAATAGTATTCATATTGACTATCGTGGAATCTTGAGTATCCAGGAGTTCTGATGGTTTAAAATTCCTCATTCTAAATCTGAAAGGCTAAAATTCCAAATTCTGTATCTGAATCCCAAATCTGAATTTTGGAGCTAGTGCACATCTCTAGATATCAGTCAGAAATGCTGAGTTGGGAGCTGTCCACAGAAACCCTTAGGAATGATGGTGCTGAAACAGGGAAAGAGAGAAGTCTGGAACTTGACACTGCTTTATTCAACACAAATAGTTTCAAACCCTCACTAAAAATATGTAAAGACTACTTCATGTGTCATGGTTCTAATGCCTATCTGAATCATACACAGAAGAATTAAGGCGTAGTACCTGTGAACAGGTTTCATAAGTGTACACATAATTTGCTATTAGCTATTACTCTTTGTGGTTTGTTGCTACATTGGAAGACTCGTGGCTTCAGACTGTCAGTGGCCCCAGGGTGAGCCAGACATCTAAGGTCATGGGATAAAGCCACAAGTAAAAATACCCTACCCCACACTCCTTTCTCAACCATTTCCAGAACTAAAAACTGCACCTTAGATGCAAGCATTTTCACTGTATAGCTGGAAATGCTTCTGGGTTCATACCTGTATACCTGGAACATTCCCAACAGAACCCTCGACTGGAATGGGTGGATGACCAACAGAAGCGGGGTTTTAAAAGTCAACATTCTTCCTTGTTTATACAGAAAATATGCAGAACACATTTTATCATGCATTTGGGGATGGAAATCCACTGTCTTGCTGGAGCCAAAGAACAGTGGCTTAAAATGAGACTCTGATTTCTAGGCCAGTACAAAACTGACAAACTCTACAGGTTAAATGTGTTTCCTAATCACTCACATGCTGAATCCTTTGTGAATGGGCCATCTTGCTATTTGCCACCAACTCTGGTCTTTTGAAACGTGAGATATCTGTATGTGCGAATCATTCATGTGCCCTTCCCATTCAGAGACAGGCTGCCTTACTCTAACAGTAGAAGGAAAATGTGGGAAAGGGGTCATTGTGGTTATGTCCTTCCAGCCACTTTTCCTTATTGCAAGTACAGTTACCATGACCTGGGCATGAGATGGAGACATATAGCTGGAGCAATAGAGGAGAGTAAAGTGTAGGAGGGGGAGGTTTTCTGTTTCTCTGCTCCATGCATCCTTTTTACTGTTCATATGAGACCCTTTACTCCTGTTTGCATCTGAACAGATGGAACATGTGAAAAGAAACATGTCTACAATTGCCATGTCTAATTTGGCTGTAAAGGTTCTTCTTATTCATCTTGATGAAAAACCCTGTTTAACTTAAACCGTTACACATTCCTGCTGAAGCTGGGCCAATAGAAACATCATAGTTCTTCTTCTGACTGTCCAGTGGAAAGGACTTTAATGTTATTTTATCATATAAAGGACAGCAAAGTCATGGTAAGTATCCACCTCTTTTGCAAGGTTGTGGGAAGTCCCCCTTGACATTTTTAGCCCAGTCGTGTCTGACTCTAGCGGGTGGTGCTCATCCCGATTTCAAGCTGTAGAGCCAGAGCTTGTCTGAAGACAGTTTCCATTGCCACATGGCCAGCGTGACTAGGGAACACTGTTTTACCTTCCCACCGAGGTGGTACCTATTTATCTACTCGCATTTGCATGCTTTCGAACTGCTAGGTTGGCAAGGAGCTGGGACAAAGCGACGGGAGCTCACTCCGTTGCGTGGATTCGATCTTACGACTGCTGGTCTTCTGACCTTGCAGCACAGAGGCTTCTGCTGTTTAGCCCACAGCGCCACCACATCAGGGGGAAATGCTGCTGCCATTAGAAGGAAAGGAGGGAGGGAGAGACAGAGTCCAGGACAGGGAGAAAAGCAGAGACCAATGCTTTCTGAAATGATAATAAGGTGGATAGTATTAGCATTCAGCCCTGGCCTCAGCGGTTGCAGTTCTAACAAAAGTCAAAGGGGAGCTGTGTCAGCTTATGTCACGGGCAGAGTTTGGCACACCATGTTAATAAAGTGCAAACTTCATGACCAAAAGAGTTGAGAACAGAGAGAGAGAGAGAGAGACCTGTTCTTTTTGCAACCAGTAAAAACTTTCTTGATCTGACAGAGCAGCTTAAAAGAGAGACAGATATAAAGAGATCTTGTTTGCTAGAGATTCAGATAAAGGGAAGTGTTCTCTCATGGTATTATGATGGCATAGTGAGTTCCAGGCAAAATTAATTTCAGTTTGCCAGGAAAAAGGAAGCATAGCCAGACTGTAAATAAATAAATAAATAAATAAATAAATAAATAAATAAATAAATAAATAAATAAATAAATAAATAAATAAATAAAATTTTAAAAACAATAAAAACAAAGGTATACTCATTAGTCTATTAATAAAAATAAAATCCCAAGTTGGTCATTGCTTTTATTAAGACGATTTCCAAAGAGTTAATCTGTTTTATCACATACAACAAAAGCGTGACAAAACAAAGCAAAAATCAAGTCATGCAGCATCTTTAAGACTAACATAGTTATTTCAATATGAGCTTTTCTGGTTGCAATGAGCTTCATCAGACACATATGCTCTTCTGACCAACTAAGACCTCAGAAATGTGTACAATGTTTGAAGTTCTTCAGAAGGCTATGGGGAATACAAATGTAAGGCATCAGCAGCCAAAGTCAGTCACAAAATTGATACTGTAATCTCAAATAAATCACTAGTAGCTGTTGGAGTATCAGATTACTCCTAGCAATATGAATTTAATATGCAACTTGATTTCTGAAAAACCAAGGCTGGTTAATTAACACCTACAAGGATATGTGCGATTCACCAAATGGACAGATCTCTTGTGTTCACAGCCAGCTTGTGCTTTGGAACTGAAGACATTACCAGTGGGAAGAAGAATGGCAAGATGTACATGACAAAGATCAATCTGAATGTTGAGGCCACCAATGTCAACAGTAAAGATAATCTACAAGAGTCTCCCTTCACTCACTACCACAGACAGACATTAAGCAAGGGGAAATCACAGAATCAGATTTTTTTTCATCAATTAAACACATTTCACCCAAACACAAACAATTGCAACGGCTGTTTGAAACCCATTCAGAAGTTACAACATTTTGTTTAGACTGCCCCTCCTATCAGTAATGGCTTAGTACAGAATGCTCTTTTGACTGGTCACAGAATATGAACTGAAGTGGCCGCAGCAGGGATGTGTGAGTAGCAGGAGTTGGTACATATTGGCAGCCATCTAGAGGTACCATGTTTTAGAAGGTGAAAGGGGCTTCCTTAGAACAGACCTCCAAGACTAGTGTGTCTAGGTAGAAAGGAAATAGAACTCTCTATTTGTTCTTATATCATATCAGAGGCCATTGGGCCATATTTATTGTCTTCTCTGGCTATCAGCCACTTTCCCAGATCTCAGGCAGAGCTCTGCTGGATGCAGAGTTTGCAATTTCTCCTTCCAACAGAGCTATGCCTGAGATCTGGGGACATAAATATTTTACTACAAGTCCCATAATTCCTTAGTGGTCATACTGATTGGGGCTTTCTGAGAGTTATAGTTCAAAACA
The DNA here is from genome assembly GCF_051106095.1 of Pogona vitticeps. Lineage (NCBI taxonomy): Eukaryota > Metazoa > Chordata > Lepidosauria > Squamata > Agamidae > Pogona > Pogona vitticeps. The sequence goes on along the minus strand of NC_135784.1, from coordinate 141,108,455 downwards.
GTGTTTTTCTCCAAAGCTCTGCTGTGGTCATGCTTCCTGTGTTTGCTGGTAGTACTATGCCACGTCGCAGGAACTGTACCACAGGGCAGGATAAGTGGAGCGCACATTTACTCATGTCAGGATCTGAACTAAATGGAGGGTTACTGTCAATACTAAATCATCTTACATCACACTGTTCCTGATTTTAAGCACAGTCTATCCCACAATCCTTCTCCCACTTCTTGCTTTTTTCAGAACTGTGACAACGAAGGGTAGAGACACAACTTTAGAAATTCAGTGGGAGGTGTTTCTTGACACATTCTGGAAATATCCCCATCACCCTACTTCATTGCAAAGAATTCCTCTTGCAAATTAAAGATAAATAATCAGCTATAGAATAAATACTCATGAAAGATGGACTATCCCAGTAAGGAATAAAGTTTTAAAATGGTGAACCCAGGTGTGCAGCTAAGTGAAGGCTGGTTTCTTTACAGGAGAATACTCTTTGGGATTATCTTTGGAATAATATTTGGAATTTGCCTTTGGAATCATCTCCCTCCGGAGATCTGCATGGCCTCTTCGCTCGGCATCTTTAAAAGCCAATTGAAAACCTGGCTGTTTAGGCAGGCCTTCCCTCCACCCAATACTTGATTTACTCTTTTACCTTTTCCATCTTGAATCAGTTTGATTATGATGTCTTATAATTATTGTTATATTTTAAATTGTTTATTTTATGTTGCACGCCGCCCAGAGTAGTCTATTGACTAGATGGGCGGGATATAAATGCAATAAATAAATAAATAAATAAATAAATAAATAAATAAATAAATAAATAAATAAATAAAGACTGATTCTTTCTTCATGCTCCTGTTCTACCAATAATTCCTCTTTTCATATTCACCCATTATTGCCATTATTCTTCACCACTTGTCCTCTCACATGGTCATGTCATTCCCCACAGCTACGTATTTTTCAGACTAGCTCTCTCTCTCACATGTCCTTCAGTCTGTCAGGCCCAGATAAGCACATTATGCTGGAGGCCACAGATCCTAAAACCATGGCACCAGCTCAGCTCAAGACTTTTTCCCACATGGTAGCATGAGGTTGCCTAGCAATCCTGCACAATCTCTCTCTGTGGCAGCTAGCAGCTTTTCTTCCACTGCACTCTGGCTAATAGTGATGCGCCTTCCGATTCATAATGATTTGTCTGCAGAATGGATGCTGTTTCCTATTTGCATGCATAGATTTCAGATGTCGTCTTGTTACTGGTTGCCTAAGAAGCTCAACAGCTTGGATGCCGTTTCTCCATTTGACATGCTGTTGTTTAAGATAAATCCATTTATTAGGACTTGGAAAGAAACTATCACTATATAGGAGAGAAAAACATGGAAGTTATACTTGCATCCATAAAATCTGAAATACTAATGTGAAAAGAAACAGTGGTGCTGGCTGCATCTTTGTCAACAGCATGGTAGAGGTCAGGGTGTAAACATTTCAGGGACTAGAATGAGAGAGGCCAAAGGTCGAACCATAAATCTTGTTGGCCATTGCTGGCTCAAGGTATTTTCCTGCCTGAGGTAGAACAGCAAACAGCCTCCCATCCCCCAAAATGAAGCCACACAATATCTGAAGCCAGTCAAATTATTTCAACACAAGGGTTGGGTAACTCCTCAAGCATCTCTTGGTCCAAGGGCAAGGGCAGGTGATACTTCTATTAGGCCACTAAAAAAAAGGAAAATTACAAACACCATGGGTGTAACGGGCAGACATAACATCACCTGTCCATCACAGCTGGGCAGTGAGTCATCACCCTATGGCAGTGGTGTCGAACTGTGGCCCTCCAGATGTTCTTGGACTTCAACTCCCAGAAGCCTTCACCACCACCTCTGCTGGCCAGGATTTCTGGGAGTTGAAGGCCAAGAACATCTGGAGGGCCACAGTTCGACACCACTGCATGGTGTGACGGAGGGTGGAACTTAAGGGGAGGAGCTAGTATAAAAAGGGGGGTGAAGAGTGTGTGAGGGGAGATTGGAGATGAGAGTCTGAGCTGAGAGTTTAAAGTGATTGTTAGTTTTAGAGTGAGTGAGAGAGCCTGTCAGTGTGAAATAGTCTGTGTGAGCCAGTGTTTATTAACAGTGATTGATTAATTGATTCTTTACCCGTGATTTACCATTCTTATTTTTGTAATCAATAAACCAGTTTTTGTTTTTAAAAGATATACTTGTCCTTTTATGATTTTTTTTAAGGATACGTTGGTGGCAGCAGAGGTTTTTGATGTGAAGTAGCAACCACTCTGTGAAGGGTGAGGGTGGCTGTTACAATGGGCTTTCAGCTAATATTTGTTTGTGCTCTTTTAGTTATCTAATAGCGGTATCATTGACCCTTGCCTTTGGATTGTGTACAAATCCACATGGCTTTCTCCCCTTTTGTCAAGAATTTCTTATCATACCTGGAAGTACTAATAGCATGATAACAAATTAGACAATTGATCTATTGCTGTTCTTTCATGATACTTTAAATCTTCTACCTCAGGTGGCTGCCTCTCTCTCCCTAAACATAGGGCCAGCCTTGTTGGTGGGTGACATTGTGTCTGTCACTATGTCTCAGTCTAACCCACCATTCAAGGGGACTGTAAGGATAACATGGAAAATAAGGGGCCCCTATACACTGTCCTGAGTTTCTTGGATTAATTTAAGAGTATAAAATGTAATAAATGGATGGGGAAGTAATCATAAACAAATTAGTTGTTTACAATGAATGTATGTATGAAGAATGTACACCAATGTATCACATCTTCACACATTTGATTTTGAACTGGGCAACACAAAAAGTCAGTTATGAACTAGAAACAGAATTTTTTAGACTTTTGGTTATCAAGGACAGGTAGCCAGTATCTGTATACTTGACTGTAGAGATGAGGTGCAGCACCAGGTCAGGATGCCAGAGATGTTATCAAAATTCACACTTTGTGGAGAAGCTTTCCAACAGATGGTGAACACGAATATCAAAAGTGCTCTTTGAAGAGGCACTGGTAATTATCCACATTTGGCTCCTAGAAAGTGAAGGCAGTGATCTGTCCCAAAAATCCCTTGATATGCAAATCTGACCAGTTCTACCTGAGAAGCCCAGTTAATTGCCTTTGGGCAAAAGCCCTCTTTGATGTGTAGTGCTTGGCCAAAGAATACCCAGAAAATCAACAAAGGGCCAGGATGGGTACTTGAGACAGCAGTCAGAAACAAAGAGAGAAGAGAGCTGCTTTTCTGTTTTCCAAGACATTGGGAAGATGTACTTTTGAATTGTGGTGCTGGAGAAGACTCTTGAGAGTCCCCTGGACTGCAAGGAGAACAAACCTATCCATTCTGAAGGAAATCAACCCTGAGTGCTCACTGGAAGGATAGATCCTGAAGCTGAGGCTCCAATACTTTGGCCATCTCATGAGAAGAGAAGACTCCCTGGAAAAGACACTGATGTTAGGAAAGTGTGAAGGCAGGAGGAGAAGGGGACGACAGAGGATGAGATGGTTGGACAGTGTCATGGAAGCTACCAATATGAATTTGACACAAATCCGGGAGGCAGTGGAAGATAGGAGGGCCTGGCATGCTCTGGTCCATGGAGTCACGAAGAATTGGACATGACTAAACAACTAAACAACAACAAAAGTCTGAAGAAGAAATGTGCATCTAAGTAAGTAAAGATGGATCTTGCTGTCCTCTTGTGTTGCAGGATGTAGAGCTAACCTGGTTCAATCTAAATCCAAAGTATCTTACTGCTCTTGGTCCAAACTACCTGAGATTTATTTTGGTCTTTTATTCCTTTCACAGAAGAGAGAGCTGGTGGCAGAACTACCCAGAATTTCAGGGGGGGGGGAAAGAGCGTGGGGCTGTAGTAATGGGGTGCTGGGTTCCTTCCTCCCCAGCTTTGCTTAGCCAAGGTCCTAAGCACCCTTTTTTGACAATGACATAATCCATGTATTTCTAAAGTTATTTTCAAACATGCCTATTATTTAGGCACAACTCCTTGTTAGCTCATAGACATCCCAGGGAACCTTGGAACAGAAGTCAGCCAAGTTTCTAATGACTCTACTGCTACTAATGATGATCCTACATTGCTGCTTGTGAAATGCAAAGAGTTAGTTTGCTGGCTGGGATGTTGCTGATAGGATTGTGGTTTGTGAAACTTCACCTGTAAATTGTCTCTCTGACAAAAGACAGCAGGTGGGTTCTTGTAGGCTCAAAAAGAGAGAGAAAGATACTTATTGTCTGTATGATAGGTAGTGCTTTTACTCCATTAACTGCTCAGCCATTGTCAGGTTTGAGATCAACAAAGACAAGTTTGAAGGAAGATGCTCGGTGGAGGGCAATAAGGCAGCTTTTACAGATGGTTAGTGTGGGGGAGGCAGTGAGTTAGGAAATGAAAGCTGGTATCAACAACCGAGCTAAGGCAGGGGATGAGAAGGACTTGCCCTAGAAATGCAATGTGTACATTTTGCACAAAGATAGCATTTAGGTTGTGCTCCTGAGAGCATTGCACAATAAATGTGCTTGATTTTCTGGTGCCTTAGATGTCTTTATTAACAACAAGAGCAGCAGCAGCAATTCCTAAATCAAAGGAAATTGTTGAGTACCATTACTCTATAAATGGTAAAGACTGTTTGTGACTCTCTGTGTCTATACATGTTTTCTTTCTTGCACTGTTTTCATGGTAGGGAAAAAGAAAAACAGTGTACTGTGGTTTTCAGGAAAGATTTGGTGAAGTCCGATGGTGCCATCCAACCCACAGAGAAGGCCCTGATCCACCAGATGCCTCCCCTAAAGAAAGAGAATTATTATATTTTCTCTCCAACCCTGCCACCATTTGCACTGCTCTAGAGAGTCCTTTGAGACTCTGAATCACATTTTTGGGTATTTGATTGCAAGAGGCTACAAAAAGTAGGGAAAACGAAAAGGATTTTCCTCTCTTCGTCCATTGGTATAGAAAGCTACTCTCCAAGTGGAACAGAACCATAGGACTCTCTACCCATCAGACTGATTCTGGGTGTTGAGTTTATGAGCACATTCACACATCATCTACTTGTACTCTTCAAAGTGATACTGTATGTCTAGTGGTGCCACTATATACACGAGAAAATAAATAAACATTCAGTCCAGGCACCACTTTTTTTATTTTTCACTAGATTGCAGAAATGAGTAAATCTGTCAACATCTTATTATCAGTCAAATAGTTCGAACAATGTCCTTTGGCAAGAGTGAAAATAGGGAAAGCAAATGAAATGCAAGGATTTTGAATAGACTGATAATGAAAGCATAATTACCAAAAGGTAAATGAAAGAGGCATGACAAAAATCAACCAGTCATATAAAACAGCAGATTAAATGGTTGTGCAACCATAGGAGGGAGAATTGAAAAATATTTCCAAAAGCAATGGAAATTGTACAGAAAATGGGGAAAATATTTAGGTGCAGAATAAACTACAAGGTTAAAAAAGATTAAAAATATGTGGATTAAAAATTAGGTAACATCTGCATTTTTAAATAGCATGGGCTACTGTAGTGAACACTGCTCTCACAAAATTACTTTGTTTAAATTAAAACAACTCAAACAGATTTAAGAACAAGCTTTGCCCATGTCTAGCCTTTACCAATCTGGAACCCACCAGATTGTTTGGATACAATTCCAATAATCCTCAGACAGCCTGGGTTGATAGAAATTGTAGCCCAGGACAGCTTGAATTGTGACATGATGGCAAAGCTGCTTTTGTCAGGCTCGGTTTGAAATGCTCCAGGCTAAGTTTGTTAACTGTCCTTCCCGTCATTTTGCCTTTCCATTTTTGATATTCAGTAGCACATTCAGTAAGGGACGTGGTGGCGCTGCGGGCTAAACCGCAGAAGCCTGTGCTGCAGGGTCAGAAGACCGAGCAGTCATAAGATCGAATCCACGCGACGGAGTGAGCTCCCGTCGCTTGTCTCAGCTCCCGCCAACCTAGCGGTTTGAAAGCATGCAAATGCAGGCTTAGTTTTTTGTGTGTGTGAAATGAAACACTCAATTTTGCCCTCCTAACCTTCTTATTTCTTTTTTCTTGACCCACCCAAAATATACATATTCCTTCATTTGCAAGCATCCTTAATCTTCTCCTAATTTCCATATGATTAAGCCAAAAGGGAAAGTAAATCTTGTCCATTTTCGTTTCCTGGTTGTTTCTGATTTGTTCTTATAGAATCAGACAAAATATTGATTTGTTCCCTTATCCCTGCTAGTCCTGATTATTATAGTGCTCCCACCACTTCTGTCCATTGCTCATAGGGTGCACAAACTCCTTTTGTGCACCCTATGTGATCCCCTTGCTTCTCCTACAATTTTCCAACATTATTTTTTAATTCTATAGTGTCTTTTTAATTTATTTTTATTTTATAAATACATGTTTAACATCTGTCTCTTGATGCTGCTTCACAGGATCTTTATTAAATCAGCACTAAATATTTATTTTAAACCAGTAGTTTTATTTTCCACTCTTCAGGCTTTATCACACACACACACTGCTATATGCGTCTGACGGCTGCATGATGGCTGCTCCTTTGCTCCGTCTTTTAAACAATGCTGGCATGTTCATTCAAATTCTTTCTCCACCTGCCCACCTGCCTTTTGAGTCTTAATCCACTTTGCTCCATTTGTCCTTGTCTTAAGAACTTGCAGTCCTGTAGGAAAACCTGGGCATTAGGGTGAGTTCAGGAGCAGAGCATGCCTTTTGCATACAGAAGGTCGCAGGCACCATCCCTGGCATCTTCTGTTAAAAGGATTTTGGGTAGCATGACTAAGTGTCCTCCTTTGGCTGGGACCACGCGGAATTAAGAGGTTTGCACCTTTATTGCCATAAAAGCAGATGGGAATGTCCCAAGGTACTTATAAAGAACTTTAATGCCGTCTCCCTTTAAACATCTGATACATTTTCAGACAACCACTGTGTGTGAACTGAGAATTTCTAAAACAGCCACAATGTGAGACTCTTTTCTTTCTTCCTTTCTCCAGACTTCTAAATACTCACTGGGAAAATGAAGAAAGAAAGGAAACCACTTTTCTTTTGTGATCACTTTAAACTTTCTTGAAGAAGAGCATCCTGTGGCTCAAAAAGCATTAATGTAGACAAAAGATACGAACATTATTTATAGGCACCCAGGTTGTCCCTTTTAAGATTTTGTGATACCATGGAGAGCTCCTGCCAACTGTAATAAATGATGCTGGACTACATGGAGGAGCCATACTGTCACTATGCAGCCAATTACACATCTCACGTATTTAATACTTTGTACAGTAGATATTGTTACATACAGCACTGATGTTACCTGTCTGTCATGGGTTTGGAGGGAAAGTTCCATCCTATGGGGAGTGGAAGGCGGGACATCAGGAGGAGGGGCTGTACTGTATAAATATGTGAAGCGTGTGTGGAGAGTTTATGAGATGCTGAGACAGACTGTGAGACACTGGGAGGGACGAAGCAGCAGCTGGGGAAGAAGAAGCTGTTGTGGGAGTCTGTGTGTCTGACAGGGTACTACTGTGTGTCAGAGTACCAACCTGAAAGGTTCAGGGGTCTGTTGGCTAGCCAGAACTGATAGGTTCAGGGTCTGTGCTTTAAGTTAAAGGTTCTAGGTGAACCAAACTGTATGCTTGTGTGTGTGAGAATAAGCCACGTTACTTTATTTTATTCACCTGATTGTTTTATTTACCCTGTTTGTATTTAAAATAAACCTTATTCTTTTGTTGTTTAAAAATCCATCCCTGGTCTGTGTGACTTATTATAGGGAATGGTTGGTGGCAGCTTAGTAACTGTGTGATAGATCCCAGTAGGTCTGGGTTTGTCACATTGATTGGTGTCCAGCGTGTGGGATACGACTGGTCCAGTTGTCCAGCGGTCCAGCAAAGCCTTGGCAAGTGTGCCCAGAGCAAGGGGGGTCTAGTCAGGGACAGTCTGAGGCGCGTAGGTAATCTTCTAGGTGTACCTCACGGGGAGGTGCGCTAGTAGAAGAACGTGCCAACTGGGGAGACTTAGATTAAGGTGCTCTGAGGCAGCCTGATTTTGGCGGGAAAACGCTGAGGCAAAACTGCGTAGCAACAGTGAGCTAGCTTGCCAGCTGAGAGGCCCAGCAGAGGGGGGTAGGCTCTGACTCGATACTGTTGCAAATTTAGTGCTGAAGAACAGCAGCAATCTCTGGGAGAGCTGGTTCTGGGGCAGGAGGGAAAAAAGTGGTCGTTTTATTTTGAGGCTTGACTTTTAAAGCAGCCTGTTCTGAGGGGGGGTATGCCCTTGACTCGAAGCCAAGTAGCAGACATGAGTGAAGTGAAAGACCCCCAGATTGACCAAGGTTCTGAGGATGAATTTGGCTCAGTGCAAGGTGATAGCACAGGAGAACAGAACCCAGAGCTCAGAAAATTACTCATAGCCCAACAGCATGAATTGAGGATGAGGCAATTGGAAAAAGAAGAAAGATTAGAGAGAGAGAGAATGGAAATGGAGAGGGAATTGCAGAGAGAGAAAATGGCGTTTGAATTAAAGAGATTGGAACTGATGAACCAGAACAATAATAATAATAGGGATTCTGAGGGGGGCCAACTGTCTAAGGCTGACCTGAAGAAATTCCCTGTGTACCACAAGGGAGATTGTCCTGAGGTGTTCTTTTCCTTAGTGGAAAGAGCGTTTGTGGACTTCTCAGTGAGGGAAACTGAGAAGATGACCATCATGCGGTCTTTAATCAGTGGTAGCCTGGCTGAGGTTTATGCCGAGATGCCTGAGGAACGGATGAAAGATTTCGCAGAGTTTAAAAAACTGGTGTTTGCAAGACATGGGATAAATGCAGAGCAGCTGAGACAAAGGTTCAGGTCCCTCACCAAGAAGCCAGAACAGACTTTTACCCAAGTGGGGGCCCAATTGGTGAGGCTGCTTGAGAAATGGCTGTCGCAGGAGGGAACAGAGACCTATGAACAGCTTAAAGACTTGATAGCCCTGGAACAGTTCTATTCAGTTCTGCATGGGGAATTGAAATTCCAGGTGAGGGAAAGGAAACCGAAATCTGTGGCAGCAGCCGCAGAAATCGCGGATTTTATCTCCCAAATAAGAAAGCCCTTGGGTGAGGGAAAATCTGTAGGTAAACCCAAAGAAACCTACAGCAAGTACTCTCAGGGACCAGGGAAAAGCCAGCAAGGGGGAGGGGCCCATGGTGAAGGGAAGCCCTCAGGCATGAAACCAAGCCCTCAGAATTTGGAGGGAAAACCCAAACAAGAGGAGAGAGAATCAAAATACACCAGAAAATGCTATTTCTGTCAGGGAAAGGGTCATCTGATCTCAGAGTGTGAGAAATTGAAGCAGCTAAAAGGAATGGTGCCTCAGAATTCTAGTGGGACCAAGCCAAAAGCTGTGTTCTGTGTCCAGCAAGAGCAAGGCTCAGTGTCACAGAGGGAGCCTGTTGCCATGGCTACTCAGTCTGGAACAGCTACCTATGCTGAGCAGGCTGAGGAAAATGGTCCTCCTGTGGAGGTAAAGCGCTGCTTGCTGATAAAAACAGATTCTCAGTTGTTTGAGACAGCCGGGGTGGACGTAGGAATACTTGACCGTCAGTATAGGGGGCTGCGGGACACTTGTTCCCAGGTAACCCTGTGCCATCCCGATATCATTCCCCGGGAGTTTATAATCCCAAATGAGAGCATAAAGGTAGCAGGGATTGAGGGGCAGGTAATCTCTCTGCCAGTAGCAGAGGTACCTGTCAACTTTCAAGGCTGGAGGGGAGATTGGCGGATAGCGATTTCATCGACTCTGCCAGCAGCCGTGCTCGTGGGAAATGACCTGGCTGAACATGTGAAAAGGGTGCTAGTGATTACACGCTCACAAGCCACCACGGGGACAGTTCAGGGGGGTAATGATGAGCCAGAGGCGGAAGCAGAGGGGAGTTCAGAAGCTGTGGTGGAAACCTTAACCACAGACAGCAGATTTGGACAGGAGCAAAAGGCAGACGCCACTCTCCAAAAGTGTTTTGAACAGGTGACTGACGCCCAGCTAACACCTGAAACCCCAGTGAGATTTCTGGAGAAAAAGGGGATTTTATATAGAGAAACCCTGAGGAACATCTCAAAAGGGGGAGATGGGATCAGAAGTCAACTGGTGGTACCTGAAAAGTATCGCCCCATGATCTTACAAAGGGGGCACTCTGACATGTTTGCTGCACACTTAGGGGTCAACAAAACACAGCAGAGAATCACACAGAATTTCTACTGGCCTGACATAGGGAAGCAGATCAGGGAGTTCTGTAAACAATGCGATGTGTGTCAAAGGCAGGGGAATAACCGCGACAGGACCAAAGCAAAGCTGTGCCCTTTGCCTGTGATTGACACTCCGTTCAAATGCATAGGGGTGGATATTGTGGGACCTTTGCCCAAGGCCACAAAGAGGGGGAACAGGTTCATCCTAACAATTGTGGACCATGCCACAAGGTATCCTGAAGCCATACCCTTGACTAATATTGAAACTAACACAGTGGCAGATGCTTTGGTGGGGTACATGTCCAGGATGGGATTTGCCTCAGAGATAATCACAGATTTGGGGGCATCGTTCACGTCAAAGCTCATGAAACGCTTATGGCAAATCTGTGGAATAAAGCACAAGGAAACCACTGCTTATCATCCGGAAAGTAATGGGTTAACTGAGAAGTTCAATGGGACTCTAATGCGCATGATTAGGGCTTACTTGGCAGAGAATCCAAACAATTGGGACCAGAAGCTGCAATCCCTTTTGTTTGCTTATCGATCAGTGCCACAAGCCAGTACCGGGTTCAGTCCATTCGAGCTTTTATTTGGGAGAAGGGTGAAAGGGCCCCTTGATTTGATAAAACAAAATTGGGAGCAGATCACCCAGGATGACCCACAAGACGTTGTGACTTACATAGACACCTTGATGAATGACCTAAAGCGAAATCTAGAGCTGGCAGCAGAAAACCTGCAAGCGCAGAAGGTCAAACAGAAAACATGGTATGACCGCAAAGCTAGAGAGAGGCACTTTGACCCAGGGGAGGAAGTGCTTTGGCTTAGGCCCTGCAGAGTGAATAAGCTGCAGCTCAAATGGGCAGGACCATATAGGGTCATTTCCAAGATGTCAGATCTGAACTACCTAATAGAGCAGGAGGAGAACCAAGCAAGGAGGGTGGTTCATGTGAATGCCCTAAAACCCTACTACAGAGGGGAACAGAGGGTTCTATTTGCTATAAAAGCAGCTGAGAGTGAGGAAGCTGAATTACCCTTCTGGGAGGGTAGAGGGGAAGTAAAATACAACCCAGAGGAGGTAAAGATCAGTCCTGCACTCACCCAAGACCAGCAGCAAGAACTAAAAATGCTGCTTAGCAAATATCAACAGGTGTTTTCCAACAAGCCGGGGATAGTGAAGGGAGTGATGCATCGGATCCACACAGGGGATGCACCCCCGCAGGCAGTATCCCCATACCGAGTAACGGGACCCTATAGGGACAAGGTGCGGAAGGAGCTGGACGAGATGCTGAGGGAGAACATAATCGTCCCCTCTTCTAGTCCTTGGTCCTCTCCGATAGTCCTTGTGGACAAGCCTGATGGGAGCCTTAGGTTTTGTGTCGATTACAGGAAATTAAACCGTGTAACCACTCCTGATGCCTACCCAATGCCCAGGCTAGACAACCTGATTGAAACCATAGGGGGTTGTCGGTTCATCTCATCATTGGACCTGGTAAAGGGATATTGGCAATTAAGAATTGATCCCAGGGATCAAGAAAAAACTGCCTTTTGCAGCCCTTTTGGTCTCTATGAGTTTCGAGTCCTGAGCTTTGGTCTCAGAAATGCACCAGCCACATTCCAAAGGCTGATGGACCAGACCTTGGCAGGGCTCAGTGACTTTACAGTGGCCTACATTGATGACATAGGGATCTTCAGTAATACCTGGGAAGATCACCTGATACACCTGGAGTTAGTGCTGCAGAGGTTAAGTGCAGCAGGGCTAACAGTAAAGGCCAGCAAGTGTCAGCTGGGTAGCCCAGAAATAAAATACTTAGGTCACATGGTAGGGGGAGGAATGATAAAACCCCTGGAGGCCAAAATAGAAGCTGTTCGAGATTGGCCTAGACCCACCACCAAGAGAAAAGTCAAATCATTTCTTGGGTTGGTGGGCTACTACAGAAAGTTCATCCCGAGGTTTAGCGAGATTGCGGCTCCGCTGACCGATCTGACGAGGAAGAAGGCTGATGACCGCATCCCGTGGACCAGCGACTGTGAGGCGGCGTTCCAGAGGTTGAAGGAGGCGTTAATCAACTATCCTGTCCTGCGTGCTCCAGACTTCGACCGGGAGTTTATCATCTACACCGACGCGTCTAACAGCGGGGTAGGAGCAGTTCTGTGCCAGGAGGATGAGAATGGTGACCAACATCCGGTGTCCTACCTGAGTAGGAAACTTCAAAAAGGTGAGAGACATTTGGCAACCGTGGAGAAGGAGTGTTTGGCCATAGTCTACGCGATCCAGAAGGCCAAGCCTTACATCTGGGGAAGACATTTTATTCTGTGTACTGACCATTCACCATTGCAATGGTTAAAGACAATGAAAACCCACAATAGCAAACTTATGAGGTGGGCTTTAAACCTACAGGACTATGACTTTGAAGTGAAGGTGGTCAGAGGGTCAGTGAACTGTGTTGCTGACGCCTTATCAAGAAGACCTGAAGACTGAAGACGGCGAAAGAACATGGACTATATGTATATAATGAAAACAAAAAGTTAAAATGTACCTGGTTTTGAATTCGGTTTGTATGAATAAAGGTAAATTGATGTAATGTATATGGTAAATGTTTAAATGCATAATTGCTATGGTTAACTTAGAGTGTAAGGATAAGTAAGTATAATATGGTATGTATAACTGTTGTTGTGTATTTTATACAGGTTGTTTTTTGGTGAAAAGCACGTTAGCTTTCCCCCTACAAAACAACTTATAAAGAGGGGAGGTGTTACATACAGCACTGATGTTACCTGTCTGTCATGGGTTTGGAGGGAAAGTTCCATCCTATGGGGAGTGGAAGGCGGGACATCAGGAGGAGGGGCTGTACTGTATAAATATGTGAAGCGTGTGTGGAGAGTTTATGAGATGCTGAGACAGACTGTGAGACACTGGGAGGGACGAAGCAGCAGCTGGGGAAGAAGAAGCTGTTGTGGGAGTCTGTGTGTCTGACAGGGTACTACTGTGTGTCAGAGTACCAACCTGAAAGGTTCAGGGGTCTGTTGGCTAGCCAGAACTGATAGGTTCAGGGTCTGTGCTTTAAGTTAAAGGTTCTAGGTGAACCAAACTGTATGCTTGTGTGTGTGAGAATAAGCCACGTTACTTTATTTTATTCACCTGATTGTTTTATTTACCCTGTTTGTATTTAAAATAAACCTTATTCTTTTGTTGTTTAAAAATCCATCCCTGGTCTGTGTGACTTATTATAGGGAATGGTTGGTGGCAGCTTAGTAACTGTGTGATAGATCCCAGTAGGTCTGGGTTTGTCACAGATATATCTTTGATGTACTTTAAAAAATAATAAATATACATAAATACTGTTATTAATTCAACTGGACTAACTTTTGCATCATCATACTTGGGTTGGCCATCAATAAAATTCATCACACAGGTTGCAGTCCAAACTGCAAGAGATGCAGAACTCATGGCTCAGCAGGAAAGCAGAGGAGATTCAGGACTTTGCTGATTGTGGAGAAACTAAGAAGTTCTTTGAAGCATTCAAAACCATCTATGGCCCCCCAATCTGTGGGAATGTCACCCCTCCTCAGCTTTGACAGCTCAGTACTCACTACAGAAAAATTATAGATTTTGCAGAGATGGGCTGGGCGTTTTCAAAATCTGCTGAATAGACCATCTGAAGTGAGAAGGCAATTAGCAGGCTACCACAAGGGCCCATCAACAGTTCCATTGACCACCACCCATCTCTGCAAGAAACACAAGAAGCCATTAAGTAACTCTTTAATGCAAAAGCCCTGGGGCAGAGGCAATTTCAGAGGATATCTCTATAAAAGGGAGCAATAAACTCCCCACACAACTGGCACACGTCTTTCAAGAAAATGTGGACACAAGGCAAAATCCACCAGGACTTCAAAACTGTCCACTTTTATAAAAAGAAAGGCAACTGCCCACTCTGTAAAAGACAATGAGACATCTCACTTTTAAATACCACTGGGAAAATTCTGACAAGAATCCTTCTGAATAACCTTATAGGACACTTGGAGAGAGGCCTATTACCAAAAAGCCAACGTGGCTTCTGGAAAGAACAAGGGACTCTTGACAAGATCTTTGCCATTCAACATCTACAAGAGAAGTGTCAAGGACAGCATGTTGGCCTCTTCCCAACATTCATAGACTTGACTAAAGCTTTTCGATGGGGGTATCCAAAAAGATCTATGGAAAAGCATGAAAAAAATTGGATGTCATAAGAAATTCACACAAAATCATCTGAGAATTCCATTATGATATGCAAACTCTTATCTTTAACAATGGCACCCTCTCTGATGCCTTTCCTGTTCCAAGTGATGTAAAGCAAGGCTTTGTTCTTGTTTCAATTCTTTTCTGTGATGCCCTGTGATGCTTACAGGGGAGAAAACGCTGGTGTTGACCTTTGATTTCTCACTGAGGGGAAGCTGATCAATCTGTGGCATTGGTAGGGCAAAACTAAAATCTCATTTTACACAGTGCATGGGCTACTGCACTCTTAATGCAATGACACTTTTGGATATACAAAGAAGTACTGTATTGATTTTGTTCTCCTCCATCTGCAACGTTTTTGATCTGAAGACCAATACTAATAAGACCGTGGTGATATACCAATCTGCTTTGGGTGTGCCTTATGAGGAACCAGATCTGAAGGTATACGAACACTCCCTTCCTGCACTGTATCTTGCCAGCACTGTCTCCTGTTGTATTCTTGCTGGTGATGTGACCGCACAAACTTCTGAAGCCGACACTGACTTCAAATATTTTGCAATTCTGTGTGAAATCGACATGGAAGCAATTCTTTTGTTAAGCTAAAAATGTACAAAGCTGTTGTTCTATACTCTCTACTTTATGGAATGGAGATGTGACAATCTATCATTGCCATGCAAGAAAGCTGAGACATTTTCATCTTACCTGTCTTCAGAGAATTCTCAACATCAAATGGCAGGATAAAGTCTCTGACATTGAGATCTTGGAGAAGACACAGATAGCCAACATTTTTACCATTTTGGAACAATGACAACTTCAGTGGGCTGGCCTTATCAGATAACTATTTCCCAACATGTATTTTCTATGAAGAGCTTGTTGTAGGTGCTCAATTGCATGATGGACAAAAGAAATGATTCAGGGATACACAATAGAACAATATTGACTGTATCAGTTGGGATGCTTTTGCTCAAAACTGAGATGTCTGACAAAACACTATCAGAAGAGGGGCTAACTTTTTTTTTAATATCAAGGATACAGAAATGAAGCAAGAAGCAAATATGTAGCTTCTTGACAACTCAACAACCCCAGGACCAACCAAATTGTTTCCATATCTGCCAGGCTCATATTGGGCTACATAATTACTTGCATGTCCGTCAATGTAGTGCTGCTGAGTCTTAACCAGAAACTACTTCTCTACCCCCACCCCCAATGGTTAAATCTGATGGAGACGGTCCTCTTTGAAAATGAAAAATGCTTACAGGGCACAAACAAATCCAAGAGTAATAATAAATAAATGCCACTTCTTTTTTTGCCAGCATCCTCATGTTGTAGGCATCCTTCAGTCTCGAGAGACTATGGTATCGTGCTCTATATGGAGGTCTTGGAACAGCGTCTAGTGTGGCTGCGGAGGCCAATTCGAGAGTGACAATCTCTTCCACACTGAAGACAAATACAATCTGTCCTCTGTCCAGCTCCCTGGTTTTTGTTTCGGGACTGCCTCTTTGCCTCGGCCTGCTGTACAAGTGTCTCTTCAAATTGGGAGAAGCCGTGATGGCCAGGCTGAACGCTCAGATGTCAAGGTTTCCCATCTGTTGAGGTCCATTCCTAAGGCCTTCCAATCTCGCTTGCAGATGTCCTTGTATCACAGCTGTGGTCTCCCTCTGGGGCGATTTCCAGGCACTAAATCTCCATACAGGAGATCTTTTGGAATCCGACCATCAGCCATTCTCACAACATGCCCAAGCCAACGTAGACGGCGCTGTTTCAGTAATGTATACATGCTAAAAATTCCAGCTTGTTCTAGGACTTCTCTATTTGGAACTTTGTCCTGCCAGGTGATACCAAAAATGTGTCGGAGGCAACGCATATGGAATGCACAAAGGGTCCAGGACTCATTGCAATACAGGAGTGTGCTTAGGACACAGGCTCTATAGACCTAGATTCTGGTGTATGCCGTCAGCTTCTTATTAAGCCATACTCTCTTTGTGAGTCTAGAAAACATGGTAGCTGCTTTCCCAATGTGTTTATCGCATCCTCATAGTAACATGTTATAAGGGACTCAACCCCAAACATTGACTGTTCATTAGATATATAGCCAGAAATTTTTAATCATGATCATGATATTAACCTGTGAACCATTATTTTAAAGCTACTGCAACTTGATCATTGGCATCTGCCACCTTGTTCATCCTGACACATTAAAATGTGAGTTACTAGTTTTAAAGAAAATTTATAGAAAATCTTTATAGCCAAAATTGGAGATTTATGCCAACCTAAATGTAACTGTGTAAATCATGACAGCAAATTGCCACTATTTTACAATTTGCTGTTCACATTCTTGGTCAAGTGCCAGCCTTGCACACGACCAGGAATGCAAGGAGCAACTGAATAATTATCATCTGTTTACATGCATGGCTTATACAATAATATTTACACTGGCTTAAATTACCAATAGGATTCTAGCCTAATTTCTTTAAAATCAGTATCAAATACAGATATGTGTTGGCACTGTAATCAGAATGAGACAAATTTTGCATAACAAAAATTTGCTGTGCAATGAAATGAGAAGACTCGATACATAATTCCACTGTTAATATTTTGCTTGCATCCTTATGGTGTGCTGTGAAATACTAGAAATGATCTTATGTCTGACCAAAGCCGGTTGAAGGAGTGATGAAAGTGGTATCCTTCTGTCCCTTTGTGCTGGTGAAATGCAAACCTCTATCAGCATGGGGAATTTGTGGTGGATTCCAAAGCAATCTTAAACTGAGGGAGCTGCTGTATGGGAGAACTACTGGGACAGACATGAAGCAAGCTGCAATACATTCAGGCTTTCCTAGGAGGAAGGACTGAATCTGTGTACAGTAATTGAAAAACTAAACTCCCATCTATAAAGGAAGAACAACCTAATTTGATACACTCAAAGAAATTACATCAGCAGCAAACAATCTGAAGACAGCACACACAATATACCTAAAGGCCTGCCTAGCCAACAAACAAACAAACAAACAAACAAACAACAGCAACAACAAACTCTTCCCATTTCCAAGCAAAGAAAGGCCTGGGAGACCGTCAATAATGTATCTCCCAGAAATCAGCTATCTGTCCCATTCACTCCTCTTGATTCATGTTGTTAAACGTTGCTACACCAAGGGAGGTCAAAAATGTGAATATAAGGAATAATGCCTTATACTGTCTCTCAGAGTTCTGTTATGTCCCTTATTCAATTTAACATCTACTGTATATAAAACCGCTGGGAGACATTGTCTCAAGTTTTGAGGTTTTGGTGTCTCCAGTATGCGGAAGACATCCAGCTCTATCTCTCCTTGCCATCTAAATCTGAGAAAGTTATTTCAGTTCTAGATCAGTGTTTAGGGTCAGTAATGCACTGGACGAGGGTGAATAAATTGAAACTTAATCCAGACAAGACAGAGGTGCTCCTGGTCAGTTGAGAGGCAGATCATGGAACAGGGTCACAGCCTGTGCTGGTTGGGCAACACTCCCATCGAAAAAACAGGTGCGCAACTTGGAGATGCTCCTGGATTTGTCTTTAAGTTTGGATGCCCATGTTTTGGCGGTAGTCAGAGTACATTTGCACAATTAAAACTGGCCATGGTGACACATGACCTGGCCATGGTAACACATGATTCAGTTCCATCCTGGCTGGATGGCTTTAATATATTCTGCATGGGTCTGCTTATGGAAAGTGTCCAGAAACTTCAGCAGGTCTAAAATGCAGCCAGATTGCTAACCGGGGCAGGTTACAGGGATCACATAACCCATGTTACAGAAAGCACACTGGCCACCAATCTGTTTCCAGCATGAATTCAAAGTGCTGGTTCTAACCTATAAAGCCCTAAATAGCTTGGACCCAAGCTATTTCAAGGACTCCCATCTCCCTTTATGAGGCTGCTCAAATGTTAAGAGGCCTTTCTCTCGGTTCCCTCCACCTTCATGGGTGCACTTGGTAGGGACACAGGAGAGGGCCTTCTCTGTAACCGTTCTTAGACTCTGGAGCTCCCTCCCACAGAAGGCTAGGCTGCCCCCCTTCTTACTGTCCTTCCACAAGCAGGTGAAAACCTTTCTCTTCAGGCAAGCTTTCCCTGAGTGAATGGCTGCCTAAGGGGTTTTTAATAGGATTGTTGTACCTTGCTGGTTTTAATTGTGCCTTGGTATTTGTTTAATCATTTTTGTAGTGGTATACCCACAGTTGTTTATCTTTAAATACTGTCTTTTAATGATGTAAGCTGCCTTTTAAGGAGAAAGGTGAGATAAAAATATTTTAAATAAATAATAAAAAATAATTTTTCAATTGTGACCCCTTGTCTCTGGAACAAAATGCCAACAGAGATAGACCAGGCTCCTTTCCTCCTTATTTTTAGCAAGTTGGTAAAGACTGCATTTTCAAAAGCTGCCTTAAATAATTGAATCTCCAGGATGCTGTCAATAATGACTTATTTTCCTTTTTTAATTAATTCTAGATTTTTAGAGGGTTATTTATATTTATGGTTATAATTATTATCTGCTATATCACCATATCATTTTAATGTATTTTCTGTGGTATTGAGGGTTGCAAATTTTAATTTTTATGTAAACCTCCCAAACTAGTGCATGCACTAATGGGGCAGTATAAAAATTGAATGAATGAATGAATGAATGAATGAATTAATTAATTAATTAATTAACTAAATCTCATGGTGATCCTTCTTGGTAATGTAACCAACCATAACACAAGGAGTTTGCAAGTTTAAATCCTGAAGAAAGCCTGCTATTTTTTGTCTGGATACATAATTTCACAATAATTTTTGTAAGTATTTCTCTGAATATTATTTTATTTCAACTTAAACATATTTATTCATATCACACTTCACAAGATTCACAGCAGTTTAGAAAATTCAAAAAACATTAGAGTAGACTAATGGCTACAAAAAATTTCCACAGGAAAGGGAAAGGAAATGCACGTGCTTGGAATTTCACTGAAAGGAGAGTTGTGCTGTCTTCCATATTTTCAGAGTAAAGCCCACACCACACCATCTCAATTCTGAAGACTTTTGAAGAAGAGAAGATCCTAAAGGCAGAATGGGTAAAGCTGATGGTTTTGTTTTGAAGAGTCTGCTTGTGATGATAATTGCTGTATAGCAGATGTGGGGAACCACTGGCTTTCCAGGTGCCTACACGTCCCTCATTTCCACCTGTCACTTTTCATGGTAATTGCATGGGCAATAGTGCAAAATGCTGGGGGAGGGGGTCAAAAACAAGTCACTCTTGCTATACGGCTTTAGAATTCAGGAGAGGACGACCAGTGTAGGGTCCAGAAGAGGTCTAGAGATGTTGGCTTTGTTTTAATTTACAACCCACTTTTTTGCCTAAACAGATGTTCCAGTAAAGAATGGAAAGGTATGATACTGAGAAATAGATGGGGGCAGCTTGGGATTGGCATGATGTGACCAGGGGTATTTACTGGCCCGTCTTTGGCTGAAGTGCTGTGATGGGAAAGCTGAAGGAAAAGGAGAAGGAGAAGAACGTAAATAGGCAAGATGGAAACTGTGCTTAATGGAGGTTCCTTGCCTGTTCCTTAGCTTGAACCTGGCCCAAACCTAACATTGTGCAGGCATATCAGATGTCCCCCCCCCCCCCGACCTGGAGAGAGTTTGAGTCTGAATGAACATACCTCCTGCCTTGCCCCATGCCTTTCTTTCTTTTCTTTTTCTTTCTTTCTTTCTTTTTTTGGCTCCTCTGCAGGTTGATCCTGATCCGCACAGGAGTTGAACAGGCCAATTTTTCAACCCACGGATCTCTCGGATCAGCCACCACAAGCAGGTTGGGTTGCTGGAAAGGCAAGTGTATATCATTCAGCCCAAGAGTCTTCTGCCCACGCCACAAGCTTTACAGCTGGCACATCTTTGTGCTGGGCTTGCACTGCAACAGCAGAGAAGAGGCAAGAAGAGAGCAGGTGCCTTGGGGGGCAGTCACCTGGGGGGTCAGAGGAGCTCCTTGGGAAAGTCAGGGTGCTGACTGCTCAGATACAGGAGGCTGTTCCAGTGGGGAACTCCAGCAAGTGAGAGAAGGAAGGCATACCTTGATCCGGGTGAGAGCCCTGTGACCCCTCAGCAACGACCAAAGTGTTACTCTCCCCACCCACCCCCACAAGTTCCCCTTGACAGGCTAATCCCCTCTCTCGAATCCCAGGGGCACTTTGGAGAGCCCACGGAGAACTTTGCCTGTGGGTGTCGGGGATCCTCGGGAGCATATTGGGGGCGGAGAAATGAACCCCAGAAGGGGCGCGCTCGCGGGAACGGGGGGGGGAACAGGTTACTCCTGGCACCTCTCCCCCCCCCCCCAGCAAGGCTCTGCCGGAGGGGGCGGGAGGCGGGCGCAAGTGCTGCTGCACGTGGCCTCTTCGGGGCTCCCCCTCCCCCGCGACGGGGGCGGGTTCGCGCGCTCCCTCCCTTCCCTTCCCTCGCTCGCTCAGGGCTACAGGCGGCTCGGGCGCAGCCGCGTGCTCTGCCAGCTTGCCAAGCTGGAGCCGGAGCCGGGCGCAGAAGAGCCACCTCTTCCGAGTCCTTCCCCGCCTCGCCCTGTGCGCCCAGGCGCCGCGGTTTGCCGCCGCCTCCCTTTTCCTTTTCCGCCGCCTCCTCCTCCTCCTCCTGCCGCTGGGCTGCCCCGGGGATGTCGCTCGGCGTGAAGGGACCCGGGGCTCCTGCACTCGCCTGCCCCCGCCGCAGGGACGACTGAGAGAGCGTGAGTCACTCGCGAGGGCTGCCCGAGCTTCGCCGGCCGAGGGCTCTCTGACTCGGGCTTGCCTCGTCGCTTTTCTCTCTCAGTCTTTGGGGGCTTCTGTCTCTCTCTTTTCTTTTTTTCTTTCTTTTTTTTGCGGGAAGGCGTGCAGGGAGGGGGGGCGGGGGGCGTCCGCTTGGCTCTGCCCCTCTCCTCAGGTGCTGCTCGGGGAGGGGGAGGCGAGGCGAGGCGAGGCGCGCGCACGGCTCGAGTTGGGATGAGGGGAATGGGGGGAAATCCCCGTGGTGGTAGGGAAAATCCTGGCTGAACGCGCAGCCGGCGCGCGAGAGAGCTAAAGGCGGGGAGGGGGTGGTTGGTTGGGGGCGCTGCCAATGCTGACCCCTCCCCCCCCTCCTGCCTCTAGTGTGTGGGGCTGCTTCGAAGCCCGGCTCTGGGAGATGATTCATTCTTTGCGGGGGAGGCGCTGATACACTTGGCTAATCCTTCCCCCAGTAATGGCGAGCAGCGTGTGCGCTTCAAGGGGTGGTTGATGATGCGAAACCTTCTGTTGTGTATTGAGGGGGAGACTGGCCCCACTACCCTTTCCTAAGCAGTTACTTCCCGCCCGCACCCCCACCCATCTTGCTCCACCGAGGGCGGGCAGGTGTTTCCACAGTGGCGTGGAGCACTGCCAGTGCCAGGGACACGACACTTGACCTCCTGTCCCTGCAGTGTCAACCTTGCGCTGGAGGTCCCGCGCTTGCGATCCGACTCACGCGCTCTCTCGGGAACAAGTGCCTTTCAAGCCAGTCGGATTTACTTTGAGCGAACATGCAGAGAATTACAGCAGCCTATGGAACTTTTGGGTCCTTCCTGTAGTGGTCCTGGGACCTCATATAGATCTGGATTTAATTACAGCACAGCGATGGGAATAGTCTGGGAACGAGGGCATACCTTTCAGTTCTGCTGGACGATTTCTTAAACTTTCTTATTTAAAGATTCCTAGTGGAAACAGTGCAATTTGGAGATGGCGTGATCCCTGCTCTTCTCCCCCCCCCCTTTGGATTTATGGGAGGTTACGGGCTCTATAAATACTTGGGGGTGGGGGCAGCGCAGAGCAAAATCCCTCTCTTTATTGTTTCTTCTGCAGCCTTCACAGCGAAGTTGGGTTGCTGTGCAGAATAACAATACCGAGCTAAGCTCTTGAACAGATCTGCAACATTATCCCAGGCTGAATTGCTACAGACTAGAAGGAGAGCAGGGATTTATAAC
The DNA here is from genome assembly GCF_051106095.1 of Pogona vitticeps. Lineage (NCBI taxonomy): Eukaryota > Metazoa > Chordata > Lepidosauria > Squamata > Agamidae > Pogona > Pogona vitticeps. The sequence goes on along the minus strand of NC_135784.1, from coordinate 141,086,033 downwards.
CCAGCAGTGCCTTCCCACCCCACCCCGCATTTCCCCTTATGTTATCACACACACATTATTACATCTCAGCAGGGAGCCTGCAACGAGAGCTTCCCTTAGAAATCATTATGGAAGCAGTCTGGAGCAAACTAGCTCCAGGGGAAATAGGAGATAACTTTAGCAAGCGCCAAGCCTAGCCAAGCCAAGCTGCAAAGCCAAATTCTAGCTAGGGTTGAAGATTACTGAATTGCGAGAATTCGTGCCTTGTCCTTTGTCTTTGTGAATCTCTCTGTTCTCTCCCTCTTCCCCAACATTCTACAGATTTGATATTTATACAGCAGTTGCCTAGGCTTTGTTAGATATGATATGCAAATCCATAGTGTGGGAAAGAAAGGAAAGCAGATTCAGGTGCATTGTTGTCTTTTATTTTTGTGGGGGAGGGGAAGGGATACTCCTCAATTGCATGAACCAAGTCAAGAAATTCAAGATATGTAGTCTGGCTGATACAGTAGGAAAGCAATGATACTACTTCATGAGGGTATCTAATTTGGAAACCAGCGTCATTGAATGCTAGCACAAGTCATGGGGAAAAGTGATGGATGAGAGGCATGGTTTCAAATTCCAGTTTAGCCTTGGACCTGCTAGTTTACCGTAACCAACCTGGGGAAGGGTCACAAGGTAAAACTGTATAATAGGTACAGTACTTGCGTTTGTAGATTGGCCCTGTATCACACAATGTGAAGCATACGATGTGATCTAGGAAAAGTTGTCCCCTTTTGTTCGGAAATATCCAGACCTCAGAATTAAGTTTAGCTATGCAAACTTAATTCCACTTAGGCCATGCTAGTCTTATAGTCTGTTCCTATTAGCCACATGAATCGTTGAGATCCTCTCCCATATGTATATATGTACCTGATGTGCATGTGTATATAAGGGGTGTTTGTTGTCCTTATGACATGATATGGGAAGCTAAGGTTTAGTAAATTAGGATTAGCAATGGCCTGTGTTTTTGTGTGGTTGTGGAAGACAAACCAAGATAAAGATTGTAAAGTATGCTGATGCTTTATTGGTATTGGTATGAGAGGTGCTTTCTGCAAACTCTCTCTCTCTCTCTCTCTCTCTCTCTCTGTGTGTGTGTGTGTGTGTGTGTGTGCAAATAATTATCATCACCCCCTTTGCCACCCAGGAGGCTGGGAAAGCTAATTCCATTGAAAGGGTTATTCAGTTTCATCTGGATCTAAATACACACAGCTACACACACACCAGAAAAAGAGAGAGGGAGATACACACATGTGCACATGAACATACACACAGACAAAGCTTAAGAGCAAGTAGGGTTATAGTCAATATTTCTATGCTACTCATGATGACTAAATACATTCATGACTAAATAATGGCAACAAATGCATATGTCCTCATAGCTTATAGCTATCAATGTTGTCTTCGGTAGAATTTGATTATACGAAGTGTTGTTCTGAATATACCCATTATTTATTACATTTTATAAGATGGCAAATGTACATCATTTTTTTGGTCTGCAACTTCCTCACTCCCTTTAAGTCTGCATTTTGGATTCCTAACATAGATCTTAATTAGGGACTATTGTAATATTCCCGTTAACACTAATTAAAATCAGCCTCACTAGGTGAATGTAAATGGGAAAAGAAAGAATTACATGGATTGTCAGCTAATTAAAGGGGAAGGATAGGGTTAAGAATATATGTTAGCCTGCCAGTAATTCTGTGCACATCTACTCTGAAGTAAGACCAAGTACATGTGTTCAGGAATCAGGATTGTAGTCCAGATGTGCATTAGGCTGAGGGAGATTCTTCCTTCCTCCTTCCTGAATTCCTTCTTGTTTTGTCTTTCATTTCTGTTGTGCAACAGTGAGAAGAAAAGACAAGGATAAGTATAGCAGACTCTGCAGTGGCAAGGGTCAAGTGAGGGCCATAAAATAATCTAAGCATTTGCATTTTAATGTTCACTTTCTGCTGGAAACCAGTGCATAACCTCAAAGGTTTTATTCTAAGTATGGTTTGCTATGGATGTTTACTAGATTACTGTAGTATTTTTTTAGAGAAGGAAGAAATGATATATGCCTTGCATTTAAAAAAACCAGCCTCCTGTATTCCAGTGAATATATAAATACCAGGTGCATATCTGTAATCCTATATATTGCTATTTAAAATGAAATGAGATTGTATGCAGGATGTTGTGATGATATATGCTTTTATGCAAACTTAAACAAATGTGCCTTCCAGAAGTAAAACCCATTTGCTTCTGGAATTTAGCATTTCCCTCTCTGTTCCAAATAGACACAATGTGCATGCAAATTGCGAAAGACATTCATCAGGTTCAAAAATGGCAACATCATAACTTGGAGTATATTGAGTTTCATTAGTTGGCACCTTTTCAGACATGGACAACCTTGTCTTTGAGACATGGTTTTTGCATCACAAGGACACACCCTACTCCCACCCCAGTTCCAAATTCGAAAGGCATGCAGTACACATTTGCTGCCTTGCTACCTCTGGAAACATATCTTCAGGTCAAGAATGAAAAGAAGGAAAAAAGAACTGGTGAAATAGTTCAGTTTTATGCTTGTAAAATTCACAGAGTTCTCTCTAACCCCTTCTCAGATTTAGCATGTTTCTGAGTTATTTTCAGATAGTATTATTGTTAAGAGGAGGAGGGGGAGGAGGAGGAGGAGGAGGAGGAATAATTTAAAATCCTATAATTACAAAGTGGCGCCTTTGTGGATGGAAGGACTATAATCTAGAGGAGGAGGCAGACGTTGCCTCTGCCAGTGAACTGTCAGGCTTTAGGCTGCCGTGGGGGAGACTAAAGGAAAGTTTCACCCAAAGTTGTTTCCAGTATGTGGGCATATTCACAAAAGGACTTGCAAACCATGTTCTGTATTCTTTAGCTCGAAAGAAAATGTGGGAAGCAGTCCTGGGAATAAAACTTGTAATTCTGTACAAGGCCAGCAGCTATTCATTCTTTGCACCTGTGCACAGATCATTCTAGGCGTCTGTGTGGTGTGCACACGGGAAGGGGGACTAGTGTAAGCTGTGTTTGTATGCTTAATGATTATGCATGAGATCGGTTCACACTTTCCCTCTCCTCTGCACAAAAAAAATGATACATGTGATGTTGATTGTTTGGGCAGATTGAAGGAAAGACATTTATAGCTATTATATCAGAAACTTCAGAGTCAGACAGTCTCTCTCCCCCCCTCTCCCCCTAGACCCCCCCCACCTAAACAGGAAGTTACTCTATAATTTTTAAGTAAGCTTTGGAGAAGTAAAGAATATTTTCACTATGTATAATTACTGACATCAAAATAATCAATATTATTTTTGGACATTCAGATGCCAGAGATGTCCCATCCACTGAGGGGATGCTGCTACCTTGAAATTTTGGAGTGGTGCCCCCCATTGGACAATAAGTCACTCCTGACAGGTATATCTGTATACATTTGGAAGGTGGGTTGAGTCTGGTATGAACACAGAAACACAGGAAGCTGCCTTCTGAGTCAGCCTGTTGCTTCATATAGCCCAGCACTGGCAACTCTGACTGGCAGAAGCTCTCTAGAGTTTAAAGCAAGATTCCTTCCAAGACCTACGTGGACGTTCTGGATGGGGAATTGGAACATGGACCATATGCGTGCAAAGGATGTGCTGTGTATCTATGATCCATGACTCCCTTCCCATGATTTTCCAAAGGCTGTTAGTGCTTAAAGGCTAAAGGAACATCATTGCAAAACTTAAGCTTGAACTGAGATCTTCAAGTTCTTAATTCCTACTGCATTGGGCAGGAAATGTGGCTGTGGAGGAGGGAGTCCAAAGGCGAGATGGAGGAGCAATGTGTAAAAAGTGTGGCAGTGACTTGGGATCTAGAGAACTGTTTGTAAATATCATTCTTAGCGAGCAGAGTTTTGTAGTACAGTATATGGAGGAACCTGGGCATCCTAAATGGACGGACATGAGGGGGTAGCTAGAAATAATGACACCTTTCCAAGATCTCTGCAACCTGATGCAATGGGTTTTTGCATCGAGAAATGAGTGTCTCTTTGCGTGTTTGTTTCTAGATTGTTTCTAGATTGTAGGGAGTGTTAAATTTAAACAGCTTGTGAATCCCAGGTTACACTGGACATCAAAATCCCATTGTGCTACAGACCTATGCACTTTTACTCAAAAGTAAGTTCTACTGAATTCCGTGACTTAAAATCTAACTAAATAAAGGATTAGAATGTAAGTGAAATTTTGGGTCTCGCTTATCTTTGTATTGGAATTATGTCTGGTGAGTGCCCTTCTGAGTACTGGAGGAAAGCTGGAAATGCCCAGTTTTTTATACAGAGGGGAATCTTTACACTCAGGGAGTGATCTTTGCCTTCAGGAAGCTGGTATGTCAAACAGATGGTTTTCCTCAAGCTATACTTTTTTAATTTTTGCATTTTTAGCTTGCTTTTTTTTTTTTTTACTTACAAAAATTACCTTAGGAAAAAAAGCTTGCACATTTACGTACTACTTATAATTATGTCTTGATCCCTCAAAACACTAAAATCTTATTGGAGCTCAGTGAGCATTCAGGAAACCTCAGTAGCAAGACTGATTGTATGTTGAACAGCTGACAAGGTTGGCAATACATCTTTTGTTCTGAGATGTACTCCTGGTTCAGTTGAGCAGGTCTCAGGTGCAGATTCTGAAAGGAGCAGTTTAATTTTCACATTTATTGTCTGTTGTTGTGGGACCTGCTAATCTCAATGGGTAACCAGGTCCCTGTTGGCACCTAGGATGTGGAAAGGCCAAGAGTGTTCAATGGTACTGTCAACTTCTTGGGAGGCTAAAAGTGAAAACGGGATTTATTTTTTTATTTTTTTAATGGCTGTTCAGATTCAGGAGAGCCAGTTCCCCTGGCCTTGTGTGCATGTCTACGCATAGATTTTCTTGCCTGTGTAATTTTCCATGGATGATTCTTTTCACTTATTCTAAGATAAATTCATTGTCCATATGACTTAGACCACAACCCATGGGTCTCTGTAAAGTGGCGTCATAGCAGGATAAATTACAGTAAAGAACTGAGAGAGCAGGGCAAGAAGTGCTTACTGCTTCTTCCCATTCCTTCTTCCTGAAGGGCTTCACCTCCCTGCCACTTTTTAGGACTTTGTTTTCATCACAAACATGGCTGCTGGGGCTTGTGGGTTGAAGAAAACTTATTTCTGGGCTTCTTCGGACTGGAAGAAGGGACAATTACCAAGATAGGATACTTTTCTATTTTCATCTGCAGTGGGTGACTGCCTCTACTCAACTCAAAGGAAAAGGCAGCAGGGAAGATAATGGGGATCAAATGATAGTGGTGGCCACAGCACTTTGTGGTACATGGCAGGGGTGAGGAATGTTGCAAGTTCTTTTGCCATTTGGTTAATCTGTGCTGTATCTGTATCTAAATGGCAAAATAACTTGGAGAGACACTGACACTTTTTTAATTGTAGAAATTGTACAACAACAATGAGTCCTTTTAACTTACTGAAAATTATTTCTAGTTATGGGCCGATAATAGTTTTGTTCAACCACCTTATGGATAAAAAGCTAGCATTTGTTTGTGATTTTTAGTGCTCTGATAGAGCTCTGATATCATCTACCTTTGCCTGCGAAGCATGTGCAAGGGCCACACAGCTTTTCCTCGTGTTTTTTTTTTAATTCCAGTTAAGTTAACTGTGTCTTTATTCTAACTGAGGAGATGAAAACTAGATCTCTCCCTAAATCAGAGCTTGTTTACACAGTTATTGATCTGGAGGTTATCAGAGACAGCACGTCTACAAGGAAAAGGGAATTCAAGAGTGTCCCAGACAAAACCCTCCTCCGCTTCCTGTCTTAGGTCATTCTGGATTGCATAGCCATGCCTGTAGATTCCAAAACTGATAATTATTTATATGATTATTTGTGTCAGATAAGAAGGGAGGCCCAAGACATCTGGCATGGCTAGAGCTTTCAACTTCCTCTAGCCTTTGTTATTTTCAGATCCTGCACATAAATGAGAGATCTTGAAAAGTCAATGTGATGTTGATTGATTGATTAGAAGGAGGTCTGTGGAGAAAATAGCCTTTCAGAGACTTGGAAGCGATAAAGTAGAACTCTACATATCTATGCTACATGAATTCATTCTTGTGTTTTGTATTATAATGTTTGGTCAAGCAGGCATTGCAGGATTTTGCAATACTTCATGATCTGTTCTGGGATAGCCAATAAGTAGGGATGCACAAACAGAATGTTCTTATAGTTTTGAATCTTGCCCCCTCTGGTCCTCCATGGCCCAATAACAAAAACAAAAACAAAAAAAACCTCACTTAGTGGGAGGTTGGTGGGGCAGCAAGAGGCAATGGAGGGTTCTAATGAGGACCGTTCAATAGGGCTAACACAAGGTGTTCTACTGCCTGAGGCAGAGCAGCAAATGGTGCTCCTCCCCATTCAGTTCAGGTGCAGACTACTCAAAAACAGCCCCCTTAGTTTAGACAGAAAAAGTCACAAGCACCTCTCCAAGCCTTTGCAGCAACATTGCAAGAATAACAAATAACAATCAATTTCCAGTTCTTTCATGATAATATAAATATGCTACCTGAGGCAGCCACCTCACTCTGTTAATGGTAGAGCTGGCCCTGCTTGTTCATGCTTTACCTCTGATGGAAAACGATGTTCTGATATTTCCTGGGAAGAATGAAGGGCTAAACTTGAATTCCTAACACCACTTGTGGGGAGGGGCGAACACTTGAAGAATAATTTATCCTCAGAGCAGAGTCTCCCTCTGTCTCAATGTGATTACAGTATTTGAAATAATCCTTGATGGGGAGAGGGTGAAAATGTAGAATGAAGCAGCTGGGGGGGGGTTGAGCAGAACATTTTGACTACAGTGGTGCCTCGCATTACGATGTTAATTTGTTCCAGTGAAATCGCTGAAGAACGAAAACATCGTAAAGCGAAATTTAAAAGCCCATAGAAACGCATAAAAACCCGATTAATGCGTTCCTATGGGCTTGAAACTCACCGCCCAGCGAAGATCCTCCATAGTGGCCATTTTCGCTGCCCGTGCAGCGAGGAATCCATCCCAGAAAACAGCGGGCAGCCATTTTTTTTACCTGGCAGCCATTTTGAAACCGCCGATCAGCTGTAGGAAAATCATCGTTTTGCGAAAATCAGTTCCTGAAGCAGGGAACCGATCATTGCAAAGCGAAATTCCCCCATAGGAAACATTGTTTGGCGATCGCAAAAACTTTGTCATTATGCGATTTCATTGTAAAACGGAGTACCCGTTAAGCGAGGCACCACTGTATTTTGTTTATAGCATTTCCAATAGGATTGCTTACATAGTCAATGACCTCTGTATCCAGTGTTTGCCTCATCCCTACAAACCAAGTCCCCAGAAGTATGAGCAGTCCTTGTTTAATAAGAATGTGTACATTCTAGTGTGATTTGTTACACATATCATTTAAAGCCTGTGGTGAGTCTACTCAGTATCCTTTTTTTACTATGAGCCCCATTAGCCAGTACATATTTGTGAACTTCTGCTACATATTTTTAAGAATTATCTCTAGTGATGGAGCAAGTATGTTTCCATGTTCCATAATTACTTTACCATATTTAGCCTTTAAAAATGTGGAAATCACGATCTTCCTTAGAGATGAAGTTCACTAGTTTAGAAGCTGCTTGCAAGTCCAGCCCGTTTTATTTCAACCTGTACTAGACTTAAGGGAAGAGTCTGTAGTTGGTAAAACAGAGCACATACAACTTCTTCCTAGAAGTGAGGCACTCTCGCTCCTTCATCCCAGGTATCCAGTTATAATGGTACTTGGTGTTGCTGCATCGGTAGCTGAGGGGTACGCGCTCACCAGAAGCTTTGGGCTACACCGCCAATAATAATTAAATGCCAGCAAGTTGATTCTAACTTATAACAACCCTTTTCAGGATGTTCTAGGAACAGAGTATTCAGAAGTGGTTGAGCATTTCCTTCTTCTAGGGACACCCGGGGACTGTGGAACTTGCTCAAAGGTTGGCCCCACTTGCAAGAGGCATAGTGGAGAATTGTTTTAGAAGAGATAGCCATGTTAGTTTGTGTGAGCATATCGTGCAAAATAAAAATAAAAAAAGACAAAAATGTTGTGGCACCTTAAAGACTAACAGCTATATTTTAATGTGAGCTTTCGTGGAGGAGCTCACTTGAATTGAACTCCCAACCTCTGGCTCCAGGCCAGAAACCTAACTCACTGAGCTATCCAGCCAGTACAGCCCCTATAACCCTTAACTATCTCACTTACCTTGAAAACCTTATTAGAGTCGCTGTAAGTTGGTTCCAATTTGATGGCACATAACAGTCCCTGACAATTGGCCATGCTAGTTAGGGCTTGTGAAAATCAATATCCAGAACATATGTGGAGGGCATTAGTGGTGTGGCTTTCAGGTCTGTAGAACTCCTACTCCCAGAATTCCCCCAGAACTCACAGGCAGAATTCTGGGAATGAGGGTCCCCAAACAAGTAAGCTTTAGAGCAGCCCTTCATGCCTTCATGCTCTTCTTGGGCTGCTTCTGCTTGGAACAGCAAGGAGACTTCCCTAGTGCACTGTGGGGTCCCAAAGCTCAAAGGTTCATGGGAGGGTGAGTCCTGATGCCCATTAAGCTGTGCTGTGGCCACATCCAATGGAATTATCCCTTGAACTTTTGTGAGTCTCTGGTAGCCTTGGGACTTCCACAGTGCACTGGGGCCATTTCCTTGGTATTCAGAGTAGAAGGGATTTAAGAGGAACATGAAGGTAGGATGGGCTGCTCTGAAGCCGCCTCGCTTTGGGGGCTCCCACTCCCAGAATTCTGCCTGTGGGAGTTCTGAGTGAATTGTGGGAGTGTGCGTCCTATAAAAACCAAAGTCCCACACCTAGGGGGCTCTGTAGTTTGATAGAGGACTACTACCACTGTGGAAATAAAGAAAAAGATGCTCCCAGGGTTCCAGAGATGATAATGTTGGCACACAGGCAAACCCTAATAGTTCTACAGAATCATTTTGCCATTTGTGGGCCCCATCAAGAATGAAGTTTAATTATTTATTCCTGTCAGTCTGTCAGAATAATTGCATCTCGAGACTGTCTAGGTAGCTTTTGTATGCGTGCAATTGTCTACAAACGTTTGAAGTTACCGCAGCCCTGCTGTCACTTCAAATTGGGTTAACAGGTAGGAAGTGTTTGGGAACAATATGGACTGGCATGTTAGCAAGTGGGTTTGTCACACAAGGTGTTCCACTGTTACCAAGTTGTTCCTTCTAGTAGTGAAACCCAGCTGTCTTCCAGGTGAGTAGTTGAGTATATTAAAACAACAACAGCATTCACGTTCACAGTCAGACATGCATAGCTGTGGTTCAATTGTTGAGGCTTCTCAGAATGTCTGAGGTGTGTCTGCTCCAGCCCAGTAGGACTTTAAAACAGGAGTCCACTTTCTTCTAGGTTGGACTGGTGAGATACAGAGAAACACATAAATAAGTGCCATCATCTAAAGTTTTTTTATTTTTATTTTTTATTTTTGCTTTCAAGGTAGCTTATCTTGCCCCATGGGGCACATTTACTTGTTCAGTCTGTAAACGCAGATTTTAAGTGCACGCATTTGCTAAATTAGTTTGTCATCACAATTTTTCAAAACATACCAGCTGATGGCAGATAAATGCCTTTTGAAGGTTACTTGAGATAATAAAAAGAGCATGTAGGGAGCTCCTTAATTTATTGGAGCATTTTTATAGTATATCATGTGGCTAGCATACAGTCAATAATTTGTTCTTGTTCTGCATCTAGGGCAGGTTTAAAGAAGCAGATGAGGAGAGAACAACTTTTGTTTAATTCCCGAATTAGGCCTATGTTATGTTGTGTTTAACATAAACTGTAGCATAGGCATGTTACATTTTACAAATGTTAAAACAGTACAGTATCCCACCACCACTACACGCACACAGCTATTTGAACTGGACTGTCATTTGTCTTCTTGGATTTGTTAACTGAGGCAGCAATTCTACATATGATTAATCTGGGAATAAGCCCCACTGAGAGCAATGGGAGTTACTTCTTAGTAAATATACATAGGATTACTCTGCCACTTGATTAATTTAGAAAATTAGAACCCCACCTTTTAACTTCTAAGTTAGCTTCCAGAATAAGACAACAAAAATGTAATAAAATAATGTTTGTGGTTACCACAGCAATCAGTATAAAGCATGAGCTAAATCCTTAGAACAGCAGCCTAAAGAGGGGCATGAAAACAACCTAACCAGATGAAAATGCATTCTCCCAGCAGAAGATAGAACAGAATGAAGTCTTTGTGAAACACACAGAGGAAAGAGGCCAATCAACCCTCTTTTGGGAGAAAGTTCCATGATGCGAGTGCTACTGCCCAGAAACTCCAGTCATGCATCCCCAAGCGATGGCACTCCTGAAATGAGCAGGGCCTCCAAAGCTGAACCCACTGTACAAGCACTTTCATGCAAGAGAAGGCAGTCCTTCAGGTAAACCGATCCCAAGCTCTTTAGAGCTCTGTAGGAAATAGCTGGCCTTTTGACTTGTGTCCGGAAACAATTTTTGAAGCCAGCACAAATGATAAAGAACTGAGGTAATGTGTTCTGAAAAATGAACACCCAGACTCGCTCTGAACCATTTATTTTATACTGGATTTTTCCAAATATGCTTTAAGAATAACTTGATATAGAGCATCCTGCAGTAGTCAGACATGGATGTAATTGGATCTGCATGAGCCATGAAAGGAGACAGCTGACAATGAAGCTGAACAAAAGTTCAGTATTGGCCACAGACACTATCTTGGACTAGTACAGGGGAAAGGCTGGGTCCAGGAGCCCTCTGACCCTTCAAGGACTCCCATCTAGTACAGGCTGCATCTCCAAGGCCAGATCCTTCTCACCAGATTAAGGCTTGGCTTATCAGGTTCTACCATGACAATTTAAGGTCTAATCCACTTCTTTTCTCTGTTCTTGACTACTCCTTTGTTCCTCTCTACAAAGTCACTAATATCAATGCTTAAAAGGATTTTCTTTGTCCATTGGTGTCATCATTCTAGCTGCTCCTGCTGTCCAATATAATGCACTTTTGATCTTATTCCTAAGAAAAGCCATAACACCTGTGAGATCAAGTCTAAACCTGAATATTATTTTTTTTAAAGTTCTAATTCACCCACCCTCTTCAACTGGAAAAGAATGAAATCTTATTTAAAGATTAGTTGAAAGTCCTGGGCTGCCTATGGCATCCCAGCCTATCAACACAGGTAAGTAGTTTGGAAAATTGTGGTTTCTAAACATGAAACAGCATTGATCCTTGAATGCTGTTGAATGACTGTTTTCATCAGCTTTAGTCAGCCTGAGATAACGAGAGGTGTAGTCCATGTTCTTTGTGTCAAATGTTTTTTAATTACGAGACAAAGAATGGGTGTTCTTTTATTTAAATGTCCCACATATACCCCATTGTACTGGACCTTTTGATTTGAAGAAATATCACCCAGTTGGTTTATTGGTATTCCCCTTCCATATTTCATTCCTTCTGAGTTGTCTCTCCCTCCCCGTCTTACACATAACCATCCAGTGTTAAGATTAGGGCACAGTATAACAATGGTATTAATTGCCTTGAAGTTTATGCATATCATCATTGTGAAGGATGCTATTTCTGTTTTCTCATGTGAACCCAAACTGAACTGGTTTCAGTGTGCAGAACAAGCTACTAAAAGCTTATTGGCTTAAGAATCAGCTATGTCGTCAGACATAACTGAACTTGAAGCAATCCAGGAAAATGGCTTTTGTTTAATGTCCTTGATACTGGGAAGAGTCCCATAGATTTCTGATGTAATTTTTATATATTAATGAGAAAGAAGGATTAGAACACTCTTTCCTTATTCACTCTTCACTCAGTTCAAATATTCTTATCACTTTGAATCTCCTTTGGTTACTGTGAACCTCAGATATGCATAGAATAGCAAGACCCTATTTCAAAAGGAAGCTTCTGATGTGCAGATGTGCTATGCACTAGAACAGGGGAGGGAGCACAACTGGTACAGACTATTTCTTAAAGCCATCCTCAAAATTGGAAGAAGAGAGAGAGAGAGAGAGAAAGGTGAGCAACAGGTGTGCTGCTGTTCTTCATTTTCTCAGGGAACAGTGAGGGTAGAAAGCTATGTATAATAGCTCCCTGCTGGGAAAGAGGAGACTAGGACCATGTGTTAGGACCAAGCCCAAATCACTAATCAAATCGCCCTAATTCTAACTGATCCATATGAGCTCTGAATCAAAGTTGAGTAGCCAGACGTGGTTCCGGGGAGAGGCGAAGAAAAAATTATGCATTGAATTGCATGGGATTCACATCACTTCAGTCTTGTGTGTGAGAAAAGGAGACGTTAAAGGAGCCCAGTGCATAAATGCCTAAAGCTAGATGTTTGAAAATTACCCCCCCCCCCTCTTTAGAGTCTATCATATGTCTAAATTTCACATACTTCAGTGCAACAATTTTTTAAAGGAGTACATACAGCCATTTTGGTTTTTTTTTCAGTGCAGGTCAGTGGGGGTTCTTACAAATCAGTTGAGACCAAGGACTCAGGTAGAATTGGATGTAACACAGATTGCTCCAGACGAAATCAACATCCATTGCGAGGTCCTGAACTGGTCTCTAAATCAAACTGGGGGACTCGTGCACAGCCTTGTATTTCTTTGTTTTCTTTGTTAATACAGTGTTTTTTCTCTAAGGAGCTCAAGGCAGCACATGCCACTGTGAGGTAGGTTAGACCAACCATTCTAAATCTCTCTCTCTCTCTCTCTTTTGAGTAAATTCCTTTTAGGAACTCTTTTTCAGGTTCCATGCCCCCCTGTCAAACAAGGATATAACACAAACATCTCTTTCAGAAACTTCTCACATTTTTCAATATCTCTCCCCTGCCCCCTTGTCAAATGTGCCTAAAACCCCCAGGAGGCCATATGACCCCTGTTGAGAATGGCTTGACTAGACAGGAGAATTTGGAACCATCCAGGTTCTGTTTAAAAGGCTCTTACCTTTGGTGCAATCTATTTTATCTCACACATGAGTGATCCTTCGATTCACGTGGGATATGTCTCTTTTCCTGTGAGAGGGATCCAGAGAGCAGTCCATATTGCCCCAATTTCTCCCTCTTTTTTATTATTGACACCCCCCACCTTTCTCCCCACCTTTTGTCATGGCTGTTATTCTGCAGGCTTCAGTGACTCCCCTTTTTTTGGTTCAATGTAGTAAGTGGCATAATGTTACAGCAATACATCAACCTAGCATGGATACTCCTCTATATCTGAAATAGCTCTATGTCATTTAGAAGAATATTTTAAAAATTTGTTATAAGAGGAAAATAGAGGAGAGGGCTTCTTTGCTGTCCTTTTTACTATCACAGTCTACCTGTATATAAGTCACTGGGTTGTCACCAACGAGAGTGCCACCCACAGCTCTATTTGAGAGCAAATTAAGCAATCATACACATCAGACTGAATACACATGTGCCAAAAAGGAGAACAACTCACAAAAGCCCCCCCCAAAAAAACATGAAAAGTGAACCAAATGGAAAGCAATATGCTTACCTCCTAAGAGGTACCCAAAGTCATGATACTCTATATCCAGTGTTCCCCAACTGGGAGTTTGCAAGATGTATGGAACTGCTATCTCTATCATCCTCAGCCACCAGAGCACTGGGAGTCGTAGTGCCACACATTTGCAAGGCACCGGATTGGAAAGACTACTGTAATCACTACAGATCAGTTGGCCCTTGTGCATTTAGGAACAAAACATACTGTCCCAGTCTGCATTTTTCAAACACAATTTGTGCCATATTAATCTTAACTTGTTTTGGATCATTTTAGATTTGGTGGTTGAGGGAAACACTGTGGATATAGTGTGTCTTGTTTCAGCAAGAATTTTGACAAGCTCCCCCATGACAATCTTGTGGCAATAGCAAAATGTGGAGTAAATGATGTTACTGTTAAGCAGGTGTGGTTGTCATAGCTATATGAAAGCATGTTCAGCCATGGTTCCTCATCATTTTGAAGAATAGTGACAAATAAGAAACCAAAGATTAATAGAACCTTGTGTTCTGTTTTTAAACTTTTTTAAAAGCATGTTCTCTGGATACACAGCTACATGTATATGAAAAGGCCAATATCTCTCCGAGTGAGTGCTTGAGGAGGCATTGGAAGCCATAGCTCTGCTCTCCACCAGCTAAGAGAGCCCCTTATTCCTAGCGTGAGGGTTGGAAGCTTTGAGCTTCCTTTATAGGTACTGGAATGGCCTGATGCTGTTCCAGTTGTCACTAGAGCAGTGGTTCCCAGCCTTATTTGAGCCGTGACTTCCTTTTATAATAGTCAAGTAATTGGCGACCTACCACTATATTTGCATAAATAGGCATTTTTAATGGGGCAAAGCTATTCCGTCTCAGAAAGTAGAGGATTCTTTCTCCCCAAAGGACATATTTCTCATAATACAAGTACACGTGTACTTGGCTTTGAAAGGTCTGGCTTTCAAAGTTCAAATAAGAAATTATTTGACAAAGGCTGCAACATATACGGCAACCTGCGACCCCCGTAAAAATACTTTGTGCCCCCCCTTGGGGGTCATGACCCCCAGGTTGGGAAGAACTGCACTAGATATTCTCCCATAATGCAACAACTCTTAATACATTGGTTGAGAGTTCCACACCACCACTGTTATATAGGATTCTGATCAAACTTTCTTTGGGAGGATCATTCAAAGAATGTGAAACATAATAGACAGAGAAATCACAATACTGTGTGAGGGTGTTGGGAGGCTGTGGTTCTGCACTGAGGGCCTGTCAGCAGTGCTTTGAACAGGGAACTTGATGGAAGTTTTCCAAGATATTCTGAACTCTCTGTTCCTGTCATGTTCTGCACAATAGCTTCCAAAATATCTTGCTTCAAACAGCAAGCATTCAGTTATAAACAAAATGAAACTGTATGTGCATGTTGTAAATACTGTTAAAGAATTGTGTTTAATCAGAGCAATTTACTCCATTCATTGATTTGTCAGTTTCACTTCTGGAAACTGAAATGAAAATTGGAGAACACTTGCAGAAAAATGCAGATTTGCAGAAAAGCAGCAGAATGTAATATTTTTTGCATGTGAAAACCATGATAGTATTCTTAATTTGGAGTGTCTTGAAAACTGTTGTCAGTGGTGTTGGTGCGAAAAGTTTTGTTTTTCCCAAATTGCCTTGTATTTTCTTTTTGAACAAAAACAAAGCTAATAGGAACAAGAGAATTAACAAAGAGTAGTTAGCTGTTTATTTACTGTATTTCATTTATACAAGCCCCATACAGTGTATTGCCTTCGAGGATCTCCGCTGGCTAGGATGGAGAGACTTTTGAGTTAAAAGTGGACCAATTTTAATGTTGCTTTTATTTTGGTTTTGTGAGCTAATGAGACAGTTGAATCTCTCTCTCTCTCTCTCTCTCTCTCACACACACACACACACACACACACACACACACACACACACACACACACACACGTTTTGCTACTGTACTTTTTTTTAGGAAATAGATTGTGATTAGAGCATTCCTCATCCTACACAATTATAGCTCTTCAGTCTGTTAAGACAATTTCACACTGGTGGAGGATAATTGTGTACTGCCCCTTTCCTTGGTAAACTATTATGTTCCTAGTGGAGGCTGCAGTGACAACCAAAGTGCAGTGGTTTCTAACTAGAACACTGCAGATCTCTGCCCCTTTCCTGCTGCACTGATAAATCTTTTCAATGCAGCATTTCTTTGCAGTTACCCTAGAACATGAAACAGAACCCCACCTCCACTAACTGACTTGCATCATCTAGGTATAAATATATAGGCAGGCCAAGTAGAGATGAGACAGACAGATTTACCTTCTTTTCTACTCCACTTTGTGGACTATTAAAGCACTGCAAGAGAGCAACACTTCTAAGATCCACACAGATCTTGACAACAGAGTAAACTGGAAAAAAAACACCTCTTAATGCTGTTTTTGAGCAGTTGTTTTCTTCAATTACCTGGTCCTTTTATCGATCTCTTTATAATGTCTTGAGCATACATTCATTTTGGATTTTTTTTCCTTAGCAAGTTTAAGAAGAGCTTGATATGGTCCCGTTATTGTTAGGAACTTTATTATCAAGGAAGGAAGGAAGGAAGGAAGGAAGGAAGGAAGGAAGGAAGGAAGGAAGGAAGGAAGGAAGGAAGGAAGGAAGGAAGGAAGGAAGGAAGGAAGGAAGGAAGGAAGGAAGGAAGGAAGGAAGGAAGGAAGGAAGGAAGGAAGGAAGGAAGGAAGGAAGGAAGGAAGGAAGGAAGGAAGGAAGGAAGGAAGGAAGGAAGGAAGGAAGGAAGGAAGGAAGGAAGGAAGGAAGGAAGGAAGGAAGGAAGGAAGGAAGGAAGGAAGGAAGGAAGGAAGGAAGGAAGGAAGGAAGGAAGGAGGAAGGAAGGAAGGAAGGAAGGAAGGAAGGAAGGAAGGAAGGAAGGAAGGAAGGAAGGAAGGAAGGAAGGAAGGAAGGAAGGAAGGAAGGAAGGAAGGAAGGAAGGAAGGAAGGAAGGAAGGAAGGAAGGAAGGAAGGAAGGAAGGAGGAAGGAAGGAAGGAAGGAAGGAAGGAAGGAAGGAAGGAAGGAAGGAAGGAAGGGAGGGAGGGAGGGAGGAAGGAGGGAGGGAGGGAGGGAGGGAGGGGGGAGGGAGGGAGGGAGGGAGGGAGGGAAGGAGGGAGGAGGGAGGGAGGGAGGGAGGGAGGGAGGGAGGGAGGAAGGAAGGAAGGAAGGAAGGAAGGAAGGAGGCGGACGGACGGACGGACGGACGGACGGACGGACAAGGGGACAAAGAGTTGTCGTTGACAAGTGTAAGGTTCTTTTAAAAACTGCAGCCTGGGCAATGGAAACTGAAGAATTTCAGCAAGGGTTGAATCCTGCAGCAGAAACTAGCCTTCCCTGGATGACACCACTTGAGTTTGAAGGAATGGAATCATACAGCTGAAGGCTTCTCTGTGTATCTGCTGCACTTGGAAAACCAGTATGCAAGGGCACTTTCCTTCCATATATATATGCAGTGTTTGGTTGCCACGCTTATACTCTGAAATGGTACTGTGCAGGAGAAGCTGCATCATGCTGTTCAGCCGCATGCATAGACAGGCTCTTAGAGGAAAGCACTGAGAATGCACAAGCTTAGTGGAGGCTTTAAGTTCCTGGCAAAAGCAAGAAATATGTCTTAAATAGAATAAACAAACTGATGTCATATTAATAATAAAACCAGCAGTAACCATTAATGTAGTGAATGGGATGATTTGCTGCTGGTCTACTACACTAAAGGAGTGGTTTGAACTGTGGGTTGTTACATGGTATCCTGGCCCAGTCGAGGCAATGTAGCCAGGGGAACCTTGTAGCCCTCCACTTACCAGCAATGATAAAAGAAATTAGCAGTGTACTAAAATGAACTGAGCAGGTAATCTTAAACAATGGGTGATCTCTTGGAAACAGAAAACAGAGGTATAATTTATTTAAAATCTCATAAATCAAAATCATATAAATTAACAGAACATTCCAGTATTCTGTATCTTTGTAAAATAAAACTCAGTTTTTCTCTCTTTCCCCCTCAGCTCTTCTCCCCTCCATTTCTCTCATAAAAGGATATGTTATAATAGTGTTAGATTCTAGGCTAGCTAAAAGTGGTTATCAGCTACATTGTCAGGTACAGTATATGTTTTCTGTTCTGGTATCTGAGCAGACTGTCAACTACACATTTTGGACAGGGGACCACTTAAAGGTCATATTTTTTTCCTCTGCCATTTGTTTGTTCTATGCTGGAATATGAAGTCCTTGCTTTTTGCCAGTTAGTTATACATATCAATGATACTAAACTCCCAATTCCCTGTTGTTCTTGTTTTTACTAAGCTGATTCCGACAATTCCACTAGGAAGTCAATCCTTATTGCTTCTATTTGTGTACTGTACATCCTTTTTTTTAAAAAAAAATGTACTGAAAGATTGACTTTCAGGAAGAAGGGAGTCCAGAACATTGTTCTTGCATGACTAAAGACCAAATGGGCCTGACAGACTGTGGTTCTAGTGATAGATTTCCTAGTAAGTTAATTGGGTCGTAACCCTCTTGGCT
The DNA here is from genome assembly GCF_051106095.1 of Pogona vitticeps. NCBI lineage: Eukaryota > Metazoa > Chordata > Lepidosauria > Squamata > Agamidae > Pogona > Pogona vitticeps. The sequence goes on along the minus strand of NC_135784.1, from coordinate 141,067,886 downwards.
GAAGTGTTGTGGCATACCAGAGCTATGTCACCATTTCAAGAAATGAGTTGCTCTTGGAGTGATATAAGGACCACAATTTAGCTGGTGGGCAGTTGGACTGCACCATGCTGTGTGTATGTGTTTGTGTAGTTATCTCCAGGGTCACATTGCATTTCTGTACACCCTATCAGTGAGGCAGATGCAGATGAAACATGGTGTTCTGTGCTGAAATACTCTGCAGGTAATCTGCATTAAAGTACATTGTCTGCTGCAGTGAGTAAAAGCAGCATTATAGCAGGAAGAAAACACATGGACCGATTCCTATTGTGTTGCCCACGGTCTCCATCACTAATACATAAAAAGAACTGCTTCTCTTCTTAGTGGCAGCCATGGTTGTGTAGCAGGATCTGCTTGGCCTTCTCACGGCAGATTGTTGTACTAACCACCGCTTGCATAGTTTGCTCTCCTTTCAGCAAATCCTACTTCATTTTATACCTCTCTGGTCTCTGCATATTGGATGCACTTTATACACAGCCTGCTGGGGAGAGGGATGTTTGCAGAAGGAGGTGGATGTTTCTGTTTATAATCTTCCTCTTTCCAGTATTCTGTTGCAAAGGTAATTAGGAGTCCTGAGATAGCTCTGTCTCTATCTCTGAAGCAACGAGGCTCATAAAGCTTGATTCTGGGGCCTTGTTATCTTTATTTTTTTAAAGAATTTTTTTTTATTTAACTTCCATGAAGTTACCATGGTTACTCCCATACTTGGTGGCTTCTTTGCCTCCCTTTTACCTTAAATGCAGCTGTGCTGCCATTAAGAATTAAAACATCAACAGCGGGAACCTCCCCAGTGCCAGCCAGCCATAAATCCTGTTTATGTTCCTCATGGAGAGGGAAGCTGCAGTGGCGGCAGTTCGGTGGGATTATGGAATGGGGGGGGGAGTAATGTTTTAATGCAGTTCTCTTGAGATGCTGGGAATAGTAAAACGTCTTGTGTCTCCCATGCTAGAATAATTACAGTCAGTAGAAGAGAAAAACTTAGAAAAGGATGCAGCATTCATCTGTACCAGAGAGAAAATGTGACTCCCCTCCCAGCAGAGCTACTTTGCTTCCTTGCCGTGACTGTCAATTCGGCAACAAATTGATGCACTGCACTCAGCCAGCAGTTGGTTAATGCTGCCACTTTATCCATTTGTTTTACTTGCAGTGACTGGCATACTGCTTAACTTTACTGCATGCCACTGTTTTTCTCGGCCACCTTCTCATTATCTTAATTTCTTATGAATATATGGAGATAACTTATACATTGGTCCACCTTCATCGGCATTGGCTTCTCTGAAAACTGTGGCCAGCCAAGATTTTGGGATGTGTTTTCTTCCCCTAGGTCATTCTTTCTCTCTTTCCCTCCTATCCGCCTCCTCTCTAAATGTCAGGGCTTCGGCAATGGATTCTGTGTGCAAAACAGTGCTTTGCCACTGATTTATGGATCATTCTAAACCTGAACAGCAGCCTATTCAACCTTTTTAAAGTGTGATATTTGGTTATGTATCTCTGTCTGAGTGCTCACTCTAGATGTTCTCCTCTTGGGGAACTGATTGCTGCCATCTCTCTTAGGGCTGGCTTTTTCTTGGTGTCTCAGTATTAGTTTTTCCTTCCACTTGTTAGTGAATTAATTATAACAAAAACAGTATCCTTCCTCCTAACTGCTCTGTTAGGAATCTGTATAGAAATACGTGTAAAATAAATTACAAATAACAACTCACAAATATTTTAAATCACAAATTTAAAAATGAGCCTTATAATGTTGGAGGGGGGGGAGTTGCCAGTAGGCAAAAATCACCACCAGATTGCCACTGTTATCACCAGTGGGGATACAGTGGCAATCTTTGACTATTAAATGCTCCCACCTCATTCCAAGACTCCCAAAGCTTCCTCACAGCAAAAGGGAGCCCTAGGGGACTTCAGATAGGATAGGAAGCTTTCAGTGATTTTAGATTAATTATTTCCAGCACTGGATCAGGTTTACTGTATGTAACTTTACGCAACAAGTTTTAGCCCACTGTCAAAACCTTCAGATAGCTGGGTTCTGTCCCACAATATGCAAATCCATGCTATGTATGATTCAGATAGGGCAAATGTACCTGAGCAAATGTATGTGATTGTGTACTTGATATTGATACATGTGTCACTGTCCAGTGCTGAGAGTGACAAAAAAAAACAGCTTTCCAGTTTTTGCTTTTGTTTTTTAATGTTCTCTACATTTGTTTCACTTTGTACCAGGGACAGAGTGGAGGGTCAGAAGCTTTCAATTTGGTACTGATAAACTGAAACAGCAACAATGATGAATCAAATATCTAGCAGAAAGATGATTTCTAAAGGGTTTCTGCATGTTTTTTTAAACAGCAGTTGCTTTTAAAAATAGTAGATTTCCAAAGTAAATTAGCAGTAGATGTGTGCTATCAAGGACTACCACTGGAAGCTTTTGGATTTGCACTAAATTAAGAAAACAACAGAAGAAAAATAGTAGAGAAGATAGTTGTTGAAACATTTCTTCAAGATTTTTGTATGAGTTCTGAATTATTTCTTGAAGAGGATTTATTTCTTAAAGAAGAGAGGAGTGACTTTTAAGAATACTGTGGACAGAAACCCTGATAAAATCCACACTTATTAGGCACTGTGTGGCCCCAGCTGGCACAAAGTGGGGGAGAATAGATGCTTCATCTGGAGAAGCCTTGAGTTTCAAAAACTTTGTGTTTCTTGTCAGATCAGCTTGTTTAACAGGTATTACAGGACAAAATCCATGCCCCTTCATGGATTGCTGCCTTGTCGTGGCAAAGGGGCTTGAGTAACTCAGAGGAGCTATGGGCTATGTCGTGCAGGGACACCCAAGACGGACAGGACATAGTGGAGAGTTCCGACTAAACGCAATCCGCCTGGAGTAGGAAATGGCAATGCCACTCCAGTATCTTTGCCAAGAACACCCCATGATCAGAAACAAAAGGCTAAAAGATATGACGCTGGAAGATGGGCCCCTCAGGTCGAAAGGCGTCCAACATGCTACTGAGGAAGAGCGGAGGACAAGTACAAGTAGCTCCAGAGCTAATGAAGTGGTTGTGCCAAAGCCGAAAGGACGCTCAGCTGTGGACGTGCCTGGAAGTGAAAGGAAAGTCCGATGCTGCAAAGAAAAATACTGCATAGGACCCTGGAATGTAAGATCTATGAACCTTGGGAAGCTGGAGGTAGTCAAACAGGAGATGGCAAGAATAAACATAGACATCCTGGGCATCAGTGAACCAAAATGGACAGGAATGGGCAAAGTCAGCTCAGATGATTATCATATCTACTATTGTGGGCAAGAATCCCATAGAAGGAATGGAGTAGCCTTCGTAGTCAACAAAAGATTGGGAAAAGCTGTAATGGGATACAATCTCAAAAATGATAGAATGATGTCAATACGAATCCAAGGCAGACCTTTCAACATCACAATAATCCAAATTTATGCACCAACCACCATTGCCGAGGAGACTGAAACTGCACAATTTTATGAAGATTTACAACACCTTCTAGAACTGACACCAAAGAAAGATGTTCTTCTCATTCTAGGGGACTGGAATGCTAAAGTAGGGATCCAAGAGATAAAAGGAACAACAGGGAAGTTTGGCCTTGGAGTTCAGAATGAAGCAGGGCAAAGGCTAATAGAGTTTTGTCAAGAGAACAAGCTGGTCATCACAAACACTCTTTTCCAACAACACAAGAGGTGACTCTATACATGGAAATCACCAGATGGGCAATATCGAAATCAGATTGATTATATTCTCTGCAGCCAAAGATGGAGAAGCTCTATACAGTCAGCAAAAACAAGACCTGGAGCTGACTGCGGCTCTGATCATCAGCTTCTCATAGCAAAATTCAAGCTTAAACTGAAGAGAGTAGGAAAAACCACTGGGCTACTCGGGTATAATCCGAACCAAATCCCTTATGAATACACAGGGGAAATGAAGAACAGATTTAAGGAACTCGATTTGGTGGACAGAGTGCCTGAAGAACTTTGGATAGAGGCTCGTAACATTGTCCAGGAGGCAGCAACAAAAACCATCCCAAAGAAAAGGAAATGCAAGAAAGCAAAGTGGCTGTCCAACGAGGCCTTACAAATAGCAGAAAAGAGAAGGGAAACAAAACGCAAGGGAGATAGGGAAAGCTACAGAAAATTGAATGCAGACTTCCAAAAAATAGCAAGGAGAGACAAGAGGGCCTTCTTAAATGAACAATGCAAGGAAATAGAGGAAAATAACAGAAAAGGAAAAACCAGAGAGCTGTTCAGGAAAATTGGAGATATTAGAGGAACGTTTTGTGCAAAGATGAACATGATAAAGGACAAAAATGGGAGGGACCTAACAGAAGCAGAAGACATCAAGAAGAGGTGGCAAGAATACACAGAGGAATTATATCAGAAAGATTTGGATATACTGGACAATCCAGACAATATAGTTGCTGACCTTGAGCCAGACATCCTGGAGAGTGAAGTGGGCCTTAGAAAGCCTGGCTAACAACAAGGCCAGTGGAGGTGATGGCATTCCAGTCGAACTATTTAAAATCTTAAAAGATGATGCTGTTAAGGTGCTACATTCAATATGCCAACAAGTTTGGAAACTTCAACAGTGGCCAGAGGATTGGAAAAGATCAGTCTACACCCCAATCCCAAAGAAAGACAGTGCCAAAGAATGCTCCAACTACTGTACAATTGCACTCATTTCACAAGCTAGCAAGGTTATGCTCAAAATCCTCCAAGGTAGGCTTCAGCAGTATGTGGACCGAGAACTCCCGGAAGTACAAGCTGGATTCCGAAGGGTCAGAGGAACTAGAGATCAAATTGCTAACATGCGCTGGATTATGGAAAAAGCCAGAGAGTTCCAGAAAAATATCTACTTCTGCTTCATTGACTATGCAAAAGTCTTTGACTGTGTGGACCAGTTCTTAAAGAAATGGGAGTGCATGACCACCTTGTCTATCTCCTGAGAAACCTATATGTGGGACAGGAAGCAACAGTTAGAACTAGATATGGAACAACTGATTGGTTCAAAATTGGGAAAGGAGTACAACAAGGCTGTATATTCTCCCCTGGCTTATTTAACTTATATGCAGAATACATCATGCGGAAGGCTGGACTGGAGGAATCCCAAACTGGAATTAAGATTGCCGGAAGAAATATCATCCGATATGCAGATGATACCACTCTGATGGCAGAAAGTGAGGAGGAATTAAAGAACCTTGTAATGAGGGTGAAAGAGGAGAGTGCAAAAAACAGCCTGAAACTCAACATCAAAAAAACTAAGATCATGGCCACTGGTCCCATCACCTGCTGGCAAATAGAAGGGGAAGATATGGAGGCAGTGACAGATTTTACTTTCTTGGGCTCGATGATCACTGCAGATGGAGACAGCAGCCACGAAATTAAAAGACGCCTGCTTCTTGGGAGGAAAGCGATGGCAAACCTTGACAGCATCTTAAAGAGCAGAGACATCACCTTGCCAACAAAAGTCCGAATAGTCAAAGCTATGGTTTTTCCTGTTGTGACGTATGGAAGTGAGAGCTGGACCATAAAGAAAGCAGACCGCCGAAGAATTGATGTCTTTGAATTGTGGTGCTGGAGGAGGCTCTTGAGAGTCCCCTGGACTGCAAGGAGAACAAACCTATCAATTCTAAAGGAAATCAACCCCGAGTGCTCACTGGAAGGACAGATCCTGAAGCTGAGGCTCCAGTACTTTGGCCATCTCATGAGAAGACAAGACTCCTTGGAAAAGACCTTGATGTTAGGAAAGTGTGACGGCAAGAGGAGAAGGGGACGGCAGAGGATGAGATAGCTGGACAGTATCTGCGAAGCAACCAACATGAAATTGACACAACTACGGGAGGCAGTGGAGGATACGAGGGCCTGCCGTGCTCTGGTTCATGGGGTCACGAAGAGTTGGACACGACTAAGTGACTAAACAACGATGACAGAACAAAGAAACACAAATGCAATATACTGAAGTGTCATTACTTATAAAATTAATTTGGTTCCAAAAGTGACAGATGAGGATTCAGGAGATTGAGTTTGAATCTCTGCTTGGCCATGGAAACATACTGGGTGAATGTATGGAACTAGTGAAAACACTCCTTCTATATATCTCACCTTGAAAGCCCTTTTGGGATTGCTATGTCAGTTCTGACTTGACAGGACAAGAACACAAAAATCATGTTTTGGCTAGAATCCTGTTGGTTATTTACATCATTGTAACCGCAGTGACAAATGGCAATTAGTTCAATGAGTTGCTGCGTGCAACTCGTCACACAGCTGGGATACTACAAGCGGCAGCTTGATATCCAGTAGCAATTTGCTGTTGTGATTTATGCCATCATACTTATGCAGGCATAAATAACCCGTAGGATTCTAGCTGTTATCTTTCAGTTATACCATAATGATGCAAAGTTGTTTAGCTAGAGGACAAAAGGGAAAATAATTGTCTTATCCTAGCCTTGGTCATCTTAGATATTAGTATCTTGAACTCGAGATCAGTGAAAATGGAGATATTTGTGATAGGAATCATGGAAAGAGACCAGGATGTTCCACTAGTGGAACACAAAAGGGTGATCTGGGCTTAGTTTTTGGAGGGTTTTTGGTACCAGCCTCATATCTCTTTTGATCTAGCTCAACAAGTGCCACTAAGAAAGCAAATAGACCTGGCTGGATTTAGTAGAAGTGAATCTCAAGCGGGAAAGAAGTACAGGTCTGTTTGTTTTTAAAGTAATGCATATTGGCAGAAAAGAGATTGGTGGCTATGCATCCTCAACCTCCTAGACAAACACTGTCCATCATTTAGTTTGAAATCCTACTTATATTTCATTTGGGAATTTAAGTTTCATTGAATCCAGAGGTTTGTAGTTCTTAGAATATATATTTGCAATTACTGTAACTGCATAATGAAATTGTACTTTGTTATTTCCTGAGCAACTGCATCACTTTCTTGTGTATTTATATGTGTACAACCAACTCTGATATCCAAACATGGAAAAGTAATTAAAAAGAAGCCTAGTAGTGATGGTATTTTACAGGAGACAAGAACTGTGCATTTTCATCTTTGTCTTTAGATTTCTTGCTTTTTTTTTTTTTTTTGTTCTTTATCAATCCTTCTTTTGGTATTAATTACAAAAAATCCTGTATGACCTAAGTTGCACTGTTGAAGGGGTTTGAAGTGGAATAACTGAAATTTCTACTCTAACCTTTGCTGTGATGTTTGTTAAATAATTAGTTGTCTTTTATTCTTTTAAATTGCCTTCCTTCAACTCTCCCCCTCCAGCTTCTTAAAAATAAGTGAACAATTTTTGCTTGTGTTTCTCTCCTCCCTCCTTGCCACTGCCTATCTTTCCACCTCCTCCACTTCTTTCATTCTTCAAACTCCCCTTTTCCCTCCTCCTTCCCAATGAAAGATTTTCCCCCTTTTCTTGCTGTGTCAAGGCAATGTGGCCTGGTTCTGTAATAAAGAGACGGCTTATTAGAATTAAAGCCTAACAGTCTTAAAAAAAGCAATCTTGGCAAGATTGAAGCCAGGGGGGAATTGTAAATTCTTAGCAAAGATCTCACTTAAAAGCTGGAATGAAAACACATGCATAGGTGCAATCTGTATAACCCCGCCCCCCCGTAAAGAAGAGGTGTTTTAGTTTAAATTTAAAATAAGCAAACTCAAAGGGGAGAGAGATTTGAAGCATACTTACCTTTTCTGGAGGTATCATCTGACCACTGTTAAGCTACTCTTTTGGAATTTTTCTCTTCTGGAAGGATTTTAAACAACAACAACAACAACAAACCTGAGCTCGACCTCAGCGCCATTCAGTGCATAAATGTAAATTTAATTATTGATTTCGCAAGCGTTGAGGAGGGCTGTTGAAAACAGGACATTTTGCAAATTGCTCATTCATAAGGTCGCCATAAGTCTGAGATGACTTGATGGCAGATAGCAAGAAGAAGAAGAAGAAGAAGAAGAAGAAGAAGAAGAAGAAGAAGAAGAAGAAGAAGAAGAAGAAGAAGAAGAAGAAGAAGAAGAAGAAGAAGAAGAAGAAGAAGAAGAAGAAGAATATATAGGTCAGCAGTGTGGTCTTCCTTCCCTTTCCATACAAGGAAGAGATTTCAAGCCTATAGATGCCCATATTGTGTTTCCCTTATTCTAAAATATCATAAAATATCTTCTTCTGTTTATTTTCTCTCTTACACACACGTTTTTCAGGAGATGTGTGTGTAAGAGACACACATCTCCTGTGTGTCTTCCCTTCCCAATGGATTCATCCTTTTCATCTTCTGTTCCCAAGCATCAATTTTGCTGAAAATTCTAGAGCAACTAGAGCCTCCAATAGGTCCAGATTTGGCAAATACATAGCAAAAGAAGAGCAAAGCATGCTCCTTATATACTACCCCACATTGCTTAAAGCACTCTCTGGGTGATGTACAATTTAATTATGTGGACTACACATTTTTCCCCCTCCCAAGCTGTGTACTTAATTTAACAACTTCAGAAGGATGGACTGTGGAGTCAGCCTTGAGCCAGCTACCTGAGCCTGTCAGAATCAAACTCAGGTCATGGGTGGAGTCTTAGCTGCAGTACTGCAGTTTAACCACTGTGCCATGAGTATGCTAGTCAGCTAGCATGTGTTACAAGTGTTCAGTAAAGGTAAAGGTTCCCCTTGACAATTTTTGTCCAGTCGTGTTCGACTCTAGAGGGCGGTGCTCATCCCCATTTCCAAGCCATAGAGCCAGCGTTTGTCCGAAGACGGTTTCCGTGGTCACATGGCCAGTGTGACTTAGACACACAACGTTGTTACCTTCCCACCGAGGTGGTCCCTATTAATCTACTCGCATTTGCATGCTTTTGAACCACTAGGTTGGCGGGAGCTGGGACAAGCGATGGGAGCTCACTCCCTCACGTGGATTCGATCTTACAGCTGAAGATCTACAGACCTTACAGCACAGAGGCTTCTGCGCTTTAACCCGCAGCGCCACCACATTCCCTACAAGTGTTCATCCATGTACAAATAAAGATGCCATCAGCAGGAAGAAATGAATGCTAATTTATGCATGCTCCACAGTTCCCTTGGCCTGAAGTAAGATGATGGGAAGCTTGTACTGTCCTGGCAACAGGTGATGACACAGATAAAACTTGATATAAATACAAGCATTTCCTCCTCTGAAACATCTGCAGGCCAATGGGAAGAGTGACAATTATACCAGAGAGCTCTTGACTCTGCTGTTTATTAATGATGTGCATTTGGAAAGGATGGCAGTAAGTCAAGGGATAGCTTCCATGCAGGAAATTCGCACAATTCTAGAATCTGGTAGTAATCCCCATTGAATCCAATTTAGCTCTGCTTTATTGTTGGAGGTGGGGACCAGCAGAAATCTCCACAGCTGTGTTAATATGTACAAAAATGAACAGTGGGGGGATATTCAAGAAGTAGTACTGTTCGTTATTAATACTAGTTTCACGATTTTTCACTCTGCTGATCTTCTCACTCAGGACTACAGTAAGGAAAATGTAGGTATTTGTTTCATACTTCAGGAACTGAGGCTCAAAGAAAGAAGGTGAGAAGATTTCCTAAATAAGATGTACAAATAAAGCTATAAAAATTACTAGCTCACATATGCTCATAGAATTCCTTTGTAGCCTAAGGTGGAGAAGACACAAATGAGAATGGGGGTGGGGTTGTCCTAATCTTCAATTTTTTAAAAATGTGGAACTTGCCTTGTCTTGGATCAGACTATTTTGACAACCATGGTAAATGAAATAATTGGCACTCCCATCCTCTATCTAATTTCCAATGACACGGTCAAGATATATACAAATATACTCAGTCAGAAGTCATAATTTAGCTTTCTGCTGCAGGCTATCAGTGATGTTTTAAGAACAAACCTATAGGGCCTTCTTATAGTTGTAAAGAAAAAATCGAGGTGTTGGTTATCTGAATCATAATGGTAGATATTTAGTGTGTGATGCTCCTATGTATAGGATCATGCTGATGTGGCTAATTCTTCCCTGTCTTCGAACTTCCAAATTATGTATGCTCCACAACACCTCCCTTTCCCTGCTTTTCCATGGTCATCTGAAATGCAGAAGTTATACCACACACGTTTATGTACTGTACTATAAATCCTATGCAGGATGTGCATATGTGCTTCTCAGTTGAAAGCAGGAATCTGAGAGCATAGTCAGAAAAATCAGTTGCAAGTATGCTAATCTGGGCAGAGGGTAAATTCAGTCACAGCGGACATACATTCAAACAGACAGCCGCCTGAACATCAAGGTTGATCGGCTTAACTGTGCCTCTAGAGGGATGGGGATTCAATCAGAAAGTGTTTCTAGCAGCTTCACTTTGAGACCTGTTCCAAAATAGGTCTTGTTTGGTTTGTTGTGAATGAGAAAGTGCTGTTTGCTTTTCAGAACGTACCTATCTCAGCTACAGTATTGTATTGGAATTGCTCACAGAATACAATGGTGTGAACCCAAGAGGGTCTGGAGGAGATTCCTGTAGTTTGTGGGAAGGAGAGTTGGCCACACCCCAGCGATTTCAGTTAGTACTTGTCTCTATAGTCTGCTTTGCAGAAATTGTTTCCCTCTCCCCTTTCTCCAACCTTTTGGGCACCTAATCCAGGTAAAGGTGAAGGAGAGCTAAAGGAAAGTGAGCCGTCCTCGGCAGTAGAGAATAGAGGGAAAAAAGGGGTTGTAGTGTGGATGCAGCTGAAGAGAAAGGAATCAAGTTAGTAAAGACAGAAATGGCAGAAGGAAGGAAGAGAGAGGTTGACGTCTGTTTGGTAGAGGAGGGGGAGAAAGGAAAAGGGGAGGAGGAAAGGATGTCAGTTTGGGAGGAAAGTATAATTGCTCCAGGGGAGCAATGGTTTGGCAGTAAGCTCAAGGGAGAAAGAATGAGAAGGAAGGAAGGAAGGATGAGAACATCTGGAAACTGATTATGAAAGGATTTCTCAAACCTGAGAGTTGGGGGACTACTGCCCGACCCGGAGTCAAAGCAAGAATTTTATTTAATTATTTATTTATTGTATTTTTATCCTGCCCATCTGATCAATTGTCCACTCTGGGTGGATAGCAACACTTAAAATAAAACAATTTAAATATAACATCAATATATAGCGTCAATAATAAATTGTTCAAAATGTAAAGAAAAATGAAAAAACATAAATAGTGGCTGGAGGGAAGGCCTGCTTAAACAGCCAAGCTTTCAGCTGGCTTTTGAAAATGCCCAGCGAAGGGGCCATACGAATCTCAGGAGGGAGTTTATTCAAAGGCGAGGAGCTACTGCTGAGAAGGAAAAAGGAGAAGGAGAGACTTTAGTAGAAACCCATGACTGGGCTGTTATCATCTTCCTGCGTGGACAGAGCAGAGGCAAAAAGGTGATTTGTCCTGATCATCCCACTGACAGGGAGTGTTTTGGCCAAGCACCCTAATGAGCTGTCCGGACTTTCACCGTGAGCTAATTTCATCTAGTTACGGCCTGTTGCCCGAGTTATGTTGTTTTGACCCAGTTGTTGAAAAGCCTGGGACCAATAAAGACAAAATAGTGAGTTCAGTAAATAAGTCTACATCTTTATTTCCCGCCAAAAGTGAGGAACCACCAAAGGATTTAACTGAACCTGATCACATTCTCCTTCCCCCTCCCCCAACATTTTGGTGTCCCGCTAGTCACGTATGAAGAGTGGACCTCACTCCAAGCAGATACAGTGATTCTCTACATATCTAGGAGTAAATTACTAATTACACTCAGTGGAACTTACTTCAGAAGAGACATGCAAAAATATTGCACTGTGAGTTGTAAACCACAAAGGTCCCAGTCCAAATCTCAGCTTAACAGAACTCATTAAGTGGCTCTAGTGTTGAGAGACGCAAGATAATTTAAGCAAAAATTAATTTTAGGAATAACTTGTTAACTACAAACTGCACGTGCTCTCATTTTATGTATTTATTAGTTGCATTTATACCTAATCTTTCTTTCCGTGAGTTCAGAGTGGTCTATGTGATTTGTGCCTCCTTTATCCTTACAACATCAACCTTGTAATGTAGGTCAGACTGGGGAGGGTGGCTCAGAATTTCATGGCTTATGGGGGATGTGAACTGAGGTCTCATCAGCCTTTGTCAGGCATTCTGACCAGTACACGACACTGGCTTTTTTTTTACATGCACGAAGGAAATAAGCCAATGTAATACAGTAGTTAAGGGGTCCAAGTTGTATTTGGGAGATCCATGTTCTAGTCTCCGCTCAGCCATGTAACTTGCAGGGTGACCTTGGCCAACTCACTTTTTCTCAGCCTGTTCTACGTCACAGGATTGTTTTGCAGATAAGAGCTGGCAGAGAGCGTGAAGAGCTATGCACCCTACTTTGAGGTCGTTGAATAAAAGATGTCAGGCAAAAATAAAAACAAAAATGAACAAATAAAGAAGACACCTTAAAGACTAACTGCTATATTTTAATGTGAGCTTTCATGGACAAATCCATTTATTCAGACAAAACTAAAACTATGGATAAAAGATGAGATATAAATGCAATGAACGAACAAGCAAGACAGCAGGCAAGCAGTTCTAAACATAAAACAAACAAACCCTGTTTACAGCTTGCCCTAAGAGCCTACTGTGCCTGCAGATTTAATCCAAATCTGGCAGTTATGGCTGTTTGGGGATTTCCAGTGAGCTACTTTGACTTTTCACTCAAGGTTCGGTACCTGAGTCAATGTGGATGGGCTCTGAATCAGTTCAAGGAGAAGCAGTCCATTTTCTGAAGCACCAGTTCAAAGGGCTGAACTGAACCTAGGTGCTTGGTACACGGCCTTACTAGAAAAGTTTAGTTTAAATTTCATCACTGTCACTTTGCTGAATATTTAATCCAGCCAAATAGGAGCCACCTGATACTTAACTACAAAACCAATTAAAACTCAGAGCAGTGTAATGTAGAAAAGGAACAGAATTATCTGGAAAATATTTGACCCTTTTATTTTTCTGGGGAGAAAAAAAGGTCTAAAAGAGACATTTTCATGGGAGAGACTGTTTCCTGAGTAGTTCAGCCATAAGCCCAAGGGAAACTGCCACAGGGCTACTAATACTCAACTAAAATTGATAAGAAAGCTCTATCAAGGCATTGTGAAAGTATGTGCAGAGAATGCATGATGATGGGACCATGCTAAGAACACCCCTCTACCACCACTTCCAACATTCAAAAAGCAACAGCCTGAACAATAAGAGGCTGCTATATTAATGTAGGTTCTCCATGTAAAACAAAAACCCCACTCCCCCTTTTAAAAAATCTTCTGGTTCACTTGAAGAGGCTACGTGGTTACAACAGTCTTCCCCTCTTCAGACTGTTGCTTCTGAAAGTGACAGTGGAGGGGCAGGGCTTGCATACGCCCTTTATCACGAGTGCTCCCCATGTGCTTCAAAACAACTGTATAGGTCTAATGTATACAACTTCAAATGGCCCTCACAAGCTCTGGACTCTGTCTCTGTCTCTGTCTCTCTCTATCACACACACACACACACACACACAGAGAGAGAGAGAGAGAGAGACAGACAGACACACACACACACACACACACACACAGAGACACAGAGAGAGAGAGAGAGAGAGAGAGAGAGAGAGAGAGAGAGAGAGAGAGAGAGAACTTCATTCAGGTGGATTGTGCCCAGGTTTTATTTGTTTGTTTATATGGCTATTTATATGCTGCCTTTCAGGGCATGCCCTTACAAGGTGGGTTACATAATCGAAAACTGTAAAATACATTAGAGACAGAAGAATGCAGACATTACAAGACGGCACTGTACATTTTAAAAAAGGCCAGTTGGTTCAAATCTTTAATAAAACAACAGCATGGATTCCAATAAATAAATAATACTAAAATGTTTTAAGAACAACTCATTAAAAGAAAAAGTCCATAGAAAGTTAAGTTTTGGAAAATTCAGTTATATATTCTTAATGTCACAACCATGTAAATGTCGATGGGAAGGAAAAGGGGGGCATAATCCAAGGCCTTTTCTCCAAGGGAGAGCCTACAAGTTGCACTGGAGATAATTATAATTATCACATCTAGCAGCCATTAGTAAGGTTATCTCCTATAAATTCTCCAGTATCTTTCCAAACTTATCCAAGACATCAGCATATGTTGCGGTAGAAAATTGTAGTTTGTATGCTGCACAAAGAAGTATTTCCTTTTATCTCTCCCCAATCTGCTGCCATTCAAATTCAGAGGAGGTTCTAGTATTATCATGGGGGTAATACTGTAATTTCTGTCAGGTTTATTCATGCCATGAATACTTTTATACAGCTCTGTCATGCCCCCTCTTTATCCCTCCCCCCAAGATAAAAAGGTCTAAACACTTGAAAAGCATGAGTAACTGGTGCAGCTGGTTTGTGTCATATCTACTATCCACCTGCCTTCACCAAACATCTGGGTGGCTATGTGATGCATCAGTTGTAGGTTTTGTACACTCTTGATAGAGAGCCTCATGGTTCAGTAGTTGCAGTAGTTCCATTCCAGATAGCTGGCTGAAGGTTCACCCTTCTGAGGTTGGTAAAATGAATATCCAGCTTCAAATAGGACCTAAATTTGGGCCATGGGGTGGAACAGAAGTTCCCCATCATCAGTGTCTTAGAGACTGATGCTCCATGAAACCCCAGAGCCACTGCAAGGCCTTCCAAAAGGATACTATACCACTAGGAGACCCAGAAGAATCAGCAGGATTGCTTTCCAATCCTTGGCATAAATCATCCTTCACGGTAACAAAAATGATTCTTTTAGCAACATTCTCACAGTCTTCTCTTATAGGATGGTGTGATATCATCCCTCAAGGAGGCATTAACGCCCTTTGAAATCCAGATCTGCAAATCCATGCTGGCTACTTTTCATTTCTAAAACATTGAAAAACATGGGCTGAAAGAACAAATCATAGGCCTGAAGTCTCCAAATGACTTTAGTACAACCTCAGGTTGTATGGACTGACAGGGTTTGGCAAGATAGTATTCCAGTCCCATCCATCTCTAACTGTGTTAAAACCATGGCATTGGAGTCAATGCAGGTGTGAATGACTTTATCCATAACATGTAAAGCAAATTGGTCACAGCAGGTCTTTAAAAAATCTACACTCTGATTTTCTGAGTGTCTGTGAAGAAGGTCATTAATCACTAAAAAACAGCTCTACTGACCAATGTTATACAGGTGCAGTGATAAAGTAGTAAGTTTTCTGTTGAGATTGCCATGGAATAAGTCGGAAGATGGACTCTCACCTGCACTCAGTTGTGCTCAAAACAGGATTTTTTTTTGTTTGGCTCCACAATTTAGTTGCGAGCATTTGGAAGCAGTCATCTCAGTAGTCTGGGCCATTTCTCTGTCCCAGACTAGAGACTGAATAAGATTACCAACTACAGTAACACTACAGGAAGCTCCTTCAGAAAACCTGGATTCATCTACTTCCAGGAGCTGATAATCAGTTTTCTTCCTTTATTTTTTTAAATAAAAGTTTACATTTATATAATTTTATATTTATTTGTTTTAGATTAAAATTTTCAAAGGATTTCATTGTATTTATAATAATATTGCATTTTAATTGCATTTTAATTGTTGTAAGCCACCCAGAGACCTTTGGGTAGAGTGGGTGGCATATAAGTTAAATAAATAAATAATAAAGTAAACAATACTGGGCCAGGGGTAGACAGCCTGCTGGAGGCACCTCTGCTGATTCACACACCTATAGGACAAAAGGCTATTATCATATGCCTCTCTATATGAAGGCCCATCCATCTCCCACAACGACCATATCTCCCTCTATCCCTTACTCCATCCATGGCTGAATTGAACTCCCTGAAACACAGATTCCCTTTGGCCTTTCAGCACCATCACCATTTTAAGAGATCCTTCTCAAGCATTTCAAATCATCACAAGAATTCAGTTGCATCAGCATGCTCCTCAACTACCTACATCTGCTCTCAGATAGTTGTGGTTTTATATAGTTGCACCTTTGCTTCATGGAGCAACTCAAAAGGGATGTTAAATAGAATTAGAATAGAATTCTACTTTGTGCTGCTGTCTCCTGAATGGGAGATATGGCTGATACTCAGGTAAATATGCCTTACTTTGGAAACAAATTCTGTAGTTGGCAGGTGACATGATCAGGTAGTTTCCAGTCCAGATTGGATTTAATCTGGTAATGATCAGACTATGACAACAAAGTCCATGCTGGTCCCACAGTCTATAAATATTCTTCCTCTGTTTATGAACAGAATACCACATTCAGTGGCCTACCACATGCATCAGCCTGATATGTATTGAGATAGCCCCATGTTGTTGTCACAGTCATGTCATCTGAAACCAGTCCCAGACAAGATGGCCTTGACATCTATCTTGAATTCTCAACATCGCAACTAAGAATTGTTCGACAAGCAAGGTGTTGGACAGTGGGGATGGATAACTCATTAGTAGACTATGTGTCCTGCCTTTTCTCAGCACCAGATTCAGGCACTCCAGGTTGGCAGACCATGTGACTGGATATACATAACTAGGGAGGTGGAAGATGAGGGGAATTCTGTCCTCTGCTCCTTGAGCCACTGTTGATTCTGCACCATATATTCTGGTGTACAGTATTGTGAAAGGTTCGTGTTAGAGATGTGCACCATGTTTAGGTTCCAATTCAGAAACCGGGTCTGATTCATACAGGCCAGTTCTGGTGTCCCATAATTTCATTTGGGTCCTAACCCAAGTCAAAAATTCACATCTCCCTTGACTATTTATTAGTAATCAACAAATGGCTGTAACTTTGTGTGTGTTTGAAATGAATGGGATTTAATGGTTGTTGTGGGTTTTTCGGGCTCTTTGGCCGCGTTCTGAAGGTTGTTCTTCCTAACGTTTCGCCAGTCTCTGTGGCCGGCATCTTCAGAGGACAGAATGGGATTTCTTTATGTATTGATTTAACTTTTTTTTAGCTCACCTTTCCCCTTAAAAAGACCTTTCCCCTTAAAAAGAGTGACTTGAAAGAGTAATAGTCCCTCATGAAAATATAATGCCTGCCAGTTATCAGACAGTGCATTTTGTGATATGCAGCTTTAAATATTGTCTTTGCTTTACATTTAACCACCATTCACTTTTTATTTATTGGCAAAATTGGATGAAAAATTAGGTCAGGCTCAAGAGAGAGTGACTGAATCACCCTCTTAAGTTTCATGTCTCAGTAGGGACTTGAAGTTGGATCCAGCAAATCCTGCTCTAACTACTACACCACTCTGCCTCTTTGCAATCAGGAAACCTGCATAATTTCAGAAGAACAGAGGCAAAGTTTAGGAGCATTGCTGAATGAAAAACACTTTAAGGTGTCAAGAGTAGCAGAGGCATAAAAGGATGAACACTGAACATTTTTCAAGTAAATTCTCAGTGCTGCTCTGCCCTTCCCTTGCCCCCAAGTCTCACACAAAAATTCTGTTCCTGTTTAAGATTACTGAATGCCAAAACAGTTCTGCAATATGTTACTCAAACATCCCTGTCCTAAAGTGCTGGGACTGAAGAACCCTGATTAAGCCATCTACTGTATTTATAACTACAGACTTCTGACATTTTCCTTCTATGGAGAAGTTGGGGAGAAATGTATCCATTCTTGTAGACTACTGTACTTTGCTCCATCACAGTGCTCATCTGCTGGTCTAGGCAATGGGTCAGTTAAGAGATGCAACACGAGACAGTCAAATAGATGGTTTATAGTTTGGATTCAGCACCATGGACAGCAGTTATACAATTGTAGTATTAAAATGCTACTTAGTGCTGCCCTGACATGATTTTATAGACTGCCTTGTAGTTCAGTGCTGCGTGTGGCTGTTAAAGGGCTGGATTCCTCTTTTGTACCTATGTCTCTTGTTTTGCAACTAAGAGTCTGAGGAGTGAGCATTGGTTTGGGAAATGCTTTTCAGGTCCTCCTTGCTCACACGAGGTCTCCAGGGAGCTTTCTTCCAAATCAGGAAGGCAGAGGAAACTAGTATAATTGCATGAAGACAGTATGGAACCCATAGTGGAGGTTCCTATTTTAGAACGATGTGTACTGGTTCTGACGTTTGCTCATAGGCACCTATATATCACAGGATAAGATCTGTGTCTAGAGTTACTGTCCCCTTTGCCCTGACTGTCTGGATGTACTGAATATAGGTTTTATGAAAAAAGAGCGAGAAATTCTTTACTGTTTTAATATATAGTGTGATTTACTGTTTTAATATATAGTGTTTCACTCTTTTGTTTTTGTTAGCTTTCTTGAGTGTTTGTTTGTTTTGAAATTCAGAGGTGTGATGAAAATATTGTAATAAAACTAAAGAAGACAAGTTGTGTAAGAACTATATGATGAATCAATGAGTGAAAATTTGGAATAGGTGTGTTAGAATGGTTGGGACCCTGCAGTGACTGGTTGTATGGCTTTTCTCTAGCTCCTACACAAGAAGGAGAAAGCTGTTGTGGTCTTCCGGAATGTCGACCTTTATTCTTCTGGCTTCCTTCACCCATTCCTTTTGTTTCTGTGCCTCCTCCCCTCAACAAGAGCTTCATTTTCTAGAAGCTGTCATATTACATAAACCTCTCAGCGAGGTACATCCATTCTCACTGCCAAAATCTCCATATCAAACACTTGTAACATGCCTCTGAACTGACAGCCCTGACTACACAAGCTCTGCAGCTTTACAAAAGGAATGTTGTGTCTATATGAGGGATATAAATGCATGCATTGAAATGGCAAATGGTGTGGGGTGTGTGTGTGTGTGTGTGGGTGTGTGTGTGTTTACTCTTTCCCCCCCACCTATCTTTCATGTCTGCTGCCAAAGCATGTGGAGGTCAAACCCCCTCCCACATGAGCCACATAAACGTATGGCTTCAGCTGAAGCAAAAAAAAGAATATAAGATGTGTGCCAGGTGATAGGGCAAAGTGCTGAGAAAGTCACAGTGCTAGAGCTCATGGATAAGTGTTGGACGGATGGTGGTAGCTGCTTTCCTTATTAAAAGTCAAAGGTGGTAACAGTAAAATAGATCCAGGAGCTCTAGAGTTGAGCTTGTGAAATCTGATAATGTGGATGCTACTATTTCAGCTTAGAAATCAGTCCAGATCTTCTTAGTGGTGTTTATTTACCTTTCAGCTTTAATGTGAATGAGTTGTACTCCTCTGGGAGTGAGGGCAAACTAGCTGCTTTTAAAATTCAGGAATGTTCCTCCCAGTCTTCTGCTCATCTCGTGAGGAATTCTCTCCATTGGGTAGGGTGGCTAGATGCAAAAAAGTGACACCTTTAATAGTTGTGGAGAAGAGGGAATTTCAGGTGGTGCAGCTAGCGTGCAGGAGCCCTGTCTTCTTTTGCATCTGACAATCCCTATACCTGGGATAGCGCAGCAGTTTGGACTATCTGTGGTGAGGGTGAACTGTGATGAAGCATCAGTGGAAGAGGGAGAGAGGGAAAACTTCACAGAAGGTCATGGGTTTCCAACAGCAGGACTGGCTACCTTGGAAGACACTAGACACACAGAGGGCTTGTACGCTACGTTTCAGAGAACTGAGAGGATAATGCAGTAAACAGAGGTGGATTATCTTCTTCCAGCCACAACAAAAATGTGACATTGCCACCAACACTATTATGTTAACTATAGAGTCTACTAAAAGGCAGGAAAACATCAGTGTTTGGAATAATGTCACAAGTCCTCCAATGTGCTGTTGCTTTTTCTCTCAAAATGCCATTGTTAAGATTAGTTCGCCAGCCCATAGTTCCTTATGCACACAGCAGTAAGCTTCATATATTCAGTTGCGCACTAACCTTTTCCTTGCTAGCCTGTTGATACAATTGCCGGTGGACTGTGGCAAAACAGAGTAAGGTTAGATGGAAATTGCTTTGCATTCAAAAAACTGGAGGAACAAAATACTGTAGTAGATAGATGAATTATATGTCTGGATAGAACTGGGTAACTCTAAGCCTGAGCTTGGAATGAGGCCATTTTTTGTGCTACAGATCCCCAAATACCCCAGTTAGTATGTCTATAGCCCAGTTGTAGTCCCAAAAAGTCATTTTCCAAGGCTTTCTCTGTTTCTTTAGGTGTCTTAGCCTTAAAAAAAGGTGGAGTGTGGAATCTAGGAAGTATTGCTGTATACACTACAGTGGACCCTTGACTTACGGACGACTTGACTTACATACTTTTTGAGTTACAGACTTCTCTGGCCGCAAAATTTAGGTTTGACTTACAGACTGAGATTTGACTTACAGACCAGAAAAAAACCAAAATGGAACAAAAACGGCCTGTTACGGGATTAATCGGTTTTCAATGCACTGTAGGTCAATGGAGACTTGATTTACAGACTTTTTGACTTGAGAACCGCCTTCCAATACGGATTAAGTTCTCAAGTCAAGACCCCACTGTACTTTTGTTTGTGCAAGAATGGAAATAAGTGGACACAAATAACTTTTAAAAATCTTAAAGGAAATAGTAATTATGTAATTGCTTCTAATGAAAGTAAGAAAATCTTTTGGTTAAGTAAGAGAAGTGGTATACATATATGACCTTCCTGTAGTACAGAAAACGTGTCTATATAAACCATAGATTGGTGGTATGTGCCCAAAGCTTGGTCTTTCTACTTCCCTTCTCCACTGGTCAAGAGGAAGAGATTAGGAGTGCTCTTTTCTGTTTTTCAGCAGTTTTAGTATTAACTGCAGTTTATTGAAACATGCCAGATTAACAATCTTGGTTTGTTTAACTAAACTATAACTAATCCTAGTATATATCTGTGAAGATTCTCAGTCATCCAGGTGAGGTTATCTGGAAGTTGCCATAACTCGCCTTCCAGATAATCCTAAATATTGTTCTTGAATCATCGTCGTTGTCGTTTAGTTGTTTAGTCGTGTCCGACTCTTCGTGACCCCATGGACCAGAGTACTGGAGCCTCAGCTTCAGGATCTGTCCTTCTAGTGAGCACTCAGGGTTGATTTCCTTTAGAATTGATAGGTTTGTTCTCCTTGCAGTCCAGGGGACTCTCAAGAGCCTCCTCCAGCACCACAATTCAAAGGCATCAATTCTTCGGCGGTCAGCTTTCTTTATGGTCCAGCTCTCACTTCCATACGTCACGACAGGAAAAACCATAGCTTTGACTATTCGGACTTTTGTTGGCAAGGTGATGTCTCTGCTCTTTAAGATGCTGTCAAGGTTTGCCATCGCTTTCCTCCCAAGAAGCAGGAGTCTTTTAATTTCGTGGCTGCTGTCTCCATCTACAGTGATCATCGAGCCCAAGAAAGTAAAATCTGTCACTGCCTCCATATCTTCCCCTTCTACTTCCCAGGAGGTGATGGGACCAGTGGCCATGATCCTATTTTTTTTTATGTTGAGTTTCAGGCTGTTTTTTGCACTCTCCTCTTTCACCCTCATTACAAGGTTCTTTAATTCCTCCTCACTTTCTGCCATCAGAGTGGTATCATCTGCATATCGGATGATATTTCTTCCGGCAATCTTAATTCCAGTTTGGGATTCCTCCAGTCCAGCCTTCCGCATGATGTATTCTGCATATAAATTAAATAAGCCAGGGGACAATATACAGCCTTGTCGTACTCCTTTCCCAATTTTGAACTAATCAGTTGTTCCATATCCAGTTCTAACTGTTGCTTCCTGTCCCACATATAGGTTTCTCAGGAGATAGACAAGGTGGTCAGGCACTCCCATTTCTTTAAGAACTTGCCATAGTTTGCTGTGGTCCACACAGTCAAAGGCTTTTGCATAGTCAATGAAGCAGAAGTAGATGTATTTCTGGAACTCTCTGGCTTTCTCTATAATCCAGCGCATGTTAGCAATTTGGTCTCACGTTCCTCTGCCTCTTTGAAATCCAGCTTGTACTTCTGGGAGTTCTCGGTCCACATACTGCTGAAGCCTACCTTGTAGGATTTTGAGCATAACCTTGCTAACGTGTGAAATGAGTGCAATTGCACGGTAGTTGGAGCATTCTTTGGCACTGCCCTTCTTTGATATTGGGATGTAGACTGATCTTTTCCAGTCCTCTGGCCACTGTTGAGTTTTCCAAACTTGCTGACATATTGAATGTAGCACCTTAACAGCATCATCTTTCAAGATTTTAAATAGTTCAACTGGAATGCCATCACCTCCACTGGCCTTGTTGTTAGCCAGGCTTTCTAAGGCCCACTTGACTTCACTCTCCAGGATGTCTGGCTCAAGGTCAGCAACTATATTGTCTGGGTTGTCCGGGATATCCAAATCTTTCTGATATAATTCCTCTGTGTATTCTTACCACTTCTTCTTGATGTCTTCTGCTTCTGTTAGGTCCCTCCCATTTTTGTCCTTTATCATGGTTTTTTTTGCTGCCTCCTGTACAATGTTGCGAGCCTCTATCCAAAGTTCTTTAGGCACTCTGTCCACCAAATCTAGTTCCTTAAATCTGTTCTTCACTTCCACTGTGTATTCGTAAGTGATTTGGTTTAGATTATACCTGAGCCAGAAAAAAATGGAGAACATGAAGCTGAGATTTCTGCCCATAATGCTAAATTATGGTTTAGAATTATGCGTGAATGGGACTGGTGCAGCAGGCTTAAGCAACGTATAGAACTTCAACTGATTTGCCATACTCTGAAGAATATAGTTCCGTCCATGTAAGTGCTGCTTGTCATATCCCATCCATAGCAGTGGATATACTACAGCTGCATGTGCAGAAAAAGTCACTTGAATATATCTTTTTTAAAAAATCCTAATCATTTTAAATTTAAAAAATAATTTTTCAGTTGTGTCCTAAAGCACATTGACATTTGAGAACAACTGCATGATTACTTAAATAAAGTTAAGATAAAAGAAAAGAAGAGGAAGAAGACAGAGGAAACATGAAGACAACATAAATAAACAAATAAACAAACAAACAAACAAATAAATAAATAAATAAATAACACTAATCAGAAAGATAGAGTAGGTTTTTGTTTAAGTTAGTTTTCAAATGTATGTTGCAATGTTCTAAAGAAACAGTTATACAAATCTCTGTGCTACAGATTCTCAAAGGTTTTCATGGCCAGGATCTGATGAATGTTGTAGGTTTTTCAGGCTGCTTGGCTGTGTTCCAAAGGTTTTTCTTCCTAACGTTTTGCAAGTCTCCATGGCTGGCATCTTCAGAGGACAGGAGTTAGAACACTGTCTGTGTTCTGGTAGAGGATAGTTGAGTATTTGTAGCTTTGAGATCAGCTTTTTGTCCTTTTCAGGCGATTGGGTGATTATGGTGATCAGGTTTTTTTTTGTAGGTGTATTGTTGTGATAAGGGGGTGGGAGATGGTCTGTCACTGTGATTGATGGGTGTCATTGGCTAGGCTTTTGTATGCAGTGATCACCGGTCCTTGTGGCTGGGTAGAGTTCATTGACCTTTTCCAGGTTGTATTTTTCAGTGCTGGGAGCCAGGCTTTGTTGAGTTTTAGACTTTCTTCTTTTTTGTTGAAGTTCTGCAGATGTTTGTGAATTTCAATGGTTTCCCTGTGTAGTCTAACATAATGATTGCTGGTGTTGTCCAATACTTCTGTATTTTTAAATAGAATTTCATGTGCAGCTTGTTTCAGGATATGTTCAGCTACTGCTGCTTTTTCTGGTTGGCTAAATGTTAGGAAGAAAAACTTTCGGAACACGGCCAAACAGCCCAAACAACCATAAAAATCTCTACTGATTATCTTCCTTGGATCCCAGCACTTACGATAATTGTAGGCTATCTTTTCTGAATAAGGTCTTGGAGCAAGTGGTAGCAGCACAATTCCAGGCTTTTTTGGATGAAGCTGATTCCTTGGGCCCATTCCTATCTAGGTTCAGACTTGGCTTTGGTTGCTTGCTGAATGATTAGGGAATGGATAATGAGAGTGTACCCCTGTTAGTTGTGCCGGACTTCTCAGGGGCATTAGATACCATTGCTTATGGTATCCTACTGGGCTCATTGTCTGATATTGGGAGCACTGTTTTGTACTGGCTCTGATTTTGTTTTGGGCAAATGCTTAAAGAAGATGGCATTTGGTGACTGCTGTTTGGAATTCTTATCATTAGATTACAGGGTTATCATACTCCATTTAAAAAATATTTTCATAGAGTCTGTGAAATAGATGATCCTGAGTTTACGGCCAGATCTCACCACTTTGTAGATGACACCCAGCTTTATCCTTCTTTTTCCAGTAATGTCAAAGGGGCTGTGGGACTCTTGATTTGGTGCTGCGGGAGGAAAAGGATAGGATCTGGTGGGAATAAAGTGAGGCTCAGTTTATATAAGACAGAAGTTTGGTGGTCCACAAAAAAGAAGAATTTGAGGTTAGGATTACAAAATGTTGTTGAAAGGTTGTCCTCCCCCAAAGAATCATGTTTGTTGCTCAAGTATGTTCTTGGACTCATTATTGTTCCTAGAAGGGCAAGTAGCTGCTAGGGTCAGAAATGCTTTTGGATAGCTATGATTGGTTCACCAGTTGCACCCTTTCATAGGGAAAGCAGATTTAGCTATAGCAACCCTTTATTCCTTTATAACAAGCCCCCCATGAGACTGGTTTTGAAAAGCATTCAGAGTGCAAAATGCAGTGGCCGTTGTGTTGTATGATACAACGCTAGTGTCAAACCAGCTGCACTAGCTTCTACTTTGTTCCTGAGCTGAGTTCAAAGTCCTGGTTTTATTCTCTAAAGCTCTGGACAGCTTGGGGCCAGGATATCAGAAATATTTACTCCTGTACCTATCTGGTGTTTGAGATCCTCAGCAGAGTACATATTCTACCATTCTGTAAGACTAGATTGACAGTGCATAAGACAAGGCCTTCTCAGTAGCAGCACCTCAGCTGTGGAACACCTTGCTAAGAGAAGTTAGGGTAGTTCCATCTCTGTTGGGTTTCTGCTGACACTGTGTTTTTTTTAAAAAAATTAGCTTTTGAAAAATGTTTTAGACTTATTTTAAATTGTTTTAATCTGTTGTAAATGTCTTAAATCTATAAATGAATGCTTTTAATTTGTGCTAATTTTAAAAACCTGTTCATGCTCATTTTAATTTATTGCAAGTCTCTTCTGGAATTCTGAAGCACAGAAAAGTAATAGCAAATGATTTGAATAAACAGATAAATTACTCTTTTGAAAAAAAGGGATGCTTGAATGTGGAGAAAAAAAACAAATCAAAAGATTGATTATAAAATGGCAAGTATATGGCAAAATGGTACTAAAGTAAAAGATAATAGTGAAGTTGTGTTTGAGGTATAGCTGTGTGTGATGGGCACTAAATTGACCAGCAGTTCTGGATGCTGTGCTACCTTTTTGTTCATCTAAAATATTGGAAACAACAACCAACCCACTGGATTTTTCTCCATTCTCAGAAAACTGATGACAGCTTCATGCAGATGCCCTGTATAAACAAACAAACAAACAAACAAACAAACAAATAAATCTCAGATATTTTTGATGATGATGATGATGATGATGATGATGATGATGATGATGATGATGATGATGATGATGATAATAATAATAATAATAATAATAATAATAATAATAATAATAATAATAATAATAATAATAATAATAATAATAATAATAATAATAATAATAATAATAATAATAATAATAATAATAATACAAGATGATGCATGGCACGTCCACAATAAAAGCCTAGTGAGAAGCACCTCTTTCTGGGTGGGTGTGCGGTTACAGTGCAGGACAAGCACTTCTGGAGTAAGATGCAATCAAAACCAACCTGCTCACAAAAGCTGGTGCAAAGGTGGAATCTGTTCCTTCAGACTGAATGCAGAGCAGGCTACCACAAAGCATTTTCTGTTTTCTAACTCTGCTTTCTTCTCTAACTGCTCCGTGACTTGATCTTTTGCTCTCCCTGTGCCACAGCCAGCAAAATCTCAGTTGGGAATGTGTTTGTTCTAGCATGCCCTAGAATCCTAAAAATCAATGGAGATTGAATTCTGAGTTGAATGGCAGATCGGGGATCTGCCATTAAGAGTCAGATTCCCTTGGAAGGATTCATGCTGTCAATGAAGAGGGCTAGAGTCATCCCCTCTCTCAAACATCCTATACTCTTTTCGGAGTTTGGAGAATTTCATTTGGGGGGGTATAAATCCCAGGATCCCCCATGCTGGCTGGGGGGTTTGGTGGAAGTTTCCATGAAAGAAAGAAAGAAAGAAAGAAAGAAAGAAAGAAAGAAAGAAAGAAAGAAAGAAAGAAAGAAAGAAAGAAAGAAAGAAAGAAAGAAAGAAAGAAAGAAAGAAAAAGAAAAGTTTTTTGATTTTCTGATTCTTTCTTATACTCACAAAGGCTTAACCACTGCACACATTTTCTGGCTTATTCTGTCACACAAAGCCATTCATTTACCCACAGATACTCATTCACACCTCCCATCCTGTCCATAGAAACATATACTCTCCCTTTCTCATACACACCAAAACCATCTCATTCCAACCTAACCCATCCCATCCTGTCCCATTGATATAACCACACACAAACACAACCATGGAGAAAAAAAGGCTTGTCATCCTTCAAACCCCGGATGGAAATGCAGCCGACTGATTGGGGCGGGGGGGGGGATGATTTCCATCTATTCCTCCACCTGCAGTTCATTTGGCTTCCTTGCAGGATATTTTTTGAAAGTGCAAATCTAGCCTGAGCCACATCCCTGTCTTCATGGGGAAGGAACCATCCCTTTTCTTGTTTGGCTCATATGCCTTTTACTCACCACTCTACTGAACATGGATGGACAAGAGGGAGCTCTGGAGTCCCGCTGCTCAGCAGACTCTATATCACCAGTGACCCACTGCATAGTTGATAGCTGGGAGGAGATGCTATGGGCAGCAACCCATTAGGCCTCGGGATATATGTAGGCAGCAAGTTCTCTGCTACTGTATTAGGAGAAAAGCGCAGAGTGTGGGAAGAAAGAGAAGGGGATAACAGTTTATTTTTTACTGGGAATGAAAATTGTGGAGAGTTGCCTGGCCCTTTTCCAAAAGGAACATGGTTCCTTTCAGCAATTCTTGCACTGTTCATGCATAATACACTTTCCCCCTTGGTGCTAAAATAATGACCAAACTCTTTAAATCTCTTACTTGGAGCACGAGGTCAGTCCTGGTCAGAGTTTAATAATATGCTCTCAGCCCCTGCATAATAAGAAGTACTCCTAAGGTGGCATGTCATTGCCATCATCCCCAGACCTTTTGTGTAGCTCCTGGGGGGCGGGGAGCCTTTCTTGGTTCAAGAATCAGCTCTTTATACACCTTCTGCTGTGTAACATATGCATACTGGATTGCATTCCAGCTCTGCTCTGTTGTGGGTTCAGCTTATTAACATGGAAACATTTGCTGTGGGACGTGTCATCGCTCCCTCTCCGCACCCAGCATGCATCTCTCTGTATTGCCTCTCTGTTCCACTGAGCCACCCCGCAATTGAGATTCAAGGTCAATGAAAGACTCTGTGAATTCGAGGAAGATGATCTGGCATGGACAAGCCTAGAGGGGCAAGTTTTTCTTTTCCCTGCCAGGTGATGCTCCTCGCAGCTATGATTTATGCCTGGCTGCCTTTCTTGAATGGCATCCAAATGGTATTTTGTTTTCTTTTGTTTTTTTCAAGGCAGATCTTTGTACTGTCCAGTTAGGGAGTCTGCTCTAGAGGGAACTGTGGAATTTTCCAGTAGCTTGATGTTTGTCCAGCATTTCCCTGTCAAGCTGAATACTTTGATGTACATCCCAAACATCTGGATACATGGCATTTTATAAAGTACTAGTGGGTAAAGTAGTGGGAATTGGAAAGCTGGAACTTCTATTTGGCCACATCACTCCCTCATCAGTTGTTTATCAGACTGACCTTATCACATTGTGTTTTGAAAAGAAAATATGATGGAATGTATAAAATACTTTAATATGCTGAAAAATACCTCACTTTCATTTACATATTTTCTTCTTCTTCGTCTGCTAACCAAGCCTTCTCATAGTTGAATTCAGAGAAACCTTGAAGGTCTTGGTTTGGTTGCAAAGTAAGGGAAATACATTCATTAAAAAATAGTGGAAACTCACCTTTCAATATTTCTTGCTTATAGGTTCTATAATCTTCTTTTCACATTTATTATTTTAAAAGCTGAAGGGGCTTTTCCCAGGAGAAGTGGAACTAGTTACTCTATTGCACCTGTGCGTTAACATAATTAAGAATGGGTGAGAATTTTCAGTTTAGTTCATTTTTATAAGAATTGACAAAAATGTGCCAGTTTCTGCATATTCAGTATGGAAGGAACTAGAGATTTTAAAAGTTCATGTATGGGAAAAATCAAGATGGTCAGATTCATCTATTCACGCCCTGCCAGCCCTGTCAGCTTCAGCAGAGTCCTCCCACCTTTCATCCATTTCTCCACACAATCAGTAGACAGTGGTTCAAGCTTGAGAGGGTTTATTAAAACTTGCACCAGAGAAAAGGAAAACAACTAGTTGTAAACACAGTGTGAGACTCCCCTTCCAAAGTCAAGTCCCACATCCTCTGTATTGCTTTGCCACTCACTCTCTGGTTCTATTTACCAAGGGGGTCAAAGTCTCTCGGAGTGACTCAATTCCCTTCACTGATTCCCTTGTGTGTTCAACCAGTCCAGTCCAAGACCCAAGGTTTCTCTCTTAGATATACTCCCCTGAGTGAAAGAGGGGGAAGTATGCCCACACCGAGGGCAGGTGCTCCTTCTCGCTTCTGTGCATTGTTGGTCACAATGTCATCCTTTTTTCCAAAATTTATGGGGGGGGGAGTAAAAGCACATTCCTTATCCATTCCTTCTCTTCGTTTCCTCTCTATCTCTCATAACGGCTCTGTTACATTATTGAAATAAACTGAGTAAGAGATCAGGGTTTTAACATTAAGTTTAAAGTCACGTGGTAGGCTTGTTTTTTGTTTGTTTGTTTGGTATGTGCATCCTCTTGGGAAAACTTTTAACGCATTTAAAAACTTTTTACAACTTTTACCCCATTTTAAGTTACATGGGCTTTAAGTGTTGTTGCATTTCAGGGTTTGTCCTGCACCTGCCCACCTCACACTGGCTGCCTCTCACAGTTGGGTGGTCTTCATTGTTGTTGTTGTTGTTCTTTGCAATCTGGCATAGCACTAGAACAGAATCACAGATAGAAAAAAATTAAAACAAATTTTCATGTATCCCAACACATGCGGGAAGGGGATGGAGAAGGAGAGGGAGCAAAAGAAGTGGAGCTGAAACTGTCCAGGTACATTGCCTACATTTGTGAGGGAGGTATACATGGAACTGGGGCTTGCAAAGGAGGGAGACAGACACATAGGCACACACAGCACAGCTGAAACTGAGCACAGAATTTTTGACTAGATGAACTAGCTTTGCAAAGGAGCGAGAGAGGGAGCTTAGGCTGAAACTGACCACAGACATTGTCTAGGCTTGACAGAGAGGAAAATGCACCTTTGTACAGGCACACGTGTGCACGCGCACCCACACACATACATTGGGTAGAGAAGGAGCATGGAACGCACACCAGTGAGTAGCAAGCCCCACAGACACAATTTTCACCAACAGAGGTGTTCATATATGTCAAAACAATTCAAACTAAATCAATTTCAAAGTGATTTAAAATAAACAATCTTCTTGCAGCCTTGCTACCCAGAAAGACAATCTGCCCTTCCATATGCATCATGTAGTCACCTTTTAAAAAATGATTTCAAACCTGTTAAACCCAATGTAAATAAAGGTGTTTTCCCCCACATGTAACTACGGTCCGATATATTCATATCTAGAGGCCTTCACTTTGGCACCCAGAATTGGACCCAGAACCCACTGTGCTTCACAGAAAAGCCAGCATGTGTGGCCTTAGGCAAGCTGCCCAGTCCTGAGGTGCCCCCAGAAGAATGAAATGGTAAACCACTTTTGCGTATGCTCTACCTAGAGAACCTTGGGAAGAGTTGCCATAAGTCAGAATTGTCACAATTTTTTTTTTGCTACGACTTTATCCTCATTTTCTGTGTATGAGTGGCAGGCAGGTGTGACTTTTTCCTTGTCTGTAGGCCAGGCAGGTGCAATAACAGACTTTCTTCTTCAGTATTAGCATCTTTATGGCACATGAGTACAACAGATACTCTCCATACTGGGAATGGCTGCACTTGCTGAATTCGAATGGTGCAAAAGGGCAAAAATTCAATTCTTTTTTGAGGAAGTTCCCAACATTTTTTTAATCTGGTATGGTAAAAGGAGATTTAGAAAAATTCAATGTGGAAGAAAGCAAAAGTGACAGATTTTCTCATTTCTACTGTCAGAGTCCAACTTTATGTTCTAGATAACCTGTGATTAGAGCTGAAATCACATTGGTGTTCCAGAGATATAAGTCAGGCAGACTTTTGTGTCTGAGAAATCAGACTTATGAATGAAGAATATGTTTAGGTCCTGAATTCTAATCACAAAACAAAGCTAGTTGATTTACAAACTATAAGAGCTAAGCTTCTGCTAGGACAATCACACACAATCAGCGCTTAAGGAAAATTTTTTGATCATGGGCAATCTTTAACAAATATTGTAGTTCAGCTATCAGTGTTGCTGTTGAAGCCACATTTAGTTCCTTTGCCTTGTCACCCCCCCCTCCCCAATCTAATATCAGGATGCTATGATACAGTACTTCTGGAAATTTTTCAGTCATGGGGGGAAATATTCATTCATTCATTCATTCATTCATTCATTCATTCATTCATTCATTCATTCATTCATTCATTCAATTTATACATTTAATTGCACCCACTCTTTTTCCATAGAGATCAGGAACTGAACTATGCAATGCTTATTTGCATATCAAACCTAAATTTATTTTTTTTGTTTTAGTAACATAAAATATTTATTTTATAACTTATCACACATATTTATGAAATCTGACCATATATAAACTGGGCTCAGACCTCAGCTCAGAGGTTTGTGCCAGCTCATATGCACGGCACCAAAGGTGCCATGCATTCCTTTCCCCCGCCTCCCCAGACAATGACCCACTCCCCAGTCAGAGTGTGTTCATCACCTCCTCCTCTTCAGTTGTTCCACCAGACCCTGGCAGGAGCACAGGTTTGCCTGTCCTGCCTTCTTGTCTGAGTGGTTGATCAGCCAAGAAGGCAGGGCAGGGAAGCCCACGTTGCTGCCAAAGACTGGTCAAACAGCTGAAGAATAGGAGGAGAGGAGCATGTGAGTAGGGGATCCTGCTAGGGAGGCCGTAGAAAGGGAACAAAGGTCCAAGTTCATCTCTAATGAATAAAATTTGTGAATATATACTGTGCTTCTATATCCTGTGTCACCTATGCATTTGTGTCTTAGGTTTTCCTATCAAAGAAGCAGGAAAAAATAAAAACAGAAAACCAAAATTTGTGACAGATTTGTTTTGCTTGTGGCTGTCTACACCAAACTACAACAGAAATCATCAGAAACAGCAGTAATCCACAAGCAATGAAGCCACCCTTGCATCCAGGATGTTCCTTTTATAAAGATAGCAGCACCCACAGGGTGAAAAATGCATCTTGGGTTTGAGTGTCGTATACTGTATTACTAAAGTAATTGGGAAGGGAATATCGTTCCTTAATTCTTTAGATTGTTTCAGCTTCAGATCTTTGTACAGTACTTGCAATTCCTGACTTTTTGTCTGAATAAAACCTTGTCTGAAGCATTTCATTTACTCCAGGGGGACACAATTATTTTATATGACTCTTTTTGTATATTTCCCCCAAAACTGTAATTTTTCTATTGGAAAAACTGAAAAAAATGTCTTTGGGAAGGAATGACAGGGAAATCCCATTTTTCTGTCTGTCTCACTCCCACCCCCACCCCAGGCCTTTAGATCTCTAGAGGTGAAGGTGAAGGACACTAAGTAGTTTGTTGACTCATTTGCATTTTAAAAAAAATTCTAGTAAAAGCCCAGGAGAAACTTTTTGTGACCTTTGCAAATTGGAGTACTAATCTTTTAGGAACCTATGAAAACAAAACATGGCTATAGCAGTTTTGAAAGATAAACACTGTGTATTTCTTTACAAATCTCTTTAATTTTGTGCAATCTATTACTTTCTCTGTTCTAAAATTAAGTTGGCTGATCTTGAATTATGGTTTCTGGCTTCCACTACATAAGTGGAAATCAGAAATGGTATTCTTTGGGGTGTATGTGTGCATTCGCAGCCTAATTAACAATGATAGCAACAAGAAAAGAAAATCAGTGAAATACAGTTTAATAAGAGGCAAACGTATTGAACACCTGCATGTTCTAAAAGTCAAGTGTGGGATGCAGATGTTGAATTTAATTGTACAGGTATGGGAATTCCATTGATATTTGAGTCAGCCTTCAGAAGAAATGTTGATTGTAGCCAAAAAACCAGAGGACTGCAGCTGGCTAGAACACAGAATATAGAGAAGGTAAATATCACATAGCAAGAAAGGGATCTTTCAGTGTTATTGGGAGCATATTTCATCTCTCTCTCTCTCTCTCTCTCTGAGAAAGCACAGACTCTGAATCACAATGCTGGCAGGTTGAACATGCCTGCTTGCCTGAGATCCACTAGTTTCTGCAATGTTCTGTATGTCCTTGAGCTGAATCTCGACCACATATTGACCTTACCTGACCCTGCTTGGCACATAGTAGCTTGAGGGGAGCACTAGCTATAAAGCGAGAGAGAGGTCAGCAGAGATAATTAGAGGCCTAGGTGTGGGAGAATTTAACAAGACATATGACTACAGTATTTGGGAGGAAGGCTATCAGGGAGGAGTGCTAGTGGCTGACAGAGTTTTTTTTGAACCCCTTGGATTATCTGCAGTTGAGGATGGAATTTAAGGAGCAAGTTTTTAAACTAGAGGTTCAGAATACAAGCTTATAAGTTAGGGACCTTTAACAAAAGAACATGCGTTTGTTTCTGCTTTCAGAAGAACTACAGAAATTTGCAAGTATTATAGAAATCTGTGAGAGCATAAGAAAATCTTGAAAATGAGTGAAGAGGATAGCTGAAATATTAAACTAGGAGAGGCTTGTAGGGAGCCACAAGTATTTAAGATCTTTCTCATGCCACTTTGATAACTTTTCTCCTACTTCACCTCCAGCCTCCTGTACACCAATGGTAGGGATCTGATACCCTTAAAATGCTTTAGGCTACAAGTTCCATAAAACCCCTTTAGCATGGCCAGTGAGGATTATCTAAATTATAATGCAAAACATCTGATGTACACCAGGTTGCCTCCTCCTGCATTGCTATTTTTTTACCCAGCCGGCCTAGAATAATTGATCTCTTCCTGATCATTGAAGGAGGATTGAAGTCCTTTACTCTCTGGTTACAAGTTTTACATATTTTTATTTTGCTTTAAAAACCTGGAAAATCTGACAAAAGACATAAAATTTATTTTGCACGCACAACTGGAAGGTAAACCCTTCTTACTGCTTTCCACCTCCTTGCAAAAACTATCCCCAGCTTTGTTTTCCACATATTGCAGTCCCACCACTGAATTCATTGCACCAACATTTCTCATCCAGCACGCTCCTTCTCCAGGTATAACATATATACATGCCCCCTTCTGTATCTTCTACCAGTAGGAAGAAATCTTCCCCAATTCCTTCTTTCATTTTGATGAGCACAGTTAGAGTTTTCTAACTGCAGAATGAAGAAAATTTAGACTCCTCAGTTGCAGTTTGATACATACGAGAACAGGAGACTATAATTGGCAGAGGAAGCCTCCCCTGGCATGCTTGAAATGCACTGGTAATGAGTTTGACAAATAATTTCCTGCACCTGGTAGTTTCTGCCTTTTGCATCTTCCCACCTGCAGTACATGAACAAAGGTGGATCGCGGTAATTCTGTTAGAATTGGTCTTCTTTGTTATATTGGAGCCTTTTATTTCTCTATGCCTCCCCCCTCCCATTCTCTTTTCCAGGATGGCAAGTTACAATGCCATCCTTCCATCAGGTCCACAGAAGCATTAATGTTCTTAGTGTAACTATTCCTGTTCCAAATGGATTTCCTGAGAAGGGCCTTCCAGCAATAGAAGTGGAGAGAGTTGTATTGTATCCTTCAGAGAAGCTCCCATTCATTGTGCTAGAAGTGCTTTCTATCTCTCAGGTTTGGAAAGATAGGCTAGAAAGTATGTGTGAGCAGTGCCAGGTGGAAACTTGGCAGCCACAGATGGAGCTCAGCAGGATCTTCAAGAGGCGAAAGGGAGGATTCCAGATGTCCTGCACAGCCCTTTGTCCCTTTTTACAGCTTTTTGATAAATAACCTAAGGAAAACATACACATATATTCACAGTTGCATATGGCAGAACACCCATACTGTATTAAGCACTACAGTTAGCCATGTTCTCTTTTTGGTAAATTGCTGTCCTTCTTTTTCCTTTGAGGTCATGTTTTCTTAAAATTTTGCTAGTGCAAGTTCCTGGTGTGCTCGTCCCTCAGGAGGTTCAGCTTCCTCACCAGGACTTCTAGAAGTTAAGTCTTTCAATTAATGTGCAACGTATGTAAATTTATGAATTACATGAACATCAAGATAACAGGTAGTGTATAGTCTGTCACAGGTAAGAGCAGGCTTTAGGCTTATTGCATCTTCTTTGCTTTTTCCTAGCATGCTGAGTCCAGCATTCACAGCTATACTAGGGCAGAATTGAGGTTTGGAAGAGGCGGAGAGAGCAAACCACGAAGGATGTCCGCCTCCATCTTTGTTAGCCCAGATCAGTGTATTTGCTGTTGTTCAATAATTAGGAATAAAATGCCAAATTACCCAGAGATCTATCAATGGGTAACTGTGATCTATCAAATCCAGCATTGGTCTCCAATTTCATTCACTGTAGCCATGGAGATATATTTTGAATGTTAAACTGTCTAATGTCAGATTGTTATACAGTATTTTCTTAATATATATCTAACCTAAAGATAGTGATAAGGCCAATGTGTCAGCAATGAGAGTAGAACATTCAGTAACACATTGGAGCTTGTGAAATGAACCTTGGTATGGGAATGAAGGTGCTACAAAAATAAACAAGGGCTTTGCTTATAAGTTACATAATTCAGGTTTTCCTGGCTCAGAATGTGTGTGTGTGTTTGTGTGTGTGTAAGTTGCAGACATTTTGTCAACAGCTTGTGCTCAACTGCACTGGGTTTTAAAGCTAAGACATATCTTGAGGGATGTGGTGGCGCTGCAGGTTAAACCACAGAAGCCTCTGTGCTGCAAGGTCAGAAGACCTGCAGTTGTAAGATCGAATCCATGCAACGGAGTTAGTCCCTGTCGCTTGTCCCAGCTCCCGCCAACCTAGCGGTTTGAAAGCATGTAAAAATGTGAGTAGATAAATAGGTACCACCACGGTGGGAAGGTAACAGCCTTTCGTGTCCAGTCGTTCTGGCCACATGACCACGGAAGATTGTCTTTGGGCAAACACTAGCTCTATGGGTTGGAAACGGAGATGAGCACCACCCCCTAGAGTCGGACACGACTGGACAAATTGTCAAGGGGAACCTTTATCTTTACCTTACAAGACATATCTTTGCATTCTTGGAAACATGGATGTGTTTGTAGACCAAGACAGAAATAAAAGAATTTAGCAAAGTGTGGCCACTACATGCAACTGCGAGGTTAAAGGAGAAACAATTTTCTCTTAAATTTTCATTGTAGTGTCCCTAGCCTGCCTTACGGTGATGGTGGTCCCCCCCGCCCCAATATCTCATTTTTCTGTGCTTATTTGCAAGTAGAATTCTCTCTGTGTTTCCTTCCTGGCTTATTGAGACCTCTGACATACTGAGACCAGCCGTGCCTGCTAATGGAAATTGTAATTGGTGGAGTTTGTATCCTATCACTTTAAATGCTGCTTTGTAGAGGGATTTTAGCCTCACTTGCATACTGGAAGGAACCCTAATACTGACAGAAGTTATTTCTTTAATGTAATGTCTCATTAATTGAGTCTATTCCGACAAATTCTGTAATAAATTTTTAAGCATTATGGCTTTTAGTGAAGGTGACTCCATCTCTTGTGCTTTGCTTTTTTTTGTGGCCTCATTAATTGACACTTCATGACCAAAAGGTGAGTGCACACTATGCTTTCCTGACAGAGTACAGTATCTAAGCGGAGGATGCAATAGAGGCTCAATATGTTTCTCCACCTGTCTTTTTTTTTTTTAAAGCCTTTTAAAAATCTTGCAGGTTAATTGAGCAATCTTAACCTTCATAGTCAGGGATGGAGACTCGCGAGTTGTGAGTTGCTGTTGAGTCCAACTCAAGTCGTACCAGCAGCTCGACTTGGACTTGACTTTGCGGCTTTGGGGGGCAGACTTGGGGAGAACTTGTGACTCAGGACCATTTTTCCAAGTCATATTTCAAGTTACTAAGGGATGGACCCACCTGCCACTGCCATCCTGAGAGACAGCAGGACCGGCTTCCCTTCCAGGAGCCGGTTGCTGCCTCCCCCTACACATATGCCACCCAGTTGATAGGCTGACACCTGTGCAGGGACAGGGGCTGGTTCCAAAAAGGGAAGTTGGCCCGCTTTCTCAGGGCATGTGCCAGCTCAACTGGGCAGCGTGTATGCAGTCTGAGTCCTGAATCCTAAGCCTTAGGGGGATAGGGCAAAAGGACTCAGACCTGAGGCTTGGGACTCATGCCCAAAAATTAAGACTCAGGCTTGGGACTCAGTCCTGAAGACTTACCTACACCCCTGCTCATTGTCACAGATGAGCACCTCCTCCCCAGAGATCTCAGTGCCCTTGAGCATCTTAGCAGATGGATAAGTACCACCAGTGTTACTTTCAACTGGGGCTGATCTGGGGCTATAGCCTTAGATCAAGTGAATCCAAAGCCCTCTCACTCCCATGACATGCCCCTCAGTCTATGTCAGCTCCCGGTTGCTTCCATTGTTTTCAGTTGGAAGACAGTTCAGCAGGAGAAAGGATTGACTGGAAGAAGTCAGAAAAACAAAAGTTTTTTAATCCATCTTTTGCTCTAACAGGAAAATGTGGCAGGTCTCTGAAAGTGGTGGGTCATAGAAGAGGACAACGGCTGGATAGCTCAGTGGTTTAGGTATCTGGCTGTGGAGCCAGAGATTGGGAGTTGACAAGGCCTGGACTCAGTGATCCATAAGATCCCTTTCAGATCTACAGTTCTAAGATTATTACTTTATTATTATCTACCATGAAACATCCCCCTTCCCCACACTTAAGTTTGTTTTCCCAAGCAGATTGCTTGTCATTGAGATTTATAATGAAAACAGTAATTTAGAGGCCTTTAGCTGATTTGAATGTTCTGTTAATGCAAGTGATAATTTGAATTTCGTTTGCACGAATACTGTTGATACCAAACCTGCTTGGTAGTCTTATTGTTTGTATTCTGTGATATCTTCATTCCGGAGTTATTTAAGCTCCAGTAATAATGAGAAAGCCAACGAACTCAGTTTGGTCATAAAAACAAAACAATCCAACAAGTGTTTCAAAAGCATGGATTTATTTATTTATTTATTTATTGCAAAAGACAAATGAAATGACGAGTTTATTCAGTTACTTTCAACTCCATAATTCAAAGTATTCACATTTTCAAGGATAAACCCCAACTGATGACAACTGGAATGGTGAGTTTCTTAGCAGAAGACTGCAAGCCACAGAAAGGGGGCCTCTCAGAGAAGCTGTTTTGGCCGCTATTGTATTAATTGTGTTTGAGAGGATTTTGCACAGTGTTCCTCTGAGCTTTTTAACTAGCTCCAGTCTTTTCTTAGAACGCCTCCTATTCTGAGCAATTGAAGGAGAATATGTGAGAAAGGTCTTCCCTCAGGTCCCATGCTCCTGTAAATGCTGTGAATTGCACACAGTGTGCGCGTTTAGGGTGTGATGTTGCCTGCTGGCTTCTTTAACTAATATTTGTACAGTCTCTCCCCTCTCTTTCCTATTGGATTTGCAGTTTCCCTAGACACTGAATGGCAAGTGCATCATTAATTTGCTCCAGTGGGGAATTTGTTCCTTTATTGTTGTTGTTTCCATTTGTTTTCTTTCCTCATGCTCCCATTTCTCCTCCACACACCCCTCCAAAAAAAAGATTATGTCTGTTTTCACTCTTTCATGTTTGGCACACATCACCATGAAGAAGCAGTTTGAAACCAATTATGTGACAGAATTTGGTTTACATTGCTCTGGCGTATGTTCAGGATTGTCGGTTTCAAATATAGAAATATGCTACGCTCTGAGCTGCCTCCATTTTTGACTTTGAGCTTCTAGCTTTCTTGCCTATATTCCTACAGGGCAGAGAGGTACAAGGCTGCTGTTTGCGTCATGTATTCAAGCTACCCAATGCTAATTGTATTATTTCATCTTTACTCAGACTATTCTACCCATCAGATAAGTTGGCAATTATTTCTTGCAGGCTTTTCTTTGCAAGTGCAAATTTTCACCCCAATCTACTGGGTGACTTTATCTCCCCCTTTGCCACACAGTCTAGTACAGTATATTATTATTTCTGGGTTCAGCACAATCCTACGTCAGTCCAGTTGTGCTCTGGAAGATAAGGGAAGCCTGCCTTTCTCCATAGGGTTATTGGGGGGGGGAGGGGGCAGAGCTAGCTCTTCCTGATGAGGTGCCTTCTGGCCACCCATCTATAGAGGCGTAGCAGCAGGATCGTGGCTCTTCTGTGGGTTATTTTTCTGGGCCATATTCCATTTCATCAAACCCTTGCCTTTATGGCAAGTACACCATTCTTTGAAAAATGTCATGACAACTCTAGTTACGAATTGGATTGTTATGACCTCTGTCTTGATTAAAGTCATGGTGTTGAGAGCTCTAGGTAGTTCTAGGGATAATACTAAAAAGTGTAGAAATCATCCTATCTGAAGATTATTCGGCATTGTCTTGCTGTTAGAGATGTGTCTCCTTGTAGCTTTTGTTCAACCTACATCCCTCCTTCTGAAACCTCACCAGTTTCCCAGAGTTTCATTGCCTTAAATCCTCTCCCTCACATCAGTTAAGCCCTCTGCTTCATAGACTGTGGTGCTCCTTCGTTTACTTTGAATATGGCTGCTTTAAAATCTTCATGGACTTTTCACCATCCAAGTCTACTCTACAGATCTAAATCTTTGAAAGTATTTTTGTATAGATTCATGGCCCCAAAATTGCTTCTTGTCCAGCAGATCCAACTTTCTGGGCCACCAAAAAACATGTAAGACATTTTGTGCCTACCAAGAAGGGTAAGATACTGACTCCTCTCCAGCTCTCATGGAGAAACAAATTTGGGCTAGCAATCAGACCAGAATTCATTAGGGCAGTTGAAGTGGTGCAGTGGCTGGGGGGGCAACCTTAATGCTTTTCAGCATTTGCCATTTGAGATACAGTATCTGTCTCAGTCTGCCTTCATGAAGTGTCCCCTTGAAGTTTAATTTAATGTGCACACACCCTCCTGGCACCACTCCAAACTCCCACTGGCAAACAACCCTAATTTTTTCAAACTTTTCAAGGCACATAAAGTGTCTAGCAAGGTGAAGCAAAACGAACAGGGGAAAATGGTGGTAGCACGGTGTTGGCAAAGTTTTGCAGTCCAGTGTTTCCAAGAGGCTTTAATGAGGCCTCTGTTTTCTCAGTACAGTACTGCTACCAAGAATGAGCAGTCTCCCTGTCATTTAAGACTATTAGTCTTTTCTGATGAGAAGTGTGGTTCTTAGGATGTGTCCTATCTATCTATAGAGAGAAGGACTCACAAATCTTAGTTACTGTTGCACGTTCAGCCCAAACGGTGCTCATGTTTTGGAAGTGAGGCTCTGAGAAGCTGTACACAGTTTCAGGAGGATGTCTTGATTGCAGGTCATCTGAGACCAAAATATGGGAAGTTTACTTTTTGAATGCAAGTGAAAGAGTCTGCTCAGCTAAATGTCTGCGTGTGTGTGTGTGTGTGTGGAACACAGTGGTCCAAAAAGTAACTTTTCCAAGCTTTGGAAAAGCCTAAGAAATGAACGTTTTGCCACTTTCCAAGTCATTTTTGAGCCCATGACAGTTTGAATAGGCCTCCATCCATCTCTGAGTTCCCTCAGAAGCTCCAGAACAGAATTTAAATGCACATACCTGTAGCACACTGGCAAGGTCTTGCAAGGGAATATCATCTGTAGTGCTGTTCTTTCTGGTCTCCTTTAGGGAACAGTTTTTTTGATGACCTTGGGATACTCATGACTGACACAAACCTTTGGAGTACACGCAGGTTACTTTATTCCTGTCTCATTCCCTTGCCCTTACCTATGTTGAAATTTCAGTTTGCTTGGATGCTTTATGCTGCTGACCTGAAAGGAACACTGCTTTAAAAAAAAAGATGTAAAGGGAGACGTTTGCCAGCATAAAATGGAACTAGAATTTATCTACAAATTCGATTCTACCCAATTAGGACTCAGCTGAAATCAGAATTTTATCTGCCATTAAAGGTGCAAAATTAGCATAGCAAAGCCAGGAATATTGTGTTATCACCAGTTACTGAAATAGTGAATGGCCACTGTGCTTATCTTGTACTCACTGGAGCTCTGTATAGAAATGTCACAGATGGCGCCTCCTGCATTTCTTGGCCTTTACGCCCTGCTTCTTACAGTTTTACTTCTCTCTGTTTGTGTTTTATAAATCGAAAGACACAAACAGCCAGTTGAGGATAACATTTTGTTCATGTAAAGAAAGACATGTACAAAAGGGTTTGCCTCAATAAATCTGCTGGTCTTTAAGGTGCCACAAAACATTCTCCTGTGCTAGGAGCAGGCTTGCTACATAAAATATTTGGATATTTTTTTATTAGTAGAGTTTTGTTTTACCCTGTTCCTATATTCATTGTATGGAGTACAATTAGCCCATCTAATAGATACAAGTCACTTAACATATGTGTTGTCTTTCTGTCTTCAATCGAGTTGGTAGGTGCTACTAAGTCACTGCCCTGCTAAGTGTGGACCATCTGAAGTCAGCCCTACCTTTCCATGTTGGTATCTAGCTGGGGGAGAAAAAAACATTTTACTGGTTCGGTGCTGTGCTGTGGAAGGCATCAGGATAATTGGAAATGTTTCCACAGGTGCCTATAATTACCTTAAGTCTCATAAAAAACTTGTGAAACCTAGAAGTAGTTATCTAGTTCATACATATATGGATAAAATGTATTGCATTATATTTATACTGTAATGAAAAGTGTTTTTAGTGTGAATGGCACACTCACAGAATGCACACAGACACATGTAAACAAGAAAGAGGATGTGAGGGTTTAGTAATGACAGAGCAGCTAAAGAACAATGGCAAAGATGAGGGCTATTTAGAAAATCAGTCTAAGCACGTGAAGATTAGCACTATTTAATTAGGTATGTTTCAGGTTAAAAATCCCATAACTGAAGGTCTGATTAAGGGAGGTGGGAGTGCAAATTATGCAGAATATTTGGGTACATTTGGATATTAGCAATCTAATGCAGTCTGCTTTCCAAATACTGTAATATTGTCTATAACTTTAGAGAGTAATGCTACAATCTTGTTCACTGCCAGCACAGTATATTACCCTTCTAGTAAAGTAACATGGTATCTACTGCTTGTGTTAGCATTACTCTTAAACACGTGGAGATCCACATTGTGTTACACTGGCTTAACACTTGCACAAGGATGTGCTGAATACATCTTCAACCAAACTCCTTAAAAACTAAATCAGTTGTACTACTGTCATAGATGATGGATTTTCTCTGAACAAGGTCCTAGCCTAAACCTTCTTTGTTTCCTCAAATTATCTGGAACCTTGTTCTGATGACGACTAAGCTTCTAAACCAAGGTAAAAATATGAGAATTTGGGTTGTGTTGGGTGTGGAAAATTTTGGCAGATAAATGTGCTGATTCAAGGCACTGCATCTGAGTGATGATTACAATAAGGGTTTCTTCCGTCAAAGTTCACTAACGTTTATCATGAGCAACCAGAAAAGGTTTTCTTCTTACGTGCTGATTAAGAGCCTTCCCAGCACTGTGACATGTGAGATAAAATATTGAACATTGCATTCTTTGCCTTAAAACTTAATTAAAACCATATATCAAAAGCAATACCCTGGGCTTAAT
Organism: Pogona vitticeps; assembly: GCF_051106095.1. Lineage (NCBI taxonomy): Eukaryota > Metazoa > Chordata > Lepidosauria > Squamata > Agamidae > Pogona > Pogona vitticeps. The sequence continues at coordinate 141,025,858 of NC_135784.1, read as the reverse complement.
AAAAAAGCCTGATAAAATTATACTAATACCCTTCAGTTTCAATCTAGAGCTCCCTGATGGAAGGCATTTGAGAGGCCAAGCCTGTAACTAGATTAGAAACGCCTCCAATGCAATATTTATGGTGCAGTCCTTGCTCTGAGTTGTGTAGCCAGAGAACCAGGAAGGTTCTGGCTCAGCATTGAGGCATCGGTCCTGCTTACTTGTAAATGGAAGAGGGGTAAAGAATACTCAACCAGACAAGCATCATTTTTGCATGGGCAGCTTGGGTTGTTGCCTGGCAAGCACTAGGACTGAATTTAGTGGCCAGTTACTCATGCAGAAGATTCACATAGGTATCAAGGAAGAAACAAAGGTTGCATTACAGTTTGGGGATTTTAAATTAAGATACTCGTTCACTAGTGTGTCCTCCCTGAATCACTGCTTGCCTGTATCCCCCTACTGCCAGTTAACTCAGTTACCTGATTTAAGAAAACTTGCACAAATCCCTACAGGGTGCTTTTTCGGGGGGGGGGGGGGATGACATGAAATGAAATTACAGGAGTGTTTGTTGCCCTGGCATAACATTCACTGCTTTTAGCAGAAGGAACAAACAACAGAAACTTTAAGACTCTCTTGACTGATGGAGCAGCAGCAAATCTCAAGAGTGGCCTCCAAGTGCCATCTTGGCAATGGGAGGCCGATTGCTAATGCACCACATAAATCGCAGCAGAGACAAGGTAGGTCGGAGGAGGAGGATGGGATCAGCAAAGCATTACGGTCAGTGAGACACTTTCCTTAGAGGGGGGTGGTGGTGGTGGTGGGGACAGGATCTAATTATAAAGAGAAAAGAGGATATGACAATGTGAGAGGTTGCAAGGACCATAAGGGCTTTGTGCCCACTCATTCCTACCTGATAAAAGAGGTTTCAAATAGAATCTCTCTCTCTCTCTCTCTCTCTCTCTCTCTCTCTCTCTCTCTCTCTCTCTGTGTGTGTGTGTGTGTGTGTGTGTGTGTGTGCAGAGAATGTCCTCAAGCTCTCAGAGAGTATCCTGTGAGCTGCAGTCACAGCATCCCTAGAAGAGAAATACACCCCAATAATCTGTGGCAAGGCAAGTCGGTGTGCCCTTATCGGACAAGGAGAATCCTTCACCACTCTTGCTGTAACTTGTTTAATAAAACTCAGCACTAGGAACAACTCTTTGGGGACCAAGCTGAGGGAGAAGGATTTAGTGAGGCATCAGTGAGAGATGTGTTCTGCATGGCAGATGAGCCTGAGTGGAGGACAGACAAGCAGATATAGGGGAAGAAGGGTATTTATTTTTTCCTTCTCTCTCTTCCAACTCTCCCGAGGAGCTCCCTGCTGTATGGCACCCTTGTAGCAATTCTTCCTTCTCCATCTTCCTGGAGGTGTGCTCTTCCCAGGTACTCTGAGCCCAACCATGGTGGCCATAATGAGAAGAACAGGGAGGGAAAAGGCAAGGATCTCCTTACTGTTTGCATGGGTATGATCAGCCCTGCAAAAATGCTAAAAATAAGAATTTGAGTTAGGTGATACAGCAGGAGAGAGAGAGAGAAATGGCAAAGAGAGGAGAGAATGGAACTGCCCTCATTTTCCCCTGGTCTGAATATTGAGCAGTTAACTAATATTGGACAACGTGCAGAAATTTAATTAAAACTTCAATTGAGATTTCAGCAGATTTGTGGGTTTGGATGTGAATCCAAAGCTTGCCCTTTTAATTACTTGACTGCAAACTTGAACCTCATGTTCTTTCATGTGAACGTTACCACTGTGTTTCACCTCATTCTCCAGTAGGCTAGTTGTCCTGACATAAGACTGTGCTTGGATTACCCACACTACACCACTCATAAAGTAGGTAAATTGCTGTCTATCAAGATGACAGCAATAGAATAATTTTTCTTTTGCTCATCTGCCCTTGTAATAAGAGTTAAAGGGCAGGCATCATTATTCTGGGCCACTCCGAGTCCTTCTCTTAAATATTCAATCCAGAGGTCTAGCAGGTTGTTGAAGTGATGTGTGTGTGCCATTCCTCCTACATAGTGTTTTATTCAATGTAGGCAAGAAGAGGAGCTGACAGTAATCTAGCAGCTAGAAGGTCACATGAGCAAAGGTACTGATGGTAGACGCATACCCATCTGCTTCCTTTCGTGTGCACAGAAACAAACAGATACTGTATATGCCATGAAGAATTTAGATAAGAGCTGGTCCAGGCCAGTTCCTAGTGCTGTGCCATATTAATTTGCAGGCTGCCTTCTTCAGACATAGTATTTCCTTTGTAGCCTATTGGCCCTATTGTGTAGTCTATACTGGACATCATTTTGGTGACATCCCACCCCATTCTGCCCATTTTAACACTGCTAATTTTACCCTTTCCAGTGGAACAAAGTGTATTGCTAGTAACAGATGGTTCACTATGCACCAAGAGTATATTGGTAGAACTTCAGGGTGTTAGATCCATATTTATGTGCCAGGATGATAGCAGCTAAGGTATTCTCCTGTAAGACTCCCATAAAGCATGGGCATGTGTGTACATATACAGAGAAAGAGAGAGAGATCTCATGTGTCACTTTAACAATGTGCAAAGGTTTGGCTTCCTTTGAGGCTTTTAGTATGCTGCACCAAATGTGTGCCATCCATATTGTACCAGTAATCCAGCCATAGTCCATGAATCCACAGAAAAGTTCCACCTGTCTTGATCAATGGGCACAGACTGTACATGCAACATAGTATAAATTCAAAGGAATGTTATTTTTACTGTTTTTCCGAGGCTTCAGAACTGGCCCAGTGGACAGAAACTCCACTTTGAGAGATTTCTGGATTGAACTTTAGGACTGGAGTATTTGAGCAGCTTTAGGGACCTCAAAGCTGGAAATACAGCATGCATCTTTATGGCAGTACTGACGGTGGAACACACTCAGCTCTGTCCTTAACAGAGAACAGTCCTCCATTTGAAATGCTGTTGGAGGAGAATCCTCCATTTGAAATTGTCTATTTGAAGTTCTATCCACTCCAAGCCCAGTGTAAAGATTGAGAACCATCAGAAGCAGAGGAGCAGGCATCCCACCCCATTGCAGCGGGAGAGTTGAGAAGAGTGAAAGCAGGCCAGGGATCATTCTGCAATGGTTCTTGTCAGGCCCAATCTCTCTCTCCCTCTCTCTCCTGCTCTTCCCCAGAGCTGCTGATGTTAGAACATTAGGATCTGCTGCTGCTGTGGTTTGAATCCACCTGATGGCAAATGAAACATCATCATCTGCAGCTGCAGTTCTGGAGTGTGCTGGAGAAGAGCTGGGCAGGCCAATGGGTGCTTACAGAGGGAGGGGAAGGGAAGGGATTGGCTGTTTTTCAAGCTTTGCTGGAAATTCCTCTGCTCTACTTCCTTCATTTAAATCAAGCTGTGGATGCTTGAAACAGAGGTTCAGTGAATGTTCAGTCTGCCAAGAGATAACAAGGGCAGCTGCAGTGCAGCTCCAGGGAGAGCCTTCCCCTCTGCATCTCTGCCTTTTGGGAGAGGAACTGACTGGGTGGGGGAACCAGATAGACAGGTCCATGTCTTCTGCTTGGCCTTTCATAGATAGCATATATATAGCATAGAGCTCCTTTCCCTTGAATTGTAATAAGGGTATGGTCATTTCTTGTTTGACTTTTTTATCAAGCATTTCAGGAACCTGCTGCAATGTTTTAGAAGAGGTAGCTGTGTTAGTCTGTGCTAGCATGTTAGCCAAAAACAAAACAAAGATAAAAAAATAAAGAAGGCAATAATGTTTCTTCAATTAACTCACATCGCAGCAGCCAAAAACATTGTGGTGGCTTATAGACTAACTGCTTAAAGACTAACTGCTATAATTTAATGTGAGCTTTCGTAGACAAGTCCACTTCTTAAAATATAACATTTAGTCTTTAAGGTGCCACAATGTTTTTGGATGCTGCAATGTGAGTTTTACTGAAGGAGTACACAGGCAGGCAATGATTGTCACTTTTTAGCATCTCAGCTTCTGTTTTTCTCAGTGAATCCTGGTTAGGATGATCCCTGTGGTGGCAGAAATCAGGATACTCTCTAGACAGATCTAGGATGGAGCAAGATACTTAGTATATCTACCCTGCATTATTCTGAACATATTGTCTGCAAAACAGTGGTGGTGGAGGAGGTTCTTCTTCTTCCTCTTCCATCTGAAACGTTTTTCTTTTTCAGCTTAATGCCCCCTTCCCTTTCCTCCTTTCCTGGTATTCCTGTGTCCCAAAGGGCAATGCCAATGATTATGGAAGCAGAAAAAGAGATGAACTCTCTAAAATATATTAAATGTTCATGATCAATTGGGTGGACTCTCCATGAATACACTCCTCCTCCTCCTCTTGGGTGTATTTTTAAACCTCTGCTTTTCCCATGGACAAGAACCCCACAGTTTGTGCAAGGAGTGCACACTTTGCAACATGTCTCTTTCTTTTTTGGGAGGCAGTGGGGGTGTGGGGATGTCGTGTGTGTAAAATTAGCACTGCCTCGTTAGGCCTTTTCAGGCTAATTCAGAGTGAAATGCTCTAGCAGCGGTGGGCTGATTCTATCAAGAGAACAAGGACTAATTAAATTCACTCTGACCATCAAGCAGTAAATTATTTATATCCAGACAGATGCAATCTAATCTCTAGCATCCAGCCCATCCCATTCTCCTTGATTCAGAGAGAGAGGGTGGAAGAATGGAGCAAACAATAAAAAAAAAACATGATAGGTGAGAATGAAAGGAAAACAGCAGTTGGAGGTATGGAGCTGGGCGGAGGGATAACACATCTGGTGTAGTGTATGATCCCACTTTCCTTTTTTCTAGCCCTGCCTGTAAGACTTGCAATGTTTCTTTGCTAATGAGATGATAGACCAGAATTTGCAAGCAGTGAGTAGGGCTGCAGGATGCTATTGGCAAATTAATCAACTAAAACTTTAGTTAATTAATTAGTGAGAGGAGTGTTTAATGGGTAAAAAGTGTTTTAAGAGCAATTTTTAATATGCTTCATTTAAAAGCTGTTTGACTTTCTGATGTGTTGTTATGATGAAAAAGACTTATCTTTAATATGTTTCTTCAGACAAACTTGCAATATGCTTAATATGTTGTACATTCATGATAATTGGCCAACATACTGTTGCTTAATGTAATAAATCACAGTACAGTGAGCCCATTGAATCAATGGGGATTCAGTGAGTTGAATCTTCAATATGTTCCATTGATTCAAATAGGCCTACTCTAAGTGTGACACAATGAATAGACACAATGACTGGAACCCTGGTGTAGTAAGTCACACCTAGAGTAGGCCATTGAATCTGTGGAAAAGTTCTATAGGTTCCATTTAATTAGTCCTTGTTCTCTTGATAGAACTGATCAAATCCCCATTGACTCAATTGACCTATCTAGTGTGATTCACTGTGCTTATCAACAGGATATTGGCCCAATGTGTGCCATCAAAAATCAATTCCAACTTATGGAAACTCTTCTCAGGGTTTTCTAGATATAAAGTATTCAGAAGTAGTTTACTTATTCACACCTTCTGGTGGCACTCTTGAACATGTTGATTGCCTACAGCCACACAGACTGGCTCATCTACAAAGTTCAGTGGGAAATCAAACTCCTGACCCCTCTGTGTTGTCAGCTATCCAGCCAGCATATTGTAAGTTGCCTCACACTTATCTCCACATCTCAGATTTTTATATATGAGGAGTCTCAGAAAGTCATAGTAGCGCAGGCAAAAGAAGAGCTCCTCCCACTGTGAGTTGTGGTGTCTCTCTTGTCCAGACCAGTCTGTCAGTGTAATAAAGTGCACATTAATTTAAATGTAATTAATACATTAATTGGATACAAGGCAAATAACGTGAGTAGCTAAAATCATGGAACAGGAGAACATGACTCTGGATTCAACCTCTTGTTTGATTGGTTAGACAACCCTAGTAGTCATGGTTTTCCAGTAGATGCATTGCTCGTGTCTGAAGAGATTGGACTTGCATTGCCGCCTTATGTACTGCAAAATGACCTCATGGTAGCATCTACACAAAGCTAGAGCATAAGAATACAGTCCAAATTTAGACTATAAGTTAAAATATATCCAGCAAGCTTTAGCAGCCCTTTGCTTCTGTTTCAGGAAGTAAAGACGTATGTACATCACCATAAAGAGGACCCTGTCTTAGAGATGCCAAAGATGGTATTGGTTACAGAAATGAGGGCTAAATCGGAGGTGATATTAATTATGTGAATGTAATTAACACACATATATTAAAAATATAGGGAACCCAAAAACTTATCTTTCATGGTACTTACTGAAAGTTCTTCTCTCAGCCACTTTAAAACATCTTCTGGATTCATCCTTGCATACTGTGTGATCACAACGCCTTCTCTCTTCTAATAGTCACTTGTATGTATGCTTACACACTTAAAAGCACTTAAAATGGAATGAGTAAGACACTTGGACAAGTAAACAACAGGATGTTGTGGGCATATGTACATGGGCTGGGAGGGAGCCACTTCATTGCATTCATGCATTACACAGGGATAATCTGTGTAATTCATGTAAATTCTTTGTTTGTTTTCAAAGATAAAATGTCCCCAGATAGACTTCATCCTGGGAATATCTTTGTTTCTGCAATGGTTTTTAATGTTGTGATTGTATAATTGGTTTTAGGATGTCTTGTGCATCTCCATGAGCACCTGAAAGATGATTTATAAATTAAAACAAAATTCTGGGACAGCTTATTTTAAGCATACAGGCATATTTTATGCCCCAAATGAAACAGAAAAATAGAGAGTGCTCCTGCAGGGCATATAGGAGTTGCCTTTAGTAGTAACAATAAATATATTCCATACTGTTAAGTGTGAACAACACTTGGATATAAGGCAGGATGTGGTCTAGTGGGAAGACTTGCATCTCATAAGCCAGGTTCAAATCTTAACCTACAGATAACATTGCAAAGTCACCCTACTCTCATTTCTTACAGTAAATAATGTGCATTATGGCAATAAGAGAGACATATTTACATGGATGGCTGAGATAGAGATTCTGAACACCCCAGAAAATATGGAGCATAGGATATGTGTACAAGTTTCTTGATTAGTATACATGACAGCCAATGTGTGGAGTGGTTACAGCAGCAGAGGTCAGCCTCTGGAACTCCAGATGTTTACACTTCTGCTTTCCAATCCTTTACCACTGAACTGAAGTCCAAAACATCCATAAGTCTAAAAGTTGACAACTGATTTTAGAGTGTTGGACTGGAATTGGAGAAATCAAGGTTTAAGTCTCTACTCATCTATGAAGCTCACTGGATGTTCTGAGCATGTCATTCCCTCTCACCTTACCTACAGGTTCTCCCATGGAGTAATTATGGAGACAAAATGTAGAAGGAGGCATAACAATGTTCCTTTGAAATATGGAGCTGCTTGAAGGAAAGAATTTTAAAGATGCAGCAGCAACAACATGATAGAATTTAGCGCATAATTTGAATATAACATAATCACATCACTAGTTAGTAATACTGTACTAATAGTTAACAGCAGTAATAAAGATTCTTACCTCTAACTTTCTCTCCAGCCCCTTTCAAGCCTTCGTGATCTCGTCTGCCTAGATGCAGATGGCGTGATGTATGTGCTAACAATAAATAAATAGAAGAGGCTGCAATCTGAATGCTTTGGCTGGGATCCTACTGAAAACTGGTGAAGTGGAAAGCTCTGCTTGAACTATCACACAGGGTCTTCCTACCTGCCATCATGCAAGTGGATGTCACCACTGGAAATGTGTGATTTCTGTTCATCCAAGGAGGTAGTGGATACCTCCTTACATAAGGAGTGAAAATGTCAAGCCACTTGTGCTATATACTCCATTATGTGAGCTGTTTCACTGAACAGGATTCTGGCCTCTGATCATACAGGTTTCATTTCATGTATGTAGTGCCACTAAACATAGTTTTGAAAACACATTTCTCTCTAGCTTTCATGCACAAAGCTGGTGGTTGCTTGATTTTCATTCTGTCTCTGTTCATAAAAAGGGATTATAGATCATTGGATGCCTACTGAGTAAGACGAGTTGCTGTAAAAGCTCCTGGCAATTATTTGTTCGGCCCGGTGTTATACCTCTGATTAATCGGTGCTGGACACACCAGGGTTAAAAACCCACAACACAATCATAGTTCTTCAGCTATGAAAATCATTACTCTTTTCTTGTGTAAAAGTTAGTTCTGGGTAGGAAAAGCATGAAATCAAATGTGTGCATTTCATTGTAGGAATCTCAGCTGGCAACATGCTTATTTTTCTGTACATTTAGGAAGAATGTGATGTGTGGATAGATGTGCCTTCACTGACCTTCATTTCTAACAGGGTCAGTGAAGGCACATCTATAATCTAAGCCTTTTAAAAGTTGCACTTGGATTATTACCATCCAGTCTAATAATTTTTTTAAATACTAGGTAGTAATGTATTCCATGGAGATAAATTCTGCAAATTATAGGTAGAATCCTTTCATCCTTTGAACATCATCCCAGGAACCACAGGAAAATTAGAGACAGTAATACCCCACTTTGCTTTATGGGTATGTTAATAGAAAATGGAGTGCTAAATGAAACAGCACTAAATGGGACAAAATAACAGGTAAAAAACTAACAAAAACATTGTACCTTGACATAGGAGCAAAACAGCCTTGTGCTTCTTCCAAGTGGCACAAAATGACCACTGGATCAATTATGCTGCTTCTGAGCACCACAAAGTGGAAATCGGATCAATCACGCTGCTTCTGAGCAGCACAAAATGGCTGCCATCGATACAGTACTTCCAAATGCCACATGCACTCTCTCCAAGCACCACAAAATAGTTGCCAGAGGGACCATGCTCTAAACAGTGCTGTGAGGGCCTGCACTAACCAGAATATTACTGTGTTTCCATCAGAAATTGGAGAAAGCTCCATCCATAGAGCAGGACACTAGACCCTTGATCTTCCCCTCCATGTCCCTACAGAACAATTTGCATTTGTTCGATATGGGAAACAGGACAAATGAGAGAACACTGAGGGCATGACATGGGCACAGCAGGAATTCCCCTCCATTTGCAAGGAGAGTCCTGGCAGGGTGTTGGATATGTCAAGATATTTGACCTTGGAGCACTGCAACTTCAAAAAACCATATTGCCTGGCCTGCTGATCTGTTACATGCAAAAAACAAAAAAAAACAAACACAACCCTATATCTAGATTCTCAGCTTGTCTCTCTGACTGAAAGACAATTCTGAAACAGGGGCAAGAACCTAATAGCAGTCCTTCCATCATGTGATTATTTTGAAATGCCTGTAGGAACAGTACAGGCTTAATAACACAAAAGGGAAGGGGCACATGAGAAGACTGGCTATTGCACTAAAAGATGAGGACATTCTCCCTTGATGAGTTTAATCAAAACCAGTCGTTGTCTCTTCAAATTTGACTATATTTTAATGGTGTATGTTCCACTTGTGTCTTCCAACTGATGTGTAATCTCTCCTCCATCCTGTCTTTATCCCACTCCTCACCTGACATGACCCCCCCAAGGGCCTTCCTTTTAGGATGCAGGCAGGTAGCACAGCCTAATCTCAGAGCAGATACAAACTGTTATGATCTTCTTTAAAGACTTTCTTTTCTCTTGCTTATCTGACCCTAGTGTCTGATTAGATCATTCTTGTGTCTCAGTGGTAACATGAGCTTTGACTGCTTAAAAGCTGCAGTTCACTCTAATTACTATTGAGCTGACACACTGCTCCTTCCCTCCAGTTGAAAGGCAAGAAAAGAATGGGGTGGGGGTGGGGAGCAGGAAGAAGACTCTCAGGCATAATCCTTCAGGGCCTCTTAAAGGTCTGTAGCATCTAGAAACCTTCCTTCAGCGCCTGGCTGCTGGTTGAGAATATCATGTAATGGGGTGGGGACGTTGTGTTTGTTTGTTTGTTGATTAACACATGTACAGATTAATTTCTAGGAATTATGTGCAAGAACACATGTAAAGCCACCTCTGTATTATCAAAGCATTTTTTTAACAGCTAGAGTTGATTGAAATCAGCATACAGCATCTGGTAAGAACCTGCATTCCTTCCTCTTTGGATCTATAACAAATGTTTTCTAGGAATTAGGTTGTTAATTGTTTTCCTACATGTGCATGTAGTACTCAGTGTAAACAGAGGTTTTGTTCTTAGCTTCTTCCTGTGATCACTGTGATTTACTTTGCAAAGAAGGACCAAAAATGACCTGATGTGACTGGTGAATTGAAGCTCAGAGCCAAGTTTCTATAAAGAGGATCTGATGGATAATGCACCCTTGTGGCATTTTTGAGGTGACTGTGATTAAATCAGCTGTAAGTGCACTTCCATCTTGATTTTCCACAGTCACTTCACTCTCCTGCAGCTCCTGCCAGTCTCTTATCCCCTGGCAATGAGTGCTGCATAGTGCCAGAACAGCTTTTAATCCACCCTTTGCCCAATTCTGACTCCCTACTCCATACTAGTCTGCCACTTTCTTTTCTTTGCACACTGCCACCAGTGCCATAAGGTATTATTGCAGCACAAGAGTGCAGTGGTATTCTTGTGCAGCAGAGCAAATCATTCTACGAGGCAATTCTAAAAATGAGGGCAGCCCAGACAAAAAATCATAACTTTGAAACTGGATTTCAGAGCAGCACCAACTTTGGCACAGGTGTGTCATACAGTCTGCTGTTGTGCTGTGCTAAGTATGGGAAAGTTTGGGCAAAGCGTTTTTGAGTTATGGGTTTTTTAATTGAAATTGTTTTTCCCCCCACAGAAACAAGTGACCTTAAATGTCCCCATATTTAAAATAGCTCATACAAATTGAAAAGGCCAATCTTCCTTATCTTGAAAGAGAATGGTTGGCCCCACCCACTTTTTTATTTGGAAATAATCCAGGCTGCAAAGGCTGAAATATTGATCTTCCAAAAAGGCCTTTCAAATGGCGAAAACTACTTGTATCTACTTTGGAAGAGCATTCCAAGATAGATACAATGTTGCAGCTTTCTGTTGCAGACTGTAGGGCAATCAGATGTCATAGAAAGTCAAAAGGCAGGTTTTCTTTAAAGAAACAAAAAAGGGCTTCCTTTAAAGAAAATAATGGAGCGACAGTCCTCCAGAAATTGACATTTTTGTAAAGTATCTCCAGGGAATTAGCATACAGTTTTGTAAGGCGTATTGCTTTATTACAAAAGCAGAGAATGGCTGTATTTGTCCCATTCCAAAATATTTTCAGTTAAAATTCTCTCATGATTTCTGAGACCAAGCTCCTGACACAAGTCTTTAAAGGGAAAATTAGCTCTAGGACAATTTGAACTTTAGGCCCTGCCAGTCAGGATTCAATTAACTGACACTCAGGAGAACTTTTTCAATCCTTCCTGGCCACAGGCATTAAAAACAGATTCTATGTCTCGTCATTAAAATATTTAAAAATATATTTTAAAAAGAATAAAGAATCTCATTTGCTTAAGCTGTGAAATTAATGTTTTTTGCTTTGTGGCTGGGGATGTTCTTACTCGATCTTAGCAGAGCTTTGGTACCTATATCTTGTCATAGTTTCAATCATTCCACCAGGCTTGTCATTATACAGTTGTATGGTAATTAAGAAAAAATCTCCAAAGATGTTATGTGGCCATCAAGTGACTTTTGATGTGTGACTATGACTATACTAATTAATGACCTTCCACATGTCCTATCATTAACAGCTCTGCTCAGATTCTCATAGTATAGATTATTTTTATCTTGGTTTCCAGTAACAAACTTTGCTAACTTCCAGCTTCTGGATTAGCAGATTGTGGAAATGGGCATGCAGAGGATCCAGATAAATTGTTCCAAAATCTGGATAAATCCCAGATAATCAGAGAAAAATGCATCCAGCAACTGTAATCATTGCGACTATTCTTATTATGACTTCCATCCTACATGGCCTGACCTAGAGCACATGAAATGCTGGAAATTTCTCAAGGCCCTACACCAGGGGTCTCAAACTCAATTTACCTGGGGGCTGCTGGAGGCAGAGTCTGGGTGAGGCTGGGCCGCATCAGATTTTCCGCCAAGTGAAGCAAGAGCCCGAGGAAGCCGCCCAAGAGTTTCCTTAGCCTGGCTGGGGCTCCGAGGAGGAGGAGCGTGCGTGTGAGCCTTTGTTGCTGGCTATGACCCCCTCCGGCTCCTTTGTTACTACTACCACCAGCAGCAGCAGCAGGACGAAGAAGGGAAAAGGGAGGGAGCGCCAACGACCGCTTAGCAGGGGGGAGGAGAGCACAACATACATTTTTTTAAAAACCCCTCACAGAATCACCTTGCCAAAGGAGAAAAGCCGCCATTGGTACCCATGAAATTAAACAGAACGGGGTGCCCCCCCACAGGTGTGTGCGCACACACACACACACACACACACACACACACACACACACACACACACACACACACACACACACACACACACACACACACGGAGGTCTGGCAACCTTCCTCCGAGGGTCCCCCCCTCAAAAAAGGTGCACTCAGCAGCAGCTACCCCCACCAGGACAGAGGAGCAAACTTTGTGAGGTGAGCCCAGGCACCCTCCAGAGGTGGAGCAGGAAGAGGAGGAAGCACCGCCAGGTGCTGAGGCGGCTGCTGGCCGGGCTGGTGCTAGGGGTGCTGAGAGAGAAAGAGAGCCACAGAGCCGTTTCCCTGGAAGAGGTGGCGGCGGCTGTTGTTGGCGGTGCTGCTGGAGGCGCTCTTTGAGGACGGGCTGGGAGTGAGCTCCGCTCTCAGGCATCGCTTGGTGGTGGCTCGGGCGCTCGGGGAAAAGGGACGGCAGCGCGCCTCGCTCGCCGCCTCTGCCCCAAGACAGCACTTCTTGCACCCTCCATCTGGAACTGCAGCCTGCCAGCCGGCAGACAGGCGGGCTGGCTGGCAGGCTGCAGTTCTGGATGGAGGGTGCAAGAGGCGCTGTCTTGGGAGAGAGCCGGCGAGCAAGGCAAGGCTTTTTTTGACTCTTGACAGCAGAGGACGCGTGGGCGCTTTGGTGGGCAGGCAGGGCACAAACTATTGTCTGGCGGGCCGCAAATGGCCCCCGGGCCAAATGTTTGAGACCCCTGCCCTATACTGATGCTTGGACGTGTAAGGTTCACCAACATCCCACAATGAGGTTCCCCTCCCTCAACAGTTACTGTGCCACTGCTGCCAAGCCTTGTGCAACAAGAAAACATAACAGTTGTGGCATTGGCATGCTACTTCCTGTCTTGCTTCAAATAGTATAACGGGACCAAATGCTCATGTTCACTTGCTCTCTTCCCAATTCCACTGCTTGCTGCTGCTGCTTCTTTGGCAACACTGTCATTGCACAAGTACAATACAATTTCTTTAAAAGCCTTCATATTCAGTGAGGGAACCTAAATGTCAGTTTGGAACAGGTGAAAGATGAGCACATGGGGTTTAAAACCACCCCGCATATAAAAACAAAACCTTCTCCTCCAATGATGCTCATCCTGAGATTTTCATTTCCACCTAGTGAAGCACATCAGTTTCTTGAGACTTCAGCTGGTGACCTGAAACCTGGTAACTCAAACTGATGACACGGCATTCAATTTATTGACAGAGTTCCATTCTGTTTCCCCTGCTATTTAAAATCTACATTATATTAAAAGAAACTAATAAGAGATTTTGAGTTCAGTGTCATTGGTTTCTTGGAGGGGTAAACATGCTACTCAGTTAGTGCAAAAACAGAAAATGATTATATAGTACCTTACAGATTAACACATTTGGTACGGCTTAAATTTTAATGGACTATTTCATAAAATGGACGAAGCTTTATGCTGCTGCTGCTGATATGTAGCTCTTCTTTCTTTTCTTAATCCAGAGGGGCTGTGAAAATCAGGGGTCAAAGTGTATTTTCTAACTGCATCAATGCCTCCTCACACATACCACAGTTCAAAAAAAAAAAAGATTGGGGCAAGCAAAGCAGAACACAAAGTGTGCTGTTTTTAATTTGCAGTTAAATAATTTAAAAACTTTAATAGAAGTTCTAAACTCATACCTGAAAACATGACTGAACTGGAAGTGTACAGACATTTCCCATCCAACTTACAGTGACCGTGTGAACTTGGAGGTCACTAATTCATAGGGTCACCATAAGTCAAGGGTGACTTGGCATATAACAAAACAAGTAGATAGACAAAATGAAGTATTTGAAAACATTCTGGATCAGTAGTTTTGCTGACAAAGCAGTAGGGTTAACATGCCTTCAAAGAATCAGGTTCACTATTTTTGAATGCTCTTAGATGCCCATATATTTTCTCCTCTTTCCTTTAATTTAGGTTCTTTGTGGGGTGGTTCTCTGGTTGTGAACCATCGTGAGTGCCCTGTAGTGAATAAATGTTTTCAACAAATAATTGTTATTGTATTTATTTACTACTAAAATTATTCCCATAGCCTTCAATACCAATCAACATTTTAGGGTGGCTCACTTTTAATAATAAAAATACAGATCTACAGTAGGAATACAGTCCCTTCAGCGCTGTTTGGAAGCTGGTTTGCAATGGATGCAGGTGAATGGTCTGAGGCTGAACCCGGAGAAGACAGAGGTCCTGAGGGTGGGTGGCCCCACCATTGATGGTTTGGGAAACTCCCTCTCTTTGGGGGGGGGGTGACTCTCACCACAAAGAGTGATGTTCGCAGCTTGGGGATCCATCTGGATCCAGCGCTTACTATGGAAACCCAGGTAGAGTGAGCGGTCCGCACTGTCTACTTCCATCTTTGGCGGATTGTCCTGCTGCATTCCTATCTTGATGGTGGGACGCTCACCACTCTGGTCCATGCAGTTGTAGTCTCAAGATTAGACTACTGTAATGTGCTCTATGTGGGGCTACCTTTGAGGTTGGTGTGGAAGCTTCAAATGGAGCTGAATGTGGTGGCAAGACTTCTCACTGGGGTGAGAAAGTATCATCATATCTCCTCCAATCTGGCTGCCCTGCATTGGCTGCCCGTTCGTTTCTGCATTGATTTCAAAGTGTTAATGATGACATATAAAGCCCTAAACGGTTTAGGACCTCAATATCTACCACAACTCCTCCCACCTAGATCTACCTGAATCACTCGCTTTAGGCAGGATGGGCGGCTGAGGAGCCTAACGCTGAGGGAGGCCCGGAGAGAAAGAACAAAAAATAGGGCTTTCTCGGCAGTAGCCCCTTGCCTGTGGAATAATCTGCCACTGGATATTTGTCTGGCCCCCTCGCTGGGTGTTTTTAAGAGCAAACTCAAGACCTGGCTCTTTAGGCAGGCCTTCCCTCCTGTCAATACTAATTTATCCATCGCCATCTCTTTTTGTATTATTGTTGTTGTGCTGTTTTATATTGTTATTACTTGTATTTTTGTTAGCTGCCCAGAGTAAACCTTGGTCTAGATGGGTGGGGTATAAATAAAATAAAATAATGCAAGAATGTAAATAATGATGTTAAATAAAGCAAAATGCAAAAGCTAAAATAACACTCCAAACATAATCAATGTAAAGCTTATAGAGTCCTAACCAGGACACCAAAAAACCCAAGGTGTGCACTAGGTGATCACTTGTGGAGAAGATTCTCCACAGTTAGGGTGAAAAGTCTATGTCCTTGTTTTGTTACCCACCAAACCTCTGAGGGAAGAGGGGAGAGCACGTGAAGAAGAGTCAGATGGTGGGTGGACTGGTTTGAGAGATAGCATTCTGACAAAGAGTGGTTCTTGTTTCTGTGCTTTACTGACATTCTGAGTCTCAAGGAATGTGTTTGGTTTGTTATGCTTAATAATAGACAGTAGTAGACAATATTCTCTGTTCATTTTATTTACTGTATCTTCCCATTGACGTCTGTAAGATAGTCCCTAAAAGACAGGAAATGACTGACCCAGATGATATTCTCTCTCTCTCTCTCCTTTCTGAATAGAGTAGCAAAAACATCTATTCATCTGCAGAAATTACGTGTCTGGTTAGTAACAGCAGATATCACTGGATGCAGAGCGACTGCACCTCAGTTTAGTACAGGGCTAGAAGAAGGGTAATCTTATTTTTTCAGTTGGTGCTAGCCAATCTGAGGTGGTAGACTAGGTTCAAAACCCTGCTCAGCCATTAAAATGTACTGGGTGCTGGCAATGGTAAACAACTTCTTGAACAGATTACATACCTCAAAAACTGTATCATGATCACCATGGGACCCTATGGATCATCGGGTCCAGCCCATCAAGGAGGCACAGTGGGAGATTGAATTCCCAACTTTTGGCTCCACAGCCAGAGGCCTAAACCACCGAGCTATCCGGCAGTTCTTGTCACACCCTACCACCACAAACATGCTGAGCTCAGTGGATTTCAGAAGGCAAGCAGGGTTAGGTCTACTGAAAGCTTATATGTCGGACCACGAGGTAGGTCTAGAAAAGAATCTTGCAGAAACCTGAAGAGTCACTGCCAGTCAGAGTAAAGGATATATGGCCACATGAATGAGGGGTCTGACTCAAGTGTTTGAAATCCTGTCATGCAGCTTCACATGTACAATAGACATGACAGCAGCAGTAGCAGCAAATTGCCACTGATTAAAGGCAGTTTTGGGGTGTAGGTCACGCCCACCCTAAAAACCCAAAGGAAGCCTTTAATCAGTGGTGATTTGTCATTGCTGATGAAGTCACCACCATTGTGTATGTGGAGGTTCACAACAGGATGCAGAGATAGCTCAGTGTTTAGATATCTGGCTGTGGAGCCAGAGATGCAGAGTTCGATTCCCCACTATACCTCCTTGACAGAGGCAAGACTTGATGATCTACAGCACTGGTTCTTAACCTTGGGTTACTCAGGAGTTTTGGACTGCAACTCCCAGAAGCCTTCACCACCTGCTGTGCTGACTGGGGTTTCTGGGAGTTGCAGTTCAAAAGCATCTGAGTAACAAAGGTTAAGAACCACTGATCTACAGGACCCCTTCCAGCTCTGCAGTTCTTCTAAGGTTTTAGCCAATGTAAGACAATTGCTAGGTTCCTAACTAGTTTTCCTAAAATGTTTTACCATAGAACTAAATGGTGCCACATGGTAATCTCAGACAACTGAATAGCCTTCGGAAGGTCGACCCGCTCTTTTAACCCTTTTTTTTTTCAGGAGTATGACTGGGTCTTTATGTTAGTTCACGTATAGAGAGCTTTGTTCTCTTGCCAATGCGAGTCAGTGAGATTAGTAAGGTGAAGAGGCATGCTATGGCATAAACAAACACAGAAGAAGCTGAAAAAAAAGGTAACATGAAAAAGTCAAGGCATGGTTTCAACTTGCAGGCGAATTGAATAATGGGAGGGTTGATTAAACAGCTTCTCTTAAAGGGAGGAATTAAGAATTTCCCTCTGGGTTTGGTGAAATTAGTTGGAAGGGAGAGAGAGGCAGAGACAGAAGAGAGCAGGAAGGCAGCCACGCGGAATAAAGGGAACTTTGAAGTGTCAGTCAAGAAGGCTGGCCACTTGATTCTGCTGACCTCCTTTGCTAGGGCTTGTGACAACTTATTGGCTGCCATGCAGCAAATTCCTGTCACTGAAGATGTTTTTAGAAATGTGGCCATGGATGCCTGGGCCATGAATTCATAGGAGAAGGGAGATGAAAGTGGGGAGGGAGAGGAGAGGGAACGTGAGAGTTCCTCCAGGCCACGTAGCTGTGTGTTGGATCTCAACCTTGGGCTGTTTGATGGAAGGCTAACAGCCAATTCACACTGGACCATGAATGCTGTAGGTTACACCAGTTAAATATGTAGCCTTAACCTTAACCAGTAAAAGCACTTTATTAAACATGTATAACTCTAAATAATGCAACCTCAATCCATTTAAAAGCCAACACAAACGTAGATGAGATTTGGAACCATGGAACTGAATTACACTGAAGCAGAATGTATTCTGGTTTTGTGTATTTGCCATCCTTGCAATGAAGCCACAGAGAGCTGGGAATCAATTTGGGAGGCATTCTTCTCCCTTCTTCAGCCTATACTTCAGCATATACTAATTGTCTGCTCGCCCAACAGGACCATGTACATCAGTTGGTCTGTAGGAACAGCCAGTAGAGCAAGATGGTAGAATTCTCAGGCTGTATCACATTTTCCTCTGTAAAACAAACAAACACATTATCTGGTAAAGTAAACGAAAATGAATAAAGCACAAAAGCTCTAATTGCATGTGAAAACTATCACAGTGGGCAGGGAGTTTTTGGTGTAGCTCTGTTCTGGATTGGTTTATTACCTGAAGAGAACTTTTTATTAAGATGAGCATTAGAAAATGCCATTGTAGTCCCAGCAGTCTGCAATGATAACAGTCCAAAGCACACACATTTCCAAGTCTGGAGAATGTGTAAAATGGTGTCTGGTTCAGACTCGGGTGGGCTTGGAGATTTATACTTGGCACTAAAAAAAAATCAACAAAAATGTGGCAACTGGATTTTCTCCAAAGACGATGGCTTCTTCCAATGCTTCAGAAATAGAGATAGTTTCTGATCCCCCATCCCAACCAGTGAGAAATAGGAAAGGACTTCGTTGAAATCCAAAATGTTTAGGAGCCATTATTCTGCTTCCATGGAGGCCTTCCATTACTTGTCCTTGTACGGTATTTAATTTAAATAAGCTTATCTGAAAGCCAAGACAGAAAAGGGAAGATCTAGGGGTGTTTCTTGATTTCAATGAGTGAATGAAAAATGTAGATGGCTGTAAGAGGTGAGTCATTTACAGTAGTTTCAAAAGGAAAGAATCTTCAGTTCTTGTTCTTTTTCCTTTCGTAGAGAAGCTTCTTAATTTTAACTGGGCAGTGGCCAAAACTCACACAGTGCCCTTGAATTCAATCCCATCATGAGCTGGTGAGTTAATGGGTTCTGTACCTAGGATTTCAGGGCTGGACAGTGTTCAAAGCAGTTAATCTTCAATGATCTTTATTATCCTTGCTTCTTTTCCCTTTTTGCCTTTTAAAGGGCTGTTCTTAAGAAAAGGGTGAAAATTAGCAAGCTGTTGGGAGAGGACCGGTTTTGTGCCAAAGCTGGCACTCCTCGTTAGGTCAGCTTCTTGTATATTTCTGGAGTGTTGAGAGCTAACTGGCATATGCAGCTGTTACTATATTTTAGCTTAGAGAGCCTTGTGAATAAAGAAACAACAAGGGTTCCAAAATCTGGGGAAATCGAAAAAAATACAAATGTGTGCTCCTCTGACTGCTGTTACTTCTTTCCCCTCCATTCCCCAAGCCCGTCTATACTGTATGTATGTATGATACTGTATTGTGAAATCGTGTTGTTTTGATATTCTCTTTACTGAAATAATCCTTGATCGTATACACATGAGACATAAGAATAGACACCCATTTATAATGGGGGTTCTGTCTCTTTGAAAATGAGGCCTGGATTTCCCTTTCAACCGAAGTGCTCTTACTACTCCCTTATGATAGGGGATGAACCCCCTAGGGATTACTGAATGTTTAAAATGTTTAATTAATAAACTAAAAAAAAATACCAGGATGGATTTGAAACTCTTACTGTGAAAAAAACATTCATTTTCAGACTGCTAAAAATTGTTTAATTATTACAAAAAAAATTGAAATTAACTTAGCAATTAAGAAGAAATTACATCATAGTTTTAGTTTGGTGAGTCAGGTGTTTGCTTGTTCAAAAATATATTGTTCTCTGAACCAAACAAACAAAAATCAAACAACTCTTACACCTCTTTTTACAGTACTTACCAAAGATGCATCCATTATTTTGAAATTTTAACAGGCATACAGTAAAACTGTTTGTTTTGCTAGCTGGGAATAAGTTCCATATATCCTAGAAGTGTCCATTGCAGTCTCATGGGGAGCAACCTAAAGGTGGATATCACCAAAACAAAGGAAACCAAAAAAGCCGGAGCCATTATTGTTTGCTTTTTCACCTAACAGTTGCAAAAAAGAGCAACTCAACAAGGCAACAGCAGCCATATTTGCATATTGTTGGATGACTTTGTAAGTTGGGAAGTACTGTAGATGGTATTTGAAGGGATGTCCAGGTTTTGCGTCTGCCTTGACTTCCAAGCCATGTGAGAGATGAAGTTTGAAGGAATCACGTTAATACTCGTTCTGTATCTGGATCCAATTGATTATTTTCAGGAATGCCCTTGCTTTTTGCTCCTGTTAGGGGTTCTTAGAGACACCAGTTTTGTTATCATCAGCAGTAGCAACTATACTGAGCTGTGTTCTAAGATAGCACAGTGGAACCATTCAAAAAGGCAAAGCCTTCTGAATCTCTCTTTCTCTCTGTATAAACATGTGTGGTGTATGTATAAAATACCCCTCTCCCATTTTTGACATTGTTCCTTAGCCCTTCTTTTCATGCTGCTTGTTAAGCTGTTAACTCACTCCATTTATTTAGTGTGCGTGTTGCTGAGAGCTCAATTTTTATCTTGGTGAAAACCAGGCTTGCTCATGGGCACATAATGAAATTGCATAAATATACCCTTAGCCAGGGAATCTAAT
Organism: Pogona vitticeps; assembly: GCF_051106095.1. Classification (NCBI taxonomy): domain Eukaryota; kingdom Metazoa; phylum Chordata; class Lepidosauria; order Squamata; family Agamidae; genus Pogona; species Pogona vitticeps. Next base: position 141,005,408 of record NC_135784.1, on the reverse strand, counting down.
TTATTTTCCCTGTTCATTATGGGGGAGAAGGCCATTATGAAATGTATAACTCCCCCCCCCCCTTTCCCCAGTGCTGGAATTGAAAGGCAGGCGTGCGGGCTCTTTTTGTACTGATGATTTTGCCCTGATTCAATTTAAAGCTGGTTAGAACTCAAATACTGTAGCGTAATTGACAAAGATCAGTGTGGGTTGTAATGCTAATGTCTTGGCTGTGCCTTCATAGTCTCTACAGGAGAACAGGTTAGAAAATGCTTTCTGGATAGGACTAGATCTCTAGCAGTCTACTTGGGTGACAGGAAATCAAAAGGTAAGTTGCTATGGTCTGATCCTCCTTGATCTGGGATTTGGCTTATTCAAGCTGTTGTATACATAAAGAAGTCTCTACTAATGTACAGCTCTTAGCTTCTATTCTGGACCTGATTTTAGAAGATTGTGAGCACTTTTCTGGCAAGTCATGTGAAGTTGTCAGTGTTATTGATGATAAGACAATGATGATCCTAGAAATACATACAGTATATGACATACGTACCAGGGACCTTATTAGAGCAAAGCTTCAAGCATCATTCGTACCTGAAAATATCATCATAGCACAAAATTAGTAAAGTTGAATTCCAAGTTAGATTTATCATTGTAATAGAGTCATCCAGATATTAACCTCAAAAAGACACCGAGGAAGTACGATTTCTCCACTGTCTTATGATCCCTTTTCACCCTACATGAAAATAAGTTCTCACTGATTGTCAAAATGTAGACATGTCCTAGACCGACCTCCTCCGTGAACCATTCCTTGTTTTAAAAAACTTGTAAAAATTGTATGTATGTACAAAACAACTTCCCCTTCAACAAAACTCAGTAGTTTTATATTCCATCTAACACACATGGAATTGCATATTAACTATGCCCACTATAAGGCGTCTTGTTTTGGTGGGTACATCGCTTTGTTGACTCTTTCTCTGACACTTCCTGAGATCTATTCTTTTCAGATCAGGCATAGGCAACATGCAGCCGGGGTTCCCAACTGCCCTATATTCCCCAAAAAGGTTTTATTTGAGGGAGGGATAGAAGTGGCTCAAAAGACCCCTTTTGCCTTCACTGTGTGTGGGGTAGCAATGTTGCCCTGTTTTGAGACACCCTGGGATATCTGACCTTTCCCAATTTTTGACCGCTAGAGTATGAAAGGGAGCTTTTTTTCTTTTAAAAGAACAGTACCTTTTTATCAGAAAACCTTTGGGGAGACTGTGGGAATGGTTTCATGGAAAAGTGTGGCCCTGGACCTCATTTAGATGAAGCTTTGGGGAGATTTGTTTGAAGAACACTTGTATCTTTCCTTTTGTGGGTCACACAGTTATTTCCATGTGGGGTCAGCATTATCTACACAGAGTGACAGGAGCTCTCTAGGTTTCCAGGCTGGGACATCCCTTAGCTTTATCCAGGGATGACAAGGACTGAATCCAGGATCTTTTCCATGTGCTGTGCTAATGTGATACCCACTCCCCCACTTTAAGATGCTGCAGCAATTCAAAAGATGGAGCATATGATGCTTTCTTATACTGAGGTAGGTGGCTGGTCCATCTACCTCAGCGTTGCCTAAAGAGACTGGGCAGCCTTTCTCAACATTATTTGGAGTTGGGAGCTGAGACCTTTATCAAACAAACCATATGCTTTGTCACTGGGTAAATTTATTTCCCTTAGCTTTATGTATCTTCTGGTATTTAGATTTTCTGGAATTTTTTTGGAGGAGGTAGTTTCTGAATATTTGGAGTGACTACTTATGAAGGAAACAGAACGCTTGCTTTCCTTTTTCAGGGATCATACTTCATATCAAGAGCTGGTATTACCAGGAACTTCGCTTGGGGAGGTGGGGGTGGGGGAGAGAAACGCCTCTCCCCTTTATGTTCTCAAGTCCAGCTCAGTTCTGTATTCCTATGTGTGTCTTTTTTTTCCTTCCCTCTCACACAGCCGCCTATTCAGTGGAGCAGCCTACTCTGCTAGTGTGCCCTTGGAGAGACCAAGAACTCCTAGAGAGAAGTCATGTTATCATAGAAGGCTAATTCTCTCAAGCCTACCTGCATTACGTTTAAATTGGTTCCCCTCACCATATCTTTGCTCTAGTCCATTTACAGATTTTGAAAACTATTACTCCAACTAAAGCTTTGTTGGCATTCATGAGCTCTCTTGCATGAAACCTGACATGCTCTTCTGCACTAGCGCTGTCAATTTCAAAGTTTTGAGAATTTTCTCTTAATTTACATAGACTTCTAAATATATGGGATGAGTCTCTAATTAAAAGAATCAATACAAGAAAAACAAACAAACAAAAAATTCAAAAGGATGAGCTCACACATAAGGGAGCTGCATGGGTATGGTGTAGTGGCTCATGAATTAAGCACAAACTATACTCCCATACCATTGGGCAGTTCTAAAAATTTGTTTTAAGAATCCTATCTTAATTTATATGGCTTAATACAGCTGCCTGTGTTTTGGGACTCTCCTTGAGATCTTAGCTGTATGGATTATTTTGATGAGTGACTGCACTTTGAACTTCAGCATTGCATCAGGGGATAAATATGGAACAGCAGTGAAACTAGGTGTAATTCTACTATGTAACTTCAAAGGGTTGCTACACGTAGCCTCAGACATTGCCATATACAATCGTGCCCCGTTTTATGATTACCACGTTTAACGACGAATCTGCTTGATGATGATGTTTTAGCGATCGCAAAACGATGGTTTGAATGGGTTTTTTCCGCTTTGCGATGATTGGTTCCTTGCTTCGGGAACTGATTTTCGCTTTAGGACGATCAATAACAGCTGATTGTCGGGTTTCAAAATGGCCACCAGGTGTACAAAATGGCTCCCCTCTGTGTTTAGGAGCCATTTTTCGCTTTACAGGCATCCGAAAATGGCCGCCCCTATGGAGGATCTCCGCTGGACGGCGAGTTTTCAGCCCACTGGAACGCATTCAACGGTTTTCAGTGCATTTCAATGGGCTTTTTTATTTTGCTTTACGACATTTTCGCTCTACAGTGATTTCGCTGGAACGAATTAATATCGTTAAGCAAGGCACCACTGTACAGAATCATGTGGAGTAACACTGGAGTGAACAGACCGCTGCATGGATACAGCCTTCAATGGTCATAACTTTGACTGTGGCAAATGGTCAGTTGTAATGGCAGAAATGATTTCTAGTTACTGCAGATTATACATTAGTGGTTTAGTTCACATAGACGTTTGTCTGGGCAACCCCTTAATTGGGAAAGATACCTTGGAAATATAGTCTCATTTGCATGCATGTATGAACTTGCCAAATGTCTTGCACTGTTCATCAGTCTTTGTTGTTCAGAAGGTTTCCAGGTTCAGTGTCATGGACTGAACTGGAAAAATATTTAGCTTTAGAGTGGGGGTATCTGATGTGAGAAATTTCCATAGTATACTGTAGGTAGGGAGATATGGGCACCAAGATACTAGCATGTTGATTTGTTGGGCAGCCCAGGATTTATCTGTATCTGAAACACATTGATAGAGCTATAAAAATCACATTTACAAAGCTATAATTAGCTGGCGGCTATTTAAGTGATGGTGCTGAGTGGAATTATGAGATGGGTATTCTGTGTGTTGTGGAGGCCAGCATTTCCAGTGTTTTATTATTACATTTAAAGAAGTATATTCTACAATTGTATTAGTTTTGACAGTCTTTACTAAACTGAAGGTTTCTAGGGCACTATTGCTGAGCTAAGGAAATGGCAATTATGCCCCAGTCATTGAATCACCTTAATCACCTCCTGTGTGGAAGGCATGTACAAACAGGAAGTACACAATAGAGAGAAGAAAACTGATGGAGATCTGGAACACAGATCCAACCAACAATTGAGCATGACTTATACTGCACCAAACTCTGTTTGAGTTCTATACAAGTTTGAGCACAGGCCTTCAAGTTTAACTGCATGTACACTGTTGGAGTCTTCTAATTCAAGCCTGCTGGTACAAGTGGCCAGCCTGCTTACCACCCACCCCCAGAACCTGCTGGACCACTTACTGCACGGTGCATGTGGCTGGTGTCATATCCTGAGCCCCAATTGCAGTAGTAGCCTGGCTGCCACCTCCCTACCTCCCTGCTTGCCCGGCCACTCCACAGTTAAGCAGAGCGACTCATTCCCCTGCTCCCTTGCCGGAGTGTCCGGGTGAGTAAGGAAGTGGGGCTACTGCCGCAATTGGGGCTCAGGAGATTATGCTGGCCACATGCGCTGGACAGTAAATGGTCCTGCGGATGGGTCATAATTGGGCTGGCTACCTGTGCCAGTGGACTTCATATTTGTACAGTGGTGCCTCGCTTAACGGGCGCCCCATTTAATGATGAAATTGCATACCGATGAACTTTTTGCGATCGCTTTTGCAATCATATTGCAATGTTTTAAATGGGGAAAAATCGCTTTGTGATGATCGGTACCCTGTTTCACTTACTGATCATCGCAAAGCGATGATTTTTTAACAGCTGGTCGGAGGTTCCAAAATGACCGCCAGGTAAAAAAAATGGCTGCCCGCTGTTTTCTGGGATAGATTCCTTGCTTACCAGGCAGCGAAAATGGCGCCATATGGAGGATTTTCACTTAAAGGTGAGTCTGAAGCCCATAGGAATGCATTGAAGGGGTTTCAATGCATTCCTATGAGCTTTTTAATATCGCATAGCGACGAAATCGCTTTGCAGCGATTTTTGCTGCATCAATTATCTTCGCTATGCGAGGCACCACTGTATTTCATATTTCTTGAGAGGAAAGCGATGACAAACCTAGACAGCATCTTAAAAAGCAGAGATATCACCTTGCCGACAAAGGTCTGCATAGTCAAAGCTATGGTTTTTCCAGTAGCAATGTATGGAAGTGAGAGCTGGACCATAAAAAAGGCTGACTGCCGAAGAATTGATGCTTTTGAATTGTGGTGCTGAAGAATTGTGGTGGTCTTGAGAGTCCCCTGGACTGCAAAGAGAACAAACCTATCCATTTTGAAGGAAATCAACCCTGACTGCTCACTGGAAGGACAGATCCTGAAAATGAGGCTCCCATACTTTGGCCATCTCATGAGAAGAGAAGACTTTCTGGAAAAGACCCTGATGTTAGGAAAATGTGAAGGCAAGAGGAGAAGGGGACGACAGAGGATGAGATGGTTGGACAGTGTCATCAAAGCTACGAACATGAATCTGACCCAACTCCGGGAGGCAGTGGAAGACAGGAGGGCCTGGTGACGTCTGGTCCATGGGGTCACAAAGAGTTGGACACAACTTAATGACTAAACAACAACAAACAACAGCATGAAGCCACCATCTCTTAATACGGAACCATGTACATATGCCACTTCCTGACTCCTGTATATCTTGCAGAAAAGAGCATCTGCCACTCTCTCTTTCTTGCGCCATCTTTCAGAAGAGTTTGTATTAGCACTGGGAGGTGTTACATGGGTTCACACATGACTATGTGCCACCCGTCCACCTCACTCTCTGTTGCTCTGCACTCAATGAAATGCGGTTAATATTTGCTTCGCTTAACTGGCTAGGGTGTTTGTGAGAATTAATTATTAAAAGACTGTGAAGTGCTTTTTTAAAATGTTAAGTGCAAAGCTTTATAATTATTTTATCTTGCCCACGCTCAAGAGTTGGGCAGGCTTTCGTTATATGATTACAGGTACATAGACATGTCAGCTGGCAGAGCTTGCTGGTATTGCCTATATATTCAGAGCAGAAAGAAATCTTGATTTGTTATCCAAGCTGACAGGTAGTGGTCCTGGGCTTATTATGAAATAATCACTCAACACACATATGTTGGAGTAAAACAGGCCACAGCTTTATTGGTAACAGCTGTCGATACTACTGACATTAGCATTGAGAACAGATCAGCATCAACCAATCTGCCTGCCAACTGATGTGTAACCAAGATAATTGGAAATAGGGTTAACCACATGGGTGTCAGCCACTGTGTGGCTCTTTCCAGCACCAGAAGGGTGGAGAGTTCACGGTCTCCCAAGCTGAGCCCCGCAGTGTCCCTCTGTCCCCGCATCCTTAAATGTCTCCCCCGCGCCCTTCCACTAGGAAGGGTCAAGGGCCTGCCTGACCCTCCCCCCTCCGACCTGATCTGTTCTCATGCTTCTAACTGCCCCCCCCAACAAAGCTGTGACAGAATAAAAACAACCCTTTAATGATCTTCCTAAGAGACCCCATGAACTAAGGGAGGTTGGATGGGAGAAGGTCCAAAGCAGAAAAGGTCTGCACCAAGGCCGACATCCCCTCTTATCTTCCCCAGAAGCAGCCCACATTTGAATTCACCAATCTGGACTGTTTATGGGAGGAAGACCCCAGCCCTCTGGATTGGGCAGAGATTGATGTCCCATGCCACCACTCGCTGTTGTGCTGCATCCTGGGAAGGAGACAGGCAGCAGCCCCCCAAATGGCTCCTGCCATGTTGCCCCTGCCCACTGCCATCACTGGGTGACAAACACAGCCTCCTGGGATGTCAAGCACTGTTGCTTAATGGAAGTTGCAGTTCTTCTGTTTTTCTGTTCAGGAAGGAATAAGTTTTATGTAGCAGCTGCGGCTGCTTGCTGGCCTTTGCAGGGACAGATGCTCCTTTTCAATGACATCTGTTTCTGCTCACCTGAACAGTGCTTCAAAGATAATAAATGGATTATGTAGCTGAGTCTGTGTGAACAAATCAGTTCTGGAACAATTTGTTGGTTTCAAAGCCAGAATAAGCAATGGTTGGCCACACACACTTGTCATCTCCTCCACTTTGTGCAAATACAGAATGTTCATTCAGTTCTATAGAGATGGGCATGAAATGAACGAACCATCAGCCAAAAATTTGTTTCGTGGGCTGTTCAGAAACTATGTTTTCACAAAGCAAAATGAAAAATCAAACTTTTTCATCATTGGTGTTTTGTTTCGCTTCATCCCATTCCGAAAACTCCCCCCTTCATAGGCGCCAGCACCTACCAGTTATCCTCTCCTCTGTTGCCACTGATTAGAACAATAGTCTTCCTGCCCCTGTGCTTCCTGGGAGGGTTAGGGTATTGTGGGAAGTATAGTGTATACAAATACAAAGCCCCCACCCAACACAGGTGGCCAGCCTGATTACCTCCCACCCCCAGACCCCACTGGACCAACTTACTGCACGGCGTGTGTGGCCAACCTCATCTTCTGTGCCCCAATCGTGGCAGTAGCTCAGCTGCTGCAGCCCAGCCTTAGCAGAGCTACTGCTGCAATCGGGGTGCATGAAATGATGCCAGACGTGAGTAGCACACACTGTGTGATAAGTGCTCCAGCGGGGCCTAGAGGTGGGAGGTACTCAGGCCAGCCACCTGTGCTGGGGGGCTTCATATTCCTATAGATCTAATATCTAATTCATATATATCTAATCAGTATATATAGAGGACCCTCAAAGGACTGCACTTTGGCCTAGAGTCAGTAAGGTAGGTGCTGGGGCCCATGGAAGGGGCGGGGGGGGAACCCATCTCATTTAGAGATAGGCCTGAACTGAATGAACCATGGACCAGTTTGTTTTTTAAACATTTGTTATGGATCACGGTTTGTGTCCATCTCTCGGCAAGAGGCATAAAGAGAACAATAAGTTTCAGTGGAAGTAGGCTGAATACCCAGAATGTGAGGAAAAAGTCCCCTAAGCTGGACACTACTTGCAAAGACATATTTTGTTTCACAAAGAATTCTATGAAAATAGAAGTTTGCTGTTGTGTTACTAAATACAGAGCGGGGGGGGGGGGGAGAGAGAAGTTATGAACAATGATCAACTCTTAGGAATTAGTGCCCAAGGCTTAAATGTTATGGTCACTGCTGGTGGCTGCCTAATGCATATTTAGGATAAAACTAAATCAGACAACAGAGCTCTGTAAGATTTCCAGTTTTTTGCAAGGAGCAATCATGGTGGTAGATTATGAACATGATGGAAAACCTCTTCCTAAAGCAATTTGCACCATTAGCATATCATGATGCATTGGTTGCAACACTTTTTCTGGGTCATGGAACTTTCTGAGAATCTAATGAAATCTATAAACCCTTCCTAGAAGAATGCATACAAATACATACATACAGTTTTACATACTGTTTTCAAAGCAGCAGGAAGGAAACTGAAGGGGGGGGGAATCAAACTCTCAGTCTTTAATGTGCTTCAATCACAGAATCACAGAACAACGGAAGGGGCCTATAAATCTATTGGGTCCAACAGCCTGCTCAATGCAGGGATCCAAATCAAATTATATATGACAGATGGTTGTCTAATTTTCTCTTGAATGCCTCCAGTGCTGAAGCTTTCACCACTTCCCAAGATAATTGGTTCCATTGTCATAGTGCATAGTTAGGATGTTTTTCCTGATATTCAACCAAAATATGTCTTCCTGTAACTTGAACCCATTATTACATGTCAGACATTCTAGGATGCTCCAGAACAAATCGTGAGTCTCTTCTGTATGACAATCTTTCAGATATTTGAAAAGTGCTATCGTATTTCCCATCAGTCTTCTTTTTTCAGGGCTAAACATGCCCATCTCTTTTAGTCTTTCTTCATAGGACTTGGTTTCCAGTCCCTTTATCACCTTTGTTGCTGTCCTCTGAACTTGTTCTAGTTTGTCAGCATCCTTCTTAAAATGTGGTATCCATAGATTCTGATAATGCAGCCTAAAATAGCATTTGCCCTTTTTACAGGCACATCGCACATATTCAGCTTGTTGTCTAAAACAATTCAAAATCCTTCTCAGTCATGGTATTACTGAACCAAGTATCCCCCCCCAAAAAAATCTGGTAACTGTGCATTTGGTCTCCTTTCCACCCCCCACCCCATCCCGAGGTGTAGAACTTTGCACTTTTTCCTGTTAACTTTAATTCATTCATAAATGTTGTTTTCAGTCTAGTGCTTGAGCCTTTTAATATCTTTTTAAAATTTGTTTCTGTCTTCCAGGTTATTAGCTATTTGTCATATTTTGTGTCATCCACAAATCTCATAAGTATTCTCTGCACTCTCTCATCCAAGTCATTAATAAAAATGTTGAAGAGCACTAGACCTAGGACTGAGTTTTGTGGTACCACCCTCCAATTTTAGAAGCCATTGATAAGTACTCTCTGAGTACAATTCTGTAACCAACTGTGTATTCACTTGCCGGTTGTTCTATCCAGCCCACACATAGTTAGCTTGCTAATCAGAATATCATGAGATACTTTGTCCAAACCATGGCTGAAGTTAAAACATATTGTCTACAGCATTCCTATCAACTACCAGGGAGGTTAGTCTGGTAGGATTAGTCTGGTAGGATTTTTTTTCTTGACATATCTGTGTTGGCTTGTAGTGATTACTGCATTCTTTTTGTGGTGCTTGCAGAGTGACCTATAATCTGCTCCTGAATTTTCCCTGGGTTTGATATAAGGCTGATTGGTCTGCAGCTCCAATATTCCTCCTTTTTGCCCTTTTTGAAAGTAGGGACAATGTTAGCCCTCCTCCAGTCATCTGGGCACTTCATCCATCTTCCATGATTTCAAGAAAATAATAGACAGTGGTGTAATAATTCCTTCTAAATTTTTGGATGTACTGTAGTTCATCCGGCCCTTGGGATTTGAAATCATTCAGATTAATAAAGTATTCCTTCACTATTTATCAATCTCAGTTTGAAATTTTGTCCCCTCCTTTTGTACTTCACCTTTGCCTGAAAGGTCACAGACTCTTTTGTGAAAATACCAAGCTGAAACAGGAATTGAGCAGTTCTGCCTTTTATTTTTCATCTGTTATCATTTTCCCATTACCACTGAGTAGCTGAGCCACTGCTTCTTTTCTCGTATCTTTTGCTACACATATACTTGAAGAATGTTTTTTTTTCTTTTAGCATCTCTTGCTAATCTCAGCTCATTCTCAGTTTTTGCCTTCCTAACACCATCTCTAGAATTCTTCACTACTTGTCTGTACTCTTCCTTTGGGGCCTTAGCATTCCTTCCATTTCCCATATGTGTCCTTTTTTATTTTCAGATCCTGTCTTAGCCCTTTTGTGAAGCCACATTGGTTCTTTTTTTGTTTTTGTTTTTGCTGTCTTCCACCATTTTTTCTTGTTAGAATTATTTGTACTTGTGCCATTAGAATTTCCATTATAAGAAACTCACACTCATCTTGGACTCTTTCTCCTTTTAGGATCTCCTATCGTGGGACCTCACTTGTCATAATAATAATTACAGATTATTAAAATTGGCTTCCCTAAAATGTAGCATTCATGTGCAGCTGTACTGTGCTTTTGTTTCCTTTAAAAGCAAGAACTCAAACAGGACACAGTCACTTTCCCCCAGAGTTTCCCTTCCTGCCATTTCTTCCACCAAGTCATCTCTATTGGTTAGAAATAAGTCAAGGAAAGCTAATCCTATAGTTTCTTCCTCCACTTTTTGTAGGAGAAAATTATCAGCAATACAAGCCAGGATTTTCTTGAAAGGGTGATACTTGGCTGAGTATGCCTCCCGAAAGATATCAGGATAATTGAAATATTTGCATTACTACCACATTGTGTCTCTATGAAATTCCTGCAATTTATTTTTCAAAGATTTCTTCTCCTTGATTGAGCAATCAGTAGTAAACTTCAGCTAGATCATTCCTTTTAGAAGAGGAGCCTGTGCAAGCGTATCAGGCAAAATCCAAAGAAACAAACAAAACAAAATGAAATCTACATTTCATTCTGTTTCTTTATGTCTGACAAAGTATATGTTTCCATGAAAGCTTACATTAAAATATAATACTTAGTCTTTAAGGTGCCACATGTCTTGTCTTTTGTTTTGTTTCTTTGTATTTTGCCCAGTGCACATTCCTTTTGTTTTTACCCCAGTTATATTAATCCTGATACTGTACTCTCCTCTGGAACAACCAAACTCATCCTCCTGTATTTCTATGCAGGAATATGAATTTTTAGCGTATACTTCAACTCCATCTCCCTTTCTCTTCTTTCTTTTCCTTTTGAACAATTTGTATCCTTCAGTTGCTGTATTCTAGATATGGGAGTCATCTCACCAAGTGTCAGTTACCTCTATGAAGTCATATTTACCTTCCTTAACTAAGATTTCCAGTTCTTCTTGCTTGTTTCTCATACTCCTGGGATTTGTATATAGACACCGGAGATTGTGTGATTTGTGGCTTGCTTTCCTTCGTACATTTTTATGAAGATTATTATTGGGACCCATTAGAGCTGCTTCCTCTGTTCCTCTTCTTCTGTTGTTACTTCTGAGACTGCATCTCCCTCCCATTTCCAATTCAGTTTAAGGCCCTCCTGATGAATTTCTTCATGTTGTGGCCAAGCACATTCATTCCAGTCTTTGTGAGGTACAACCCATCACTTGCCAGCAGTCCTTATTCTAGGAAACATACAATATTTTGCCTTTTCTTATGCCAACATCAGGAAAATATTAAGGGAGGGAAACATTTAAGCCTCTCCCCACCTCAAATAGCAGTCCAGCCTGAAAGACAGTACCCTATTCATTTTGTTACTCCCAAACTTCAAAAATAGCTATAGGATCCTGTTATGGATCTCTGTTTCTTTATCTAGATTAGGCCTTAGTCTAGCATACTCCAAGAGGTGGAATAATTGTACTGATTTTAATTTGCATCCTAATACATTCAACAAGGTCAGTTTAGGATATATACTAAGCAGCAGAAATACAATGAGCCTGATCATTAAGAGTAGGGTTTACAGAAATATTATTTAATACTGACAAGTTTTTTAACAAGAAACCAGAATTCTTAGAATGATGCTTGAACAATTAATCCAAAATAAATACAGTACAGTACTCGATAAAAAATTGGGTCAGACCCATAAGTGAAAACGGCACAAAACAAACAGTACAGAGAGCTCTCCTTTCTCACCATCAAAGGAGTTCTTCACTTCTTCTGCCTTCTTGTTAGAATCATGTTTATAAGAATGATAAATTTACTTCCATCACACTTCCAACACTGCTTTGTGTCTGGCATTACATCTTTTGTTTGTGATAAAAGCCACTTCTGAAATGCAGTTTGCGAGTTAGGAAATATTTATCTAAAATAGGTATGCCAAGTTACTTCTAAATTCCAAGGTGGAATATATTGTATAGTAAAAATTGAGAAGGTGTGACACAATTTTGTAGAAGTGGAGAAAACTCAGAATATAGTAGTGTGAACTGCTTCCTGATGATGTGGCCTTTCACTTTTTTAAAAAAGCAATCTTTCATCCTTTTAGGCACATAGCTATGTGTGCAAGTGTGTGGGGGAACAACATCAGATAAAATTTCAGGAAACAGAAAATTTTACTCATGGGTAGAGCTTACAGGATTCTATCATTCCACATCTTTCTGGTGGCTGTCGCTTGTATTCACTTTAAGGACCAAAATGGCAGCAAGCATTTGGCAGCTTTCATTAGACAAGTACAAGATTTCTAAGAGGCTAGCTACCACGAGACAGGAGACAGGTCTATTTGTGGTATTTAGACAAGACAGGTTGCCATGTAAATATGAATTATGGTGCAAAGGCTGTCCTTAATTTGATTTTCACATCAAATCTGGGATGAGGGAAAAGGGAGAGTGGGGCACCATGTTTTTTGTACCCCACCTTCTTCAGCCACAAAAGAGCAGGATCTATGCACTTTGTAATGACTTATTTTTTTCCATCTGCAAAAGTTAAAAGTATTGCTTATGAACCTTTCCCCACAGAGGGTGAGAGGCAGATGTACAAACAACATAGACAGTCCATGGAGAGATACCCATACACTATGCTATCTCTACTAATACACTTATCCCATGGTTACTGAATTGACACAGTTATTAAAAGCTCAACAGTTTTCAGAGCCGTCTGTTCTCAGACTTTGCCATTTGCCACAATTGTTGTCTACGATAGCAGAATTTATTTAGCTTTCCTGTCCCCAGGAAGAATTATCACCAGTAAGGTTTAGGTATCTAAAAGTCATTTGCTTGTCATTTGTTTGTTGTTGATTGTTTGTTTGTTTGGAGAGTCCGGAATGTTCTGAGCTGGGAAAGGAGATTTGGGGTGGGGCATATTTTGTGTTTAAGAACTAACAGCCTTTCTCTTGGGCAGGTTGCATTTTTAATGTGTTCTGCTTTTGCAGCCAGCTTCTGGCATTAGCATAAATCCATTACCATGTTTGGTTTCTCAGAGGCTTTGGGCCACATCTCTTTAGTTCTTTAATGCAGAAAATATTTGTTTCATTTGGGAGATCCATATCCAGCTATTTTTTTGCACCACAAGCAGCCTCATCAGTTCACAATAATATGATAACAAACAGGGTGCTGACAGTTAATCACAAAAAGAAAAATAATTAGTCACAAAAATCAAAGCAGCAAATAAAACAATAATGAAAGCATTTCAGCTGTCATTAGAACATCACAGAACCTGATAGGCTTTGGCATAAAAGCAGCAGCAAAGAAAGCACCAGGACAATATTTTGAAAAAGGAGGAAGTTCCACCATTTGTTTGCTTTACTGAGAAGGCCATTCCTCTGAAAGACAGCTTCTTGCCTAACCATAGAAGAGGAAGGCATCCAGAGATGGGCCTCTGAAGTCTGTCTTTAAAAGTTTCATTATATCCGATGTTTCCGAATCAGACTAGTCATTTCAAGAAGCAAATAGGCAATGATGTCTCATTATCTAGTTGGGAATCAGTGGTGGTTCATCCATTTTAGAGGCTCTGCCCTGCTCAGGCTACTCCCAGCCATTTCACACCTGCTTGCTTCCTTACCAGAAGCAAAAAGGCCTCTGGCTTCATGCATGTATCTATGCTTATCGGTGTTTAGGCCTCTGGATGTCTTGTGTCTGTGTTTATAAAGGCCTACCTGTGTTTGTGTGAGGAAGAATGCCTCTGTGTCTGCTGTGTTAGGACCTACTTTTGACCCAAGCTCTGCCCACCCTTGGTGTGCCTTCTGCTTCAACAGCTGCAATAGGTATCAGCTGCTATTGCAAAAGTTAAAAATACTACAGTGGACCCTCTACTTATGGAATTAATCCATATTGGAATGGTAGCTGCAGGTCGAAAAGTCTGTAGGTCGAATCTCCATTGACCTACAATGCATTGAAAACCGATTAATCCGTAACCAGACGTTTTTGTTCCATTTTTGTTCCATTTTTTTCTGGTCTGTAAGTCGATTCTCCGGCTGCAAGTCGAATCTAAATTTTGCAGCCAGAGAAGTCTGTAACTCGAAAAGTCTGTAAGTCGAGCCGTCTGTAAGTTGAGGGTCCACTGTATATCAGGACAGTGCTCCACAGAGCCCAGAAATTTGTTTTCACTGTGATCTGTTTCAGGTCATAGGTAGAGAAGTCGTGCCACAGCTAGGATGGGTTTTGAATTATCAAGGCGTCCTGTCTCAGTACAGACACAGCTTTTGAGAACTGAATATTGTGCAAGCCAGACAGTTGTACATATGCACAACTATTCTTGACTAGCCAAGCTGCTTATAAATTAATTCACATCCCAATAATGATGTCTGAGCAAAAGAAAGAAAAAAGATTAACCTCCTGTATCTACAGTGGGTCTCAGTCCATTGATATGTGTTAATGGATACTTGGAGGTTGAGGCATTTATATTCCTTTTCATAGATAAAGTATTTCCAGTCACAGAATTGTGTTGGTGAGCACAACAAAATATTCTTCTCAAATGTAAAATTCATCTTGTTCATTTAACTTGCTTCTTCAGTGAGGCTGCCAGGCTGATGGGTTGCTTACACTTAATGTATAGCTATGCTTCTCTTCTGGCTCCACTTTATATTTGCATTTTTAAGGCCTGTGCATCCACAACTACTCATTCCTCTTTGCATCTAGAAGCTATGTTTATATTCTTTGCTTTCAGCCAACCAGCTTCATTGAATATTTGCCTGTTCGTAGCTTTTTCAGACAGACAGAACGATGATGTGAAGGAGACATGCAATTCATGAACCATGCTGCTACCTTATTTTCCTTAGCTTCATCTTGCAGCTAAAACAAATTTTTCAGGTTTCAGAGAAAACCATTGTTTTGCAATGTGTTGGGAGCCATTCACACCTAGCCCTTCAATAGCTGTTCTGCTCAATATGGTGTTTTGTTTTGACTGAGAGAATCCATCATGATATGCAGGGCTCCAACCCACCCATCTCCCTTTATTTTTCCTCTTTTGATGCCAAATTTGCCTAGCAAACTGAGTGTGCATCAGATGTCTACTGCATTTTGTCAGTTTTGACTACGGTGCTATCCAGAGGATTATCTTATGTAATCACTGTACATCATTAATACAGTGTTATGGGAGTTCAGGATCTTTGTCATCATTTGTAAATGTATGTTTTTTTTCAGTATTTCTTTGTCTTTTTCCTTATCAAAGACAACCTGTTCAAACAGGAAAGAGAGAGTAGTTAGTTCCACAGTGTGTTTTTTTAAAAATAACAGCACTAAGAGCCTTCAGTCTGAAAACTGTACATCTAGCTATGCAGGCAAATTGTGCTTGTCTTGTTTTCACAATAAAAAAAAATTAAAATATGTTCTCTTCACCTGCAGGATGGAGAAATGTTTTATAAAATTATGAGTTCCTGGATTTCTGAGAATATTTTTGCACAATTAGACAAAACTATTGTCTAATTGTGCAAACTGCATAACTAAGGTGTGGTATCTTTGGCCTTGGTCCATGGACTAAAAATTCAAAGCATAAGATGGGTCGTTTTCATCTGTTTGATCAATCAACCCAATCCTCCTACACTTGCTAGGTATGTTGTGTTTGACAAAAAGACAATACTTTAATTTTGTACGAAGAAATTCTGTGTACATTTCAAAAATGGAAAAAAAAATACAGTATTCATCTTGTGCTCATAGTGGACATGGAAAAATATCACAGGGTTTAACAAACTCTTGACAGAGTGTCTTGCTTCATAGGCTTATGCCACAATATGAGTTTTCAGTGGACTGAAAAAGAAAATTTAGAAATTATTCTTGTACTGACCTGTGCTGCTAAGTGAAACAGTGTCTTATCTTTTCTGGGAATACTGCAACTCAGCGTTAGAACTTGAAATGAATTTGTACTCACTCAGAATGGGCTAACAATTCTAGAAATGCAACTGCCAGGTTTACGTCCTGCTTCTTAGCATTTAATATTAGATGTTAGACAATAATATGCTAGTATGCATTTTAAAGCTTTTCTTATATGTATGATATTATTTTCTGTTTCCCCAAAGTAAATACTTCTCGTTTTAAGATGTAACTCATATTTCCTGTGAATAGATCATTCAGCCCCAGTCTTCATAAGTTTCTTGTTTGGTTTTGAACTACAGTACTCGATTATATTCTTTTTGAGGAATAGTTGGTGATGTGGAGTTCATTCATCCTAAAAGCAAGGCTGGCCCAATTGTTCAGCCGCAGCTACCCTGTTTTAGAATGAAGAAGACATGTTCATACTCCTTGAGTGCCATAGTCAGGTTTGCATTTGACAAGTCTCATGCTTCCTAAGAATAGCCCACACTCCTTTCCATTTTGTAGTGCAGGCAGAATATGGATACACTTGTTTTGATGCCTCAGCTTCTCCAGTAGGTTTTGCTTTCAAACCTTGCTCCCTAAAGTAAAAAACAACAACAACAACACACACACATTTTGTCAGAGTTAAAAAAGAAACAGTGCCTATATAACTGCTTCCTGCGCTCCTACTTAAAATACAATTAATAACCCAACAGCTTTTGTCACGGCACTGATCGCTGGTGTGTTGTAGAAACAAACAATGTCCTATGGCACAGAATGTTAGCTGTTTCCTTGGGGTGGAAGTGCTTCACTTTGTGCCTACAGTCTCATGTACTGAGAGAGAGAAAGAGAGAGAGAGGGCATTTCCTCAATCAGTTATACACAAGGAGAGCTGAGAATGAGGGAGCGGCAGGTGGTGTCCTAAACACAGCTGAAGCCTTTGATGTGGAAATATCTTGCTGTTGTTTCCTTTCATGTCAGTCGGAGTTTCTGTCTCCTCAGTTAAATGGTTCATCTTCGGGTGGCTGCTTGTGAATCAGTACAGCTGAAACAGAGGCTGGAGATGACTTACAGCAGAGTCCTGGAATGATCACAAGAGAAAAACAGACATTCAGCAGCAAGTGTCCTACAATGCTAACTAACATTTTGATGGAATAAAATGTATCTGCTACGGCCAGTAAGGCTGGTAAGGGTGTGTGTGGAGGGTCCAGTAAACAGATTTATTTGTTTAAATACCTTTGTAAACAAAAATACTGCACAGGGGAAAAAACACACTACAAAACTACAAAACCACACTTTTTTTCATTTTTTTTATTTTTTAACATCAGGGGTGACAGAAAGGAAAAAGGGAATTGGAATTAACCACACTATTTAGGGACATTGGGAACTGCCTTAAACAGAGTTATATCACTGGTACATCTCTCCTAGTATTGTGGATTGTCACTGGTAGTGGCTATCTAAGATATGGAGTAGGATACTCTCCCAGCCCTGCCTTGGATCCCTAGTATCCACCGGTAGTTTCCTGCTTAATTACTGAACAGGCTGGACTCCATTTATTTTCTGAAGCCAGAGATCCAGCAAGTTAGTGTGGTGGTCATAGATGGGAAAATCACTAAATAAGTGTTAAGTGTTAACA
Source organism: Pogona vitticeps (assembly GCF_051106095.1). Lineage (NCBI taxonomy): Eukaryota > Metazoa > Chordata > Lepidosauria > Squamata > Agamidae > Pogona > Pogona vitticeps. Next base: position 140,987,805 of record NC_135784.1, on the reverse strand, counting down.
GTTCAGTTTCATCTGAATAAGTCCCAAAATCTAATTCAAGTTTAAGTTGGATGGGGAAATTTTTTAAAATTTGTTGTTGTTCTTTAGTCATTAAGTTGTGTCCGACTCTTTGTGACCCCATGGACAAGAGCACACCTGTTTTCCACTGCCTCCTGGAATTGAGTCAAATTCATTCTGGTAGCTTCAATGACATTGTCCCACTATCTCGTCCTCTGTCATCCCCTTCTCCTCTTGCCTTCACACTTTCCCAACATCAGCGTCTTTTCCAGGGAGTCTTCTCTTCTCATGAGATGGCCAAAGTATTGGAGCCTCAGTTTCCGGATCTGTCCTTCCAGTGAGCATTCAGGGTTGATTTCCTTCACAACAGATAGGTTTGTTCTCCTTGCAATCCAGGGACTCTCAAGAGCTTCCTCCAGCACCACAATTCAAAAGCATCAATTCTTCAGCGGTCAGCCTTCTTTATGGTCCAGCTCTCAATTCCATACATCGCTACTGGAAAAACCATAGCTTTTGACTATGAGGACCTTTGTCGGCAAGGTGATGTCTCTGCTTTTTAAGATGCTGTTGAGGTTTGTCATTGCTTTCCTCCCAAGAAGCAGGTGTCTTTTAATTTTGTGGCTGCTGTCACCATATGCAGTGATCATGGAGCCCAAAAAAGTAAAATCTGTCACTGCCTCCATATCTTTCCCTTTCATTTGCCAGGAGGTGATGGGACCAGTGGCCATGATCTTAGTTTTTTTGATGTTAAGCTTCAGACTATTTTTTGTTCTCTCCTCTTTCACCCTCATTAAGAGGTTCTTTAATTCCTCCTCACTTTCTGCCATCAGAGTGGTATCATCTGCATATCTGAGGCTGTTGATATTTCTTCTGGCAATCTGAATTCCAGTTTGGGATTCCTCCAGTCCAGCCTTTCGCATGATGTATTCTGCATATAAGTTAAATAAGCAGGGAGAGAATATACAGCCTTGTAGTACTCCTTTCCCAATTTTGAACCAATCAGTTGTTCCATGTCCAGTTCTAACTGTGGCTTCCTGTTCCACATATAGATTTCTCAGAAGATAGATAAGGTGGTGAGGCACTCCCATTTCTTTAAGGACTTGTCGTAGTTTGTTGTGGTCGACACAGTCAAAGGCTTTTGTGTATTCAATGAAGCAGAAGTAGATATTTTTCTGGACTCTCTGAGTTTCTCTATAATCCAGCACATGTTAGCAATTTGGTCTCTAGTTCCTCTGCCCCTTCGGAATCCAGCTTGTACTTCTGGGAGTTCTCGGTCCACATACTGCTGAAGCCTACCTTGTAGGATTTTGAGCATAACCTTGCTAGCATGTGAAATGAGTGCAATTGTACGGTAGTTGGAGCATTCTTTGGCACTGCCTTTCTTTGGGATTGGGATGAAAACTGATCTTTTCCAATCCTCTGGCCACTGCTGAGTTTTCCAAACTTGCTTTTTAAGCTAAGTGACTAAAATAAAGCCTTGTCAGAAAAAGTAGAGAAGTCTGATCCATTATTTTACTCATCCCATCCCTGTTTCGAGTTTTGAACAAAAGGAAATACCTACAAGTGCTTTTGAAAAACTCAATTCCCACCCACCCCACTATCCTACTTGTCCTTTTAAAATCCCACTTTGTTTTGACTCTCATGTATAGGTTTATTTGTTTGTTTGTTACATTTATAGTCTTATCTGTTTTCCACAGAACCTGCTTATATTACTTCAGACATTATTTATTTTTAAAAGAAAATATGTGTGGAGGGAGGGAGACTGCGATTAAAAGACACTTGCCTGTGTAAAGCTTCTAAGTAGATTGCACTTTTAGACTCATTTTACCATAGAAACTAAGCCCGTTACATAAATTGCTGCCTTAAGTGCACTATGACTCCTTCTCACCCATGTTAAATGTTCTTATTATATGCCATCATGTGGTTTCCAACTTATGGCGACTCTGTGAATTAATGATTTCCAAAAGATCTTACCATTAACAACCTTGCTTAGGTCTTGCAAACTAAGTACTCATAACTAATTTACTGCAATGCCAGATCTGCTTACCCAGGAGTATGTCCCACTGTACTTAGTGGAATTTCTGAATTGGCTTCATCATAAGGATGCAACATAGAAAGTGAGGGAACTTCCTTTCTTTTCAGCATCCAGATGAGTACAAAAAATTCTTAAGGGTAAATCTGCACATACCTTATTCTCAAGCAGGCAGCATTTCTACAGAAAATAGATAAAGATCTCCCAGATTCCACCCACCCCACAAACTGTGAGATCAGCCCTGCAAGGTTAGGATGGCTGAGGGTATAAAGAGAGCAGCTGCATAGAGATTTGACAGAATCTGTTGTGTGGGAAGTCATGGTTGGTGCCCCAGTGTTAACTCAAAGGCGCAACATGGGTTTTTCTTCATCCCATCTAGAACTGAACCAGCAACAACTTCGAAAGCACTTCCTCTCAGAAGGATTTCCCAAGATTTATACCAACACCAGGCTTAAGGTTGGAGTATGTAAGGTCTTCCTTCTCCTTATCTCCCCTCTGGGAGGCAAACTGCTTAGAAGGGAGAGGGTGGAGAGTCTGCCCACCACATTTGCTTCTCAGACTCTGCCACCTTCACCTGAGGAATGAAGTGGGGTGAAGGGACCGTGGGGGCTGCAGCAGGGAGACCTTTGCAGTCACCTGTGCTACTTCTCAGGGTTTATTTCAATGCAGTAAGTTAACATCAGTGGGGATATGTTTACCTTATTTCTAGCATTTGCTGCATAGTTTAAGGAGGAGGTTAAATGATGCACTTCCAAAGAGAATAATGCAAGTCCAGGGGAGGGAAAATGAGATCCACTGTGTATCATGTGCTCAGTTTTTTTTTTTAACATTGATGCAGTTGCAGCTAAACATGATTCAAATACCAGTTCTTTTACCATTATAACCAGGACCTAAGTCTAACTAAAGATTTAAACTGAGCTACCCTCCCATTAGCCCAAAACTAACTCAGCTGGCTAACTCAGTTTATTTTAGTTGTTACTATGGTTCTCTGATAGCGGGATATGTACACAATAGCTCTGCTGTCTTGTGGTGGGTTAAGCCAGTCTGTATTCTCCATGTTGGTTTTCTAGATGCTGTTGAACTACATTTCCCATCACCTAGGCCAATGATGGCGAACCTATGGCACACGTGCCACATCTGGCACGCGAAGCCCTTTCTTCTGGCATGCGAGTGAGCGGCCACCCCACCCACCCTTCTGGAAACAAATCTTTTGAAATGGCTGCAGCTGGGATTCCCCCTTTCTCTTCCTGTTCTGGGTTCTTTAACATTCTGTCCGTCCCCATGATTCCCCCCTTTAACTTCCTGTCCATCCCCATGATTCCCTCTGAAACTGCCACTTCCTGTTCCAGTTCCGGTCTTCTGGGCGGCACGGCAGCCACTGGTTTCTTCCCCATCCCCTCATTTTGGGCACTCAAGCTGAAAAATGTTTGCCTCCACTGACCTAGGCAGTATGGCTTTTGGTAATTGTGGATGGCAGTGGTTTTCCAACAATATTTAGGGGATCAAGATTAAGAAAGAGTATGAGTTGAGCCATTCATACAGGGGGGAATCAAACAGAGATTTATATTCATATCACAGGAAAAAAGTCAGTAATAAGCATTTTTCAATAATACCTTTGCCCTCAAAGGTAGGCAAAACCAAAACAAAGTGATCCCATTTTTCTCCTCTGAGAAAGAAACTAGATAAAAACTGTTCATTTCGTAGACAGTGGCACCCCAACCGCAAGATGTGCTGGGAGCAGAGACTGGGTGGAAGTAAGCTTCACATTGCACTAGCCTAAGGCTCACTAATTTTGTGATTGGTAAAAGCAAAAGCATAAACTATGCTTTGAGGGAGGGGCCCGTACTTTGATGGTAGAGTATGCACTTTGCATATAGAAGGTTTTGAGACGAACTGGGGAAAAATTGCCTGAAATCTTGGACAGCCACTCCTAGTTAGTGTGGACAGTACTGTTTTAAGGGAACTGAAGGTCTGGCTCAGTACAAGGCAGCTTCCTAAATTTTCATTGCCTAGTCTCTGCTGCTGTCTCATTATCCACAATAACTATGCTAGTAGAAACTAATTTGCCACAAGCTGAGTTTTTTTCCTCCAGGTCTTCGTTTTGTGGTTGTGGCTACAAAACTTAAACTGTAACACCATTCTTTGTTTTCAGTTCTTAAATGCATGGGGATGGATCTGATGAAACTCTTATGTACTATTGCGGTAACACCCCAAAGTTTGGAAAATGACATAAAAGGTAAGTAGTTACAGTTGTTGTTCCAGAGGTCCCACCTCCCAAAAGTAGCTAGTTGCCACTGTCATTGCAATTTTTAAAAGCAACTCTTAATTTTCCTATTTCTCAATAGTACTTAAGATAGCTGCTGTTAGTTACTTAAAACAAAAAAGGATATCATGTAATACAAAACACATTATCTTCACATCTCCTTTGCAAGAGGCATCATGAGCTAGCATGTAACATTCCTTTCCTCTTCCACCAATGTAATGAGAAACTGTAACTAATGACTAAAAAAATCCAATTTCTTCCTGAAGCTTGATATCTAAACCCCTAGTCCAAAGTGCTAAATAGGAAGGGGCATAATGCCTAGCTTCAATTATATCTAGAGATGGTATATTAGTATGTGTACCCCTTGAGATACAAATACGAATATCAGCACAATGGGTGCCTGGGGAAACCAACCAAGAACAGATTGGTCCACTTAACATTCACCTTCCAGCACGTGCGGCCATCATCGTTCGCATCACATCAATGGCAGAAGTAGCTCGGACAGCGCTTCCCTGCCTCTCTGCACACAATTGTCATTGTTCACATCACACCAATTGTGACAGTAGTCCAACCAGTGCTTCCCCACACAGCCGACTGCTCAGCCGCTGAGCGGGGAGCCTTGTCATCCTGCCTTCTCACTGAAGTGGTCCAGTTGGACTACTTCCATGATTGGTATGATGTGAACAATGACAATTGTGTGTGTTGTGTGGCATGCAGAAAGTGGACTGGCCAATTCTGAGGAGAAGTTCTGATTTCCCCAGGCACCTGTGGCACCGAATAGTTATGGGATATGTTCTGAACTAAGTTCTCTTTCTGTTCATCAGTCTGGTCTCCAGTGAATCTACTGTTGAATAAAACAAAACAAGAAACGCCACACATAACAAGGCTTTCAAAGTTTAATATAAGACTTCAAGTACTGTATAATCATGCAAACATAATGTCATATCATCACAGTGGAATGACATTTGCCAAAATAATGTACAGTATCTGCTTTCTGAGCCAGCGTAGCATAGTGGCTGAAACTATTAAGAAAGCCTCATAAATCAATAGAGCATACTCCTTAATAGGCATTTATTAATGTATTTTTATTTATACCCTACCCTTCAGCAGATTCCCGAGGCAGCTTACAAACAAATAGAATTACAGTAAAACCAGTGGGGGGGGGGGAATTAAACATTAATATGAAAACACCTTTGTTGGGCTCTAAAATAAAAGCAAAGTGGAATCTGGCTGGGTTTTCCAGGGCAAAGCCTTAATTAGCTGGGATGCCACCACTAAGCAGGACCTCTCCCTGGCTCAGATGGCATGCATAGGATTACATTTTGACAGGAGCAACTGTGATTGCAGAGGGGCTGTTCAGATTTGATCTATGCTATTAACAGAGATCTTGTTGTAGTCCCTTTGCTTTTTCCCAGTGAGAAATGTTCCATGTCATGTAATTTTGTCTTGTTGGATACCCTGCTGTGAGAGATGTTTGGATGCCATGCATAGAGGTTGGATGTCATTCAACACACATCACCTGATCAAAATTTCTGGAAATAGCTCCCCTTCTCCATTCTCAATCAGGTTCTTACGGTCCACTACTCCAAATTTCTGCTCCTGTCATAGTGCCCAGATAAATCACTGCTATATCTTAATTGCACATTTGGGCAAAAATAGCTTTTCACTGGCTGGCTTGTATGTCAGAATCTCCCATGCTGGTTTAGCAGTGTTGATATGATCATAAACATCCTGTTGGCATTGAATGCCTGATAGATCATTTAGATTGTTTTATCTTGTACATCTTGCATACAATTTTAGGTAGTAAAGTTACAATTTAATTAAAGCATGGGACACTGGATCATATATACATAGTACTGTTTTCCGAGAAGAAAGCATATGGAACATCTTGAGTAACTATGAGATTACATTTATGTAAAACTGCACTGGGAATAGTTTAGCTGTTTTGCAGTTCAGATACCCATTGTTAAGTTTCTCCCCACAGACCTCCTGGAAGCTAAACATGACTAATTAGAAGGTCTGTTGTATTTCATTTATTGACGTTCGAACAAATCAAGTGAAATGATACAGGCCAGCAGACAGATAGGGGCATTCATTGGCCGAAACCCTGTTGCTTAGTGTAGATCATTGAAACCAAAATAGGCCAGTATGAATCAGTTGAATATATGGAGGAGATGAGTCACCAAAGATTTAATGGGTCTACTCTAGGGCAACTTACTACAGTACACTAAGCAACAGGATTTCGTCCATCGAGTGCAGGTTTCAGTAACAGCAACCAGTTAGGAACTCCTCTGTGGTTTTTTTATAGTGCAAGTAATGCACAGAAAATTTCTTCTCCTATAGAGCAGAGAAGCAATTTCATTTGTGGGGAGAGAATATATGGGTAGGAGGAAAGGAAAGGGAGAGAGAAGATTAAAACAAAAACTTAACTTACAATCTGGCTGCCTGCAAATGTGAAACTGTCATCTCTTGGGTCATTTTCCCCTACTTTTTCGCTGTGATTGATGCTCCTGACTGTAGAGTGATAACCAAGTGACTGCTTTCTCTTCCTCTAAGGGCCGATTGAATGCAAGTTTTATGGGTTTCTAGAAAACTGGCCTCTGTTGGGGGACAGGGAGGGAGCACATTAACCTCCAAGTATAAAAAGGTGTGGATGCAGGAGCAATAGATTTCCCTGCCTGTTAATAGAGAAAGGCCTTCTGGGATGTTGGGGGCTACATGTGACCCTGTGTCCTTGAGAGAATTAAAGGACGCCTGGGAAGTGAGTTTTGCTTTGTCTATGGCAATTTCAGTTGGTCAAGCATGGTTTTGTGCCTCTCTCCCAATCCATGCCAACATCTCTTCATCAGACATAGAATGCAGAAATTTTGGGAGTTTAGTATTGCAGTGCAAATTAGTGAGAAGCTTGGAGGAGCAACTTTCCATTCTCCTTCTAGCATGCTGGACAAGGAGAGGTTACATTCCTCAGCCTGCAGTGGGGAATAGGAATTAGAGATGGGGAGGAATCACTATTTTGGCAATTTGTCCTGCTTCGTGATCTGTCAAAGTTGACGAAGCATGAAGCTCCCCCCCATGAACCAATGAAGCATGAATTTATTCCTCGATTTTTAAGGGAGGTTAGACAGCCAGAGGCTGTCTAAAAAAAAAAACCTGACCACCACCCTGCCCTCCTGATGCCACCCCACCCCCACCCCCACCATAATTGCCGCAACCACCACCACTGCTGCCCCGTCTCCAGCTGTCCTCTGCAGCCATGGTCTGCAGTACGCGACACTGGCTGCCCTTTGCAAAGATGGCGGCTGTGGCTTCATTTAGGGTAGGGAAGCTGCAGCTTCCATCTTTGCAAAGGGCAGCCAGGATTCCCTTACCCAGCCTTAAGGGAATCCAGGCTGCCCTTTGCAAAGACGGAGGCTGCAGCTTCTCTACCCTAAATGAAGCCACAACCATCATCTTTGCAAAGGGCAGCCAGTGTCCCTTACTGCAGGCTGTAGCTGAGGAGGCCACCACCACAGGCGGCGATGGATCACGGCGGCACTGGATGGAGGCAGCGGCTAAGGTAGGGAGACGAAGGGGGCAGGGGATAGGCTGTGGAGGTGTGTAGCTGTGGGGATGGGTGGGTACCTATCGTCCGGCTGATCAGCAGGTTCGTAGGCAGAATGGGAAAGCCATTCATCCTGTGGGGATGAATAAAAATGGGGAAATATTCATCCCTTCATATTCGTCGGGGTTTCTGGAACTGACAGATATGAAGGGACAAATATTTAATGAATCAGCAATTTCTCACGAATATCGCAATCTGTTTTTTTATTCATCCCCATGTCTAATAGGAATCCTCCTCCTCCTCTTCATAATATGGCAGAGCTGGAAGGAAACTATGGATCATCCTGTCAAGGAGGCACAGTGCGAAATTGAACTCCCAACCTCTGGCTCTATAGCTAGAAACCTAAACCACTGAGCTACCCAGCATGGTTCACCTCCCCCCAATCCAGTGGTTCCCAGTCTTGGGTAACCCCGGTGTTCTTGGACTGCATCTCCCAGAAACCCTGGGCAAAACAGACAGTGGTGAAGTCTTCTGGGAACTGCAGTCCAAGAACACCTGGGTTACCTAAATTTGAGAACCACTGTCCTAATTGATCAGCTGAGGAAAGGAGACTAAGAAGACTGTGTTTTTGTGTGTGCATTATGTGGGTGGATAGTGCATGTGTGTGAGAGAGAGAAAAATGAGAGAGAGAGAGAGAGAGAGAAGGGGGAAATAAGGTGGATATGAATGGGATGGGTGTGTGTGAGTATGTATGCATCGAAGTTAGAGAGAGAGAGAGAGAGAGAGAGAGAGAGAGAGAGAGAGTGGGTGGATGTTATGAGAGGATGTATGTGTGTGAGAGAGTGGGGTGTCCCAGACACTTGGGTGCCTTCAAAGGATGCTTTGCTGCTCACCTTCTGGATCCATCTCTTCTTTTGGCATGGAAATTAACTGTCTCTCATTAACTATTATTAAAGGTTTTGTTTGATTGTTTGTGTTTAATGGAATAGCTAATCTAAAAGATTCAAGCCTTGCTCCATAGCTACTGAGTTCTAAAATGCCAAGGATGGGGCCAGATTTTTGACCCCGTTCAGCATTCCCTCTTAGCCAATTTTACTCAGTCCAATGGAATGGCAGTAAGTCATTTCTATGTGAGACATTAAAAGGCTCTTAGTGGAGACATAACAGAGATCGAGATAAGTTCTGGCCCCTGTTCTAGACACTGATGGCTCTGATTGCTCCTGTTAGCAGGATCTATATACGTAGTCTCTTCTGTTTGTTTGCCTCTTCTTGGTTCACTCCTGCTTTGTTGAGAATCCAGTTTTTTCCCTTGAGCCCAACTTATTTATGCCTGTAGCAGAAAATTTTGTTTGTGTGTCAATAGGCCTTGGACTGCTTCATGATGGCTACGTATTGTCTGGTGAAACAAACAAAAAACAAACAAAATCAAACACACACACACACACACACACAGAGAGAGAGAGAGAGAGAGAGAGAGAGAGAATATGCCCCTTGTGCTCTGATGGATTATTTCTTTATTTTTTTGTATAACTGAAAGCTGACTTCCCAGGGAATGAGGACATTTTCTACATTTATTCAAGGACATCCGTTCTCAATTAAATCCTGGTGTGGGACTAAACAAAGGGGCTGCTGAGTTCAAAAAGGATTTTTATTTCTATTTTTTTAAAAAAAAAACTTTTAAAAAAGAAAAGAAAAAAACCCTGTCTGAAAAGCTTTGCCTGAGTGAAAGCAAAGTGCTTTTCTCCTTTCCCTGTCTGGGAGGAGGGGCAGGAGGCACCCATTAAATTTCAATAATGGTTCTTGCCCATGTCAACATAAAAACAAAGTGTGCGTAAATACTGGGTTATTTCCAAAGGTATTCATTGGACAACAGGATGAATTATCCTGCCTGCCTTCAAGCCCCCCTTAAATCTGTTCTGGAGGGCTTCGGGGCCTCTCTGGATTAGATGTTGGGAGGGCGTGCAGTGCTGCAGGGGGCATGGAAAAAATGTAAAATGTAAGCAGAAATACAGCTAGTGTAATCCTGGCTGTCACCCGCTGGTCCCAGGGTAATGAGCTCTGAAGGCTATACTGGGCATGCTATAAATCTTGCTGGTTTGCCTTGTTATGTTTGTGTCTGTGATACTGCTTACTGGGGATTCCATTTTCCCTTAACCCAAGTTCACTTGAGGAGTTAACATTACGATTTTAATATGCCTTTGAGATGGTCCCTGGGAAAGAACTGATTTTCTTGGATGTGATGTTGTTGAAATAGCCTTTATACCAAATTTTGATATCAGGCTGGAATCCACCCCCACCCCCAGTAGTAACATCCTTGTAGTTATTTAGTTGGGGCATGTATATGTTTGCATGTACGCCATTGGTGTCAATACCACTGCATAAACTACAAGAAGACAGGTCCCGGATGGGTCCTCATGAGCTTAAAATCTAGAATTAGGTGCAAGGAAGGGAAATGAGGCAGATTAACTGTGGGGAAAATATGCAGTTATTTGACATACCAAGGCCAAATCAAGTCCCCACTTGGTTTGGAAAAATGAATCTGCTCCATCAGGTGATAAAATAGGAGGGATGGTCTATTGAAGCCAGGGTGCTTGCACCACATGCATCCCTCCTAATTCTTATCTGCACCCTCCCACTCAAATTTCTCACTACAGGCCTTGTGTAGTAATGCTATCAGCTGCACTTTTGTATTGTTTAGTCAGTTAACTCTACTCCTGGCTGCTCCACTGCATGTGTTTTAACCCCCCCTGCAACCCCACAAGGCAGGACAGTGAGCTTTGCTCAAATATTACTTTCCCCTCCCCTCTCCCCACAACACCCACCACCATGCTTTTGGGTGTGGGAGCCCCAATCATCAAACAAGCCTCCTCAGTTGCCCTTGTCCAGTTCTCCTGATTAATGCCACATCCCACCGCAGAATCAACTGCTTGCACCCAGGACAAATATAGCTATGTATATCAGCAAGGTACTTCCTGCCAAGAAAAATGACAGGTGCATGCAAATACTTAGTACTAGTACATAATAACATTTGGAATTTTACAAAAAGCTTAGTCCAGATTTTAGTTGATAGACAAAACTATCTAATTTTGTTTAGTAGTAAAGTTTTCCATTCATTGGCGCTCTGTTGAGTCACTGTTCAATGCAGAAACTTCAACACGGTTATGGAGAAAAACTGGCCTTGCCACCCTCCCTTGCTGCTTTGTTCACATGATGAGTGACAATGTGTATGTAGAATAGAGGTTTCTACTCATGTAATGCCTCTGGATGCAAGCAAGAACTCTGGAAAAAATGCAGTTTTTGCTGGCATGTAGAACCTACATGTGAGCAGGACCCTTCATGTTCAGACACTTTGCTGCCAGTTTGAGCAAAGCGATGAGTGAAGGGGGGAAAGCTAGCTTTTCTCTGTAATCATGTGACAATTCTGGATTGCAGAATGACTGAACTGGGATTAAGTTAAACTTTAAATACGAAATTCAATTGAAAAACTGCAGGGCTAAGACAATTGCACAGCAGTTTTTCTCCTCCAGCAAGTTGTCCTTCATGTGATCGGTCATGTGATGGATTGCATCCCTAATTTCAAAGCCTGTACCTGCCTAATGGTGTGAAGGAGCACCTGCCAGAGAGGAGATAATGCTAACATGATTGTCCTTACGTGATCATGCAAGAGAATAGGATTCTGGTCCAAGTGAATAGCTTTAAAATACATGTTGGGGGGGGGAATATGCTACTATGGTTGATACTGTTTTCCATAGTGGTGTTTTGTTTTTTATTCCAGCAGATTGGCTCTTTCTGTAGTTTGAAGTTGGTTTCTCCAACCTGAAATTTCCTACATGCCTGGGACTACCAGTCCCACAATCTAATTGCTGGTTGGGGATGGAAAGATTTGTCAAACACACATGGAAAGTTCGAGGTTGGAGAATACTATCCTAAGGCATGGAGCTAATAACCTGCTTAATTGAGGAATTTGTTGTTGTTGTTTTTGTTGTTGTTGCTGATCAGCATCACTCTTAACTTCTGGCCTGCACCATTGCAGCAAGATTTACAGTGTGTTGTTCACTCACTGTTCAAAAACTGTGGACTGTTTTTCTCTACTGAAATGTTTAAGAGAAACGATGCCTTTAGTCCAGTTAGACCCAGTGCAATACTAAACCCAGTGCAATACTAAAATGCAGCAGTTAGTGGTTCCTAATGTAAATTCGGGGTAGAGAATTCATAACCAGAAATATTTTGAGTGCCTCTGAACATACAGAAAATGTTTCCAATGGAAAGTTTCTACTCTCTTCTAATTCCGCCTCTCTTGTCATTTCCATAAAGGTGTCTCCAGTGTCCTCTAGTCTATACAGTACTTTTTTCTCTCCTCCCTGCTCCCAACACACAAGAGGCAGTATGCAGATTTCATTGTGTTTCTGGCTACTTCAGTTTAGTAATGCCACTTTCATGCTGAAGCCACAGAATATAAAACCAAGGGGTTCCTTCCCCAGCTGCTGTTGGTGCCATAGTTTGCTCCTCTTTCTTCTTTTTCTGGCCTCAGCTCAAATGCTTGTAGCTATCTTCACCACTGACAAAAGCCCCAGCAGATCAGAACAAGTAAAACCACTGAAGCTGTTGAGGTTCTTGGTAGATGCATTAGAATCTAATTAAGTCAAGTCACTGTGTTCATGGCATTTGGACCTCTGGGTTAAAAGTTGCAAGGTTAGCTTAATTAATTTTTTAAAAAATTGTTTATTCCACTATCTGTGACAGTAATATCATGAGAACAGAGATATCAACTGGGTCTGTAAAGACACCCTACTAAGTACATACCATAAATGATTTTTTTAAAAAAATCTATATCCAGTCAAAGTGGAAATGGATAAATTGCAGAGCTGTAGCTTTATATAAATATATTAATTCTTGTTATAGTGACTTCATTGATTTGTACACTGTCTCTTTAATTACTGCTGGGGGTATCTTTATTCACTTCCCTATTTTCTTAAAAGAAAGTATATATTTTAAATCTTGAAAGCGCTGCACCTCAGTGCAGTCTTTCTCCATTGCTTCTGCATTTTTCTTCTGAATCTCTGTCATCTTTTTCTATTTTTGTGTGTATGTTTATGTCTGTGTTTAATCTGCAGTGTGTTTATATATCCTGTGAACAGGATATATAAACAAAAAAAACTTTATAAAGTCAGTGGCATGCATATTTTAAAACTAGGTAGCCATTTGAAATGTCATCTTTGAATATGTAAATTCCTTCTGCACTTCATAATCCATGCAGTCTCTCCCTATTCATGTTGAATTTTATCTTTATTTTCCCAACAACTCTGATTCTAATGTGTAGGTTAAGGTAAAGGTTCCCCTTGACATTTAGTCCAGTCGTGTCCGACTCTAGGGGGCAGTGCCCTGTGTCCAAGCCATAGAGCCAGCGTTTGTCCATAGACAGTTTCCATGAGTCACATGGCCAGAGGGACTAGACACGGAACACCGTTACCTTCTCACCAAGGTGGTACTTATTTATCTGCTTGCATTTGCATGCTTTCAAACTGCTAGGTTGGCAGGAACTGGGACAAGTGGCGGGAACTCACTCCGTCATGTGGATTCAATCTTATGACTGCTGGTCTTCTGACCCTGCAGCACAGAGGCTTCTGCGGTTTAATCTGCAGCGCCACCACGAATTTTATCTTTATTCTCCCAACAACTCTGTTTCTAATGTGTATGGGAAGTTAAACAATGTACTCTACATATTTAGTCCAAGAGGTCAGTTAAGGCTGGTGGTCCATTCGGTAAAGATTGCTATCCCTTACCAGCCTGTTCCTGCCTGCTAGAGGTAAAGAGTCAAGGATTGCCTGTGTTTCTCAAGTGTTAGGTATATGTGTGAATTCCTACTTGTTTTCCTACATGTATTCTTCTGGGTACTGCCCTTGGCTCTGCCTGTAAGTCTTAGCTCTACCTACCTATGCTATACTGTATTGTACCTTCAGCCTATGAAGTACAATGAAAATTAGTTACTTTTGGAAGAGGGATTACTGTGAACAGTAGTAAAGGGAAACACAGGGAGCTAAAATATGTATGGTCGAAAGAAGATTGCAGAATTTATTGCATGGATGATAGTGACAAAGGTAAATACACAGTGTGGTGTTGTGGACAGTGTGATGCATTAGGACTCAGGAGGCCTGGGTTCAAATTCCTGGCCAGCCATGGAAACTCACTGGGGATGTGAAACTAGTAAAAGCACCCCTTAAGTATCTCCCTTACCTTGAAAGCCCTGTTAAGGTTGCTCTCAGTGACAAAAGTACAATATTAAGAGCTCCTTTAATTACCCCAAAACATCTTGTTTGTTAACACTGGCTCTGTGCGTGATCGCAGCTGCACAGAAGTTAATCAGAAGGCAGGGCAGATAAAAATCAGTTATTATTCTTTTGTAATCTAATTGATTTAAATAACGATTTAAATTTAAAAATTATTTTTAAATCAACCAAAAAAATCTGATTTTTTTCCTTTAAATTGTGACTTAATCAATATGACTTAAATCAAATCCATCCTGTGAGAAGGCAATTCTGTCACCTTCCAGATCCCTATTATATAAATGTGTCAGTTGGATGCAGTTTCAGTATAACCCCGTCTTTCTGTATTCTTTAGATATAATGTGCCTTTAGGAAATTAGGGTGTGGAGATGGGAAGAGCAAATTCTACTCCTAAAAATATAGCCCCCATTGCTTTCAACTCCTAAAAATGCATACTCTTAAGTGAGACTTAAGAGCTACCCCTCCCATTACTCAATCACCCTTAAAATGTCCAGTGTTTAAAATAGTTCTTGGTGGACTTCCAACAGTCATAACCAACTAGGAGTTAACTGTTCCATCTCACTTCCAGCATTCCAGCATCAGACACAGGATACAGATTACACTGAGGCCAGTGGCTGACCTCTTACAGTATGCCTGACGCAGCAAAACATCTAGGGTCTGCCATGAGTCCACTCACACACTCCTCCTTTCACCTGAGAGACCTGATTTCATCTGTTACTTTTCTTTACCTGGCTTCCTCATGATACTGGAGTTTGGGTACTTCACAATCCGGTCCCTCCAGCTACCCATATGGCTTTCATTTCCTGCTAACATTGTTGTATTTTTGAGGAGGAGGTCCTATGGTGCAAATTCTACTTGGGCTTCCAATTTTAGAAGAAGGAATTGCAGATATAGACAGACAGGTATGTTCTGGAATGGTGAGGAAGGAATTGTGCTGAAAGCACTGATGGCCTTTCTGTCTCTCTGAGAAAGAGTGAAACAACAGGTCTGCAAAAGAGTGAAGCCTTCAACTTTGGGGAGCTGACCTGCATACTCTTTGTCTGTGAAGTGACATACTATGCCCTTTCAAGGTTCCATTATAAGTGGGCACAACCAGTTTTTGCTAATCAGCGGAAAGGTTGACTTCAACACCCTTTCCCCCTTATCCTTCCAAATGTAGCATTTGCCCTCCCCCTAGAGTCCTCCCTCCCCTTTCCCCCAGGCCCAAGTGCACTTGGGCTGCTCTGGAATTGATGATCTCGTTAAAGTGTCAAGCCAGCTCGGGGATGGTTCCATCATGAATGAGGATTTATGGCAGAATCTGCCTTGGTGAAGGTTTTATCGCAGGCTTTAAACAGAGCCGGGTAAGTCCTCCAGGGCCTGGCTGTACCAGCTGCCTTGTTCTTTTCACAGAGCCAATCAGGACAGCATGGCGAGGAATTTGGAGGGAGTTAGGTTGCTATTCAAGAGAGAGAGAGAGAGAGAGAGAGAGAATGATCATGATTAATTAAGGCCTTTATCCCATGACCCTGTGGAAGGAAGAGACTTCTTCACTTAAGGTATAAAAGCAGAGCCCTGTCACCATAGCAGCATAGTCTTTCATTTTGGGGATGAGACTGAAATAAGCCCTGCTGCTCTTTCCTATTTCTGAATTAGGATCTGAAATGGAAGAACAAGTTTTTACAACCTATTGCACTCCAGCTGTTCTGGCTCACAACACATATAATCCCTGACCATTAGCTATGCTATTAAGGATTGTAGTCCAAAATGGCTGCAGTGCAC